>NW_006431288.1:1057093-1061410 GCF_000325575.1 Pteropus alecto
ATCAGGTAAAGTCTGGGAAGTTCTACAACCTCTGCAAAGAAAAGGAAAACACCATTTGAAGTGTCAGAGGGAAAATCAATGTGACAGATTCTTTTACCTCTAAGGTGTGCCTCTTGTGATGATTGCTCCCTTATTCTCTGACCCATCCGGGCACAAGACATCCCACACCCAGATTAACTGGCTTCTCTACACCTTATTTATGTGCAGTCAGCCAATATCCTGCAGCAATAGCAGCAGCAACCTTGATTTGTTTTCCTCTTTTACAGCTCTGTTGCTAGAAGAGGTGGATGGAACATTTAATTTGGCATTAAATTCTATTCTGGGGCATCGTCCCCTGTGGCAAAGGTGATGTGGATGGTTTGCATTTATGATTTTGCTCAGTTCAACTCATTTTTATGCCCAAGGAAGAGTTTCTACTCAAGCTTTTCTTGCTTCTCTTGCAGTTTTATTTTTTGATTTCATATAGGCGATTTCATAGAGTGAAACAGTTTGCTTTCCTTTTGTATTCAGACTACCATTTTTCCATTAAAATTGTTGGCAACAACCTTGTTTCTGCATATACGTGCAAAATAGATAGTGCATTTGAATTGAGTGCTAGTTCTATTCTTGATTGTGATGGCCTGTGGCAGGTGCAGACAGGACCCACATGCATGCCATGGGAAGGGATTCACCTCAGCCCTTCTTTTCTTTTGCATTTGTACCTCTGATTTTTTATGGTGGATAGTAGAGGGTCTACTTATTTTCCTCTTCTTTATCCTTGAATCACCTTCAGCAGAATTGACAACCAACTTGGTCTGTGTATTAATATGTTATAGTCAGAATTCACTGGAAATTATTATTACTTCTCCCAAGGTGAGATCTCTTAAAGCCTCACAGCATTGCTGAATGGCTGCTGAAAGGTATCCCCCTAGACCTGCCAACAGTCCCCATTTCTCAAGACCCCACAGCATTCCTAATTGCTGGTTTCTCTGCTCAGAAGCACCCTCTGCCCTCTATTTCTTCTTCAGGTGGCCTTCACTCCCAAATTTCTTTCTCTACAAACAATAAAAAAGTTTGCCTCCAATATCCTCCTCCCACCCCAGCATTGACCACATTAGTCCTCTCATCTTTCTTCTGGCTACTTTCTAGTCTCTTCCTTCACAGTGCATCCTTGGCCAAGAGCAGCCCATGTAGGGATACTGGAGTCACAAGGGAAGAAAATCAAGGTGACGTGAAGGGAGAGACTGAGGCAAGGGAAGCTTCTCAAGAGAACCCAGGACTGGCTCCCCATCTCTTGCCTGTTTGAGGGATTTTTGATCACCGATTTTCAGGTTGATACTGGTACCTGGTACCCAGCCTGATGGAATCCAGATTGCTTTGTTTCTGAAGAAGTGTTTGTTCCTCAGAATCATGAGAGATATTAAAAAAGAGACAACGAGCCCCAAATGGAGTCACTTGTGCTAAGCTCCAAATCAGTAAACTAAAACTTAATACCTCACCTAATTGTAGTTTTAGCCTCTCCCAGGAATGCAACCTTTAAGTAGTTGATCTGGAAGCACGTGGCCAGCACTAGTAATGTAATCAGGCCCAAAGAACCCTTCTGTCCCTCAGATGACGATCTTGCCTGAAAGTCTACTCTTTGCTAGAAAATTCCTTTTCCCACCACCTTCTACCTATAAAAGCCTTTTTATGTATAGCTCCTCAGAGCTCCTTTCTATTCACTAGATGGGATGCTGCCCAATTCATGAATGATTAAATAATGCCAATTAAATCTTTAAATTTATTCGGTTGAATTTTTTAACAGAGAAAACAAATAAAAAAGGAGAGAAAACTACAAACTCTACCCAGAACCTGAGGCTATTGGAGACAAAAAGAATTGTGCAAAATAAATTGGAAAAGAGAAACAAGGGAAAAAACCTCACAATTGTTCCCTGTGACTGGTCTATTTCTACACTTCCACTGTTAATGAATATTTAGTCTGTTTCTATAAGTAGTCCAGGACATGGGTAACTGGGAATCAGTCCGCTAACTGCACATGTATTTTCCTTTCCACACTAGAACGCTGTGGTTGTGTACCACCACTAGGATGGAATCCTCAAGAGCCTCAGGGCAGCAGACACTGAGTGATTCCAGCGTTCATCACTAGATGGAACCGTCGCTATGTATAAACCCAGCCCCAAGGGCTCTGGGGTAACCCAGTGAAACTTTTAGCTTGAGGGCAGTATTTTTTAAGAGTGGTACTTAGGTAAGAGAATCCATTTTTCTTCCAGTTAGGCCAGAAGCCTAGCTGCTATTGCGGGTGCTCAAAAATTCTCAGTATGTAGATTTATATATATAGTGTCTCTCTACACACACACACACACACACACACACACACATTACCTTCACCAACAATTTATTAGAGGTCTAGATAGGTCCCAGTGGAAGCCTCAGTTCCTCCAGGCATCTTTGCAATAGCTGAAAGTTCCTCATTTTGGGGTGAGAGTCTGGCTTCATAAACATGTAGCTTCAATATAATTAGCAGTCTAATTGTTCACCCACACTGAGCCCTTGTGTGTGATACTAATAATGATTTATTTAAAAGCCCTCTTTTTGCCATTCCTTGTTCTCTATAGAAGGGCTGAGGAAAGGATTTGATTTGCAAGCTGTTCTGAATGGTAGGTTTTACTTTCCTCTGCATTATCTAGACTTCCAGTTTCAAAATCTAGGTAGCTTCTTGTACCCAATTCCTAATGTACTATTTCTCCCTCCAAAAACAAAAAATATAAGGACAGATGTGGCCACACTATGTGGTAGAAGTAACTACCACATTAAATGTTACATCAACATATCTGCTGCCCCAAATCTATATTTCTAACAGAGTTATTATACCCAAACTTCAAACCCATATATACAGTTGCTTACTAGTCATCTCCATCTGATTGTACATGAACAATTCTGACTCAACATGAATGAAACTGAACCCAAAGCCTCACCTTGTCCAGGCCAGAAAGCTGAGGATTCTTGAGTCTTCACTCTTCCTCCCTCCAATTTTTATCTTTGATTAATTTTACTTCCTCATATCTCTCTGTTCTTTGTTCCACCTGGTGCTTTTGTAACCAAACTCTCATAGTTGCCTAGAGTACAGTGATGGTGTCCCACTGGTTTTCCTGCACCCACTACTGAGCCTCATGATCCATCATACTCCACCCACAATATGGCTAGGTTGTTCTTCCTGACACACTATGTATTCATGTCCGTCACCTGTTTAAAAACTCCCCACAGGCCCTTAGCACATCTTATCACACTTTTCTGGAGGTTCACTCTGCTCCTCCTACCTTCCAAGGGCCTTGTGTTTTGGGGCTTCTCCCACAGAGTGCTCCAGCCTTACCCAGTCGCTGCAGCTCCCTCAGGCCACGCTGTCATATTCTCATGCCCCTGCAGAGACATTTCTCCTTCTTCTTGCCTGAATAGACCCCATATTCTTCATACTTTAGCTTAAGCCTTGCCTGATTCCCATAGGAACAGGTGTTGCCACAAACCTAGGGCACATTTGTCAGAGCCCTTATCACGTGTCATTATGGCAATTGCCTCTCTTTGTTGGTATCCCCCTAGAGACTACAAGGTCCGTGAGGCAGGGTCTGTGCCATTCAACCCCACAGTTGTCTCCAGTGCCTCACACTCAGTGAATGAACAGAAGCCACAGTGAATAAACAGAAGCACTCAGTGAATGAATAGCTAGCCACAACTAACATTAGCACTGTAGTATGGTGGTGCTAATCAAATGCCAGCTGGAGTGACTGGTGGTTTTGTGTGTGTGTATGTGTGTGTGCGTGTGTGTGTGTGTGTGTGTGTGAGAGAGAGAGAGCGAGCGAGAGAGAGAGAGAAGAGAGAGAGAGAGCGAGAGAGAGAGAGAGAGCGAGCGAGAGAAATTCTGGGCTCACAGAAGGTCCTCATTCTCTTCTGTTTATTTAATTACTATTTAAATGAAGACCCACAGGGCACATGGCATTTTACTTGCAGCCTGGGGGAGGCTATCTACAAAATGAAATATTCACATAGCATACAGATGCCGTACTCAACAAATACATGCCTTGAAGATGAGAAGAATGTTTGATAAAGAGGGAACTGAATAAGCTAAGGATTGCTAATCAGAGACTAGTAATCAAGAGCCCTGCATCTGGACAGACCTTAACTAGTCACCCTTACTGTGAATTCTAATCAGCGAGGGCACACCTGGGCCCAACAACACGGACTATCATTCACCAAAGCTGATTTCTGCCACTGCTGAGTGTTCAACCTGTCTGCAACAGAAACTAAAGCTGAGACTCCCAAATGACATGATTCCTTAAGGCATTC
>NW_006431288.1:1061478-1078071 GCF_000325575.1 Pteropus alecto
TCCTGGGCATTTGATGGTAGTAGGCTACCATCTTAGTCTGTTCAGGCTACTAGAACGAAAATATAATAAACTAGGTGGCTTATGAAAAACAAAAATTTACTTCTCACAGTTGAGGAGGCTGGAATATCCAAGATCCAATTTCCGGAAGATTTAATATCTGATAAAGACACATTTCCTGGTTCACAGATTTCTGTCTTCTTGCTGTGTCCTCACATGACAGAAGGAAGAAAGGAGCTCTCAGGGGGTCTCTTTAATAAAAGTACTAATTCCATTCATGAGAGCTCTGTCTTTATAATCTAAACATCTCCCAAAGGCCCCACCTCCTAATACCTTCACATTGCTTATTGTCTCCATTCCCTGGAATCCAGTCTAGCTTTTCCTCATCCTTAGCCAGCACCTCTCTGCTGGCCACAATGGCTTATCTAGCTGCATGGTTCTAATCCATGATTACACGATTCTAGTAATCAAAGGGTAGAAGCAGAACTGATCTAACTAGGACATCCAAAATGCCCACTGGGGAACTTGTGCAACTTTAGGCTCTGCATGGTTATAGGTCCTAGTTCCCTTAAGAGTACACTATCACCAGGAATACAGCAAGATTTCCACTAAATTATATGTTATGTCTGTGCCCTTCACACTTTAAGCATCTGTGTCCATAGGCAAGAAGAGGAGTCACCGGCTTTGTGTGAGTAACTGATCATGATAATCAGAATTTGCTGGAGTTGTAGGATGCAATGAGGCCAGGAATCAGAATTTGTGGGTATTTCTTAGACACTACCTTATTTAATTGTGACTGTCAACGAACAGGTTTAGCAACTTAGCCCTTAGAATGGCTTAGTGACCAGAGGCTCAGGACCCTCTTGGATTAGAACCATGCAGCTAGATAAGCCTTTGTGGCCACCAGAGAGGTGCTGGCCAAGGATGAGAAGCTAGACTGGATTCCAGGGAATGGAGATAATAAGCACCAATTACAACCCAAGACAACCGGGCTGTAGGTTTTTCCCACCAACCATCCTGTTCTAAGTTTCTCCTCAGGAGGATGGGCCCATCCAAATTCTGGAGGGGCTACTTCCTGAATGTACATGGAGAAACAGATCCAGTTGGCAAGGAGTATATGTGGAAGACATGGAGACATATAATTCAGGGAAGAACTTGCTTCCCAGATGTGGGACAGGCATTTTCCTCCTCTCAGCTTCTCAGGGTCTATTTCAGCTGAAGGGCTGGCCTCACCTGAGGTCATATATTTCTGAGGCAGCATGTGTTTGGCGCCTGAGCAAGTAGGGGTTTAAACACCTGGCCATTTGGGACCAACACAAGGTAACCCTAAGAGGCGCTTCTTACTCCAGTGCTTACCTAAGAAACTGCCAGAATGACTTGGCTGAGGCTTGTTAGGTCTGCATCATAGTTCCTCTTTTCCTCTGTCCAATCTTCCCCTTTATTTCCCAGTTGTTGATCCCTAGTGTACAACTTGCACCCCACACTCTGCCTCACAATCTACTTCCAGAGAACCCAACCTATAGCACTGTCCATTAGCATGAGCCTTTCTACCTCTGGTTGGGATGTTTCCAGTTCTTATGTTTATTGGTCAGTATTCAGATTCTACAGCTGAAGATAGTGTGAATTCCTCTTGGTAGACCTCTTCTCTAGCTCCAGTTCAGTTCTAAAACATAGTTTTAGTTTCAAAATGAAAATCCCACATTGATCTTGACCACATATCTGATTCTTTACCACAAATCCATTCCTTCTCATAGATTCACTGTGGTTCTTTTATGGAGTTGAAATTTAATTCAGTGAATGAAGCTTTAATCTAGTGTATCTATAATTGGAGCAGAAAATTGGAGAAAAACTTCTGTTTAAGACCAAATGTAGCAACTTGGTTGGCAAAAAAAGATAAATGTACATATTTGAAAATAACATTTTTGAGAAGACAACAATAATAACTGGTCTTAGGTCCATTTGACCATTTATGCCATCCTTTCCTCTAGGACTTACCCTCTCTCCTAGGCCTATGTCTGAACTGACCAGACATGCAGAGGGTCTGGTTTCCCTAGAAGTGACCTGTTGGGGCCTGGTCACACAGCTCAGGACTCAGAAGTAATTCTCTGTGAGCTGAACTATGACCAAGAGAAGACTGGAGATAGAAATGAGAGCACAGATAAATTGTTCAGTCTTTTTCTTCCTAATGAGTTATTCTTAAATTTGGTGGCACTGTATGGCCTCTCTGGAGGTGACTATTGGGATGAATATCCAGTGGTTTTCTGTGAAGCTGTGGTCATCCTGTTAACACATGACCTTGGACCTTGTATTTGCTTTCTCTCCTTTCTTGTTTCTCTTTTTCTCCTTCATTCTTGTTCCTGGTCTTTTTCCTGTTCCCTTTTCCTATGATGCGTTATTATATGAGCTTTGTCCAGAGAACTGTTTCCAGGGAATCTGGGCTAAGGCAAACGACTAATGCCTACCGAGTTCTTGCTGAGTGCCAGACACAGTTCTCGGTGTGACATAGATATTAACTCCTTTCTTCTCCATAACAACATGATGAAGTAGGTGCTATTATCATTTTCATTTTATAGATGAAGAAAGTGAAACACAGAGAGTTTAGGTGACTTGCCCATGGTCACCATGCTAGTAAACCTAAGAACCAAAATTTAGGTCAGTTCCTCTGGCTCCTCAATTTGTACTCTTGCCTCTTGAAGAACGGCCACTATCAGAGCATTGGCTAAAGTCTTCATGTTTCAAATATCACATGGACTGGCACCTAAGAAAGTCTTCCTTGATGGATAAAGGAGAAGTATTACTTCTTTCAAAACAAAAGTTTTATAACAGTCTCCACATTGAAAGACCAGCATTTATTGAGTATTCATCATGATTGCAAACTGGGTTCTGAAAATAAATCTATTCATAGATTTTATTTATTTTTATTTTTTTGTTCTTGTAGTTTGTTGGTGTCAGTTTGATGAACACTCTCAGATAGTGGGAGCCTTTCTTTCTCCTTACTTATATATACAACATTGACCAGGTGTTTATAAGCATTACTGCCCACTGATTTTCTAACTCACAATATCTGAAGAAGCTTTTGGTGGGTTGTGTGGCCCTGAGTGAAATCTTGGGAGAAAGGTGAGCCTGGTGAGAAGAAACTTAGAGCCTTCCTGAAATGCAGGGCTTCTATGACCCCTAAACATTTGCTCCCACAGGGATCTAGAGACACACTTGAAGTCCATTCTTATCCATAAACTTATGAAAATCTGTGAGTAGGACAGTGGCTGCATTTTTTGGGGAAAGGAATTAGGGGAGGACATACGCATTTTATCAGATTCTCAGAACTGTTACTATAATGAAAAAAACTGAATTTTAAGCTTTGGTATTATATTTTTCTCTGTTGCCTTGTATAAATTATTTAACAATTAGGGGTCTCAATTTTCTCATATGTAAGCAGAGCACTAGTACTTTCTAATGCCCAAGGTTGTTTTAATGATTAGAAGAGATGAAAAACATCTATGGAGGAATGTTGTCATCTCTAAAGCACCTTACCAGTGTGGGTTGTGTGGTCATTCCTATCAGTTCCTCTAACAGTGACTAAGTAAATGTGTCTTAGGTTCGGTTCATCCATAAATTGATCTTGAAAAAAGAATTTGAGTATAAATAGTTTTCAGGATGTATTATTAGTGAGACAGTGTGTGATAATGAGTTTGCTTCTGTGAACAGCTAGACTCAGTCCCAGTGTGTAGAACAACTCCCGAGTTGTCTTACCTGAGGGCCAAGCATGCTCCTACAGCCAGAGAAGTGCTGAGGCAGTGTAACAGGTGTTCACATGAGGATGCCACCTGCATGTACTAGAGTGGTAGATACCAAGAGGAAATATGGGTGGGGAATTGGTGGCAGCAAACTGTGAGCTAGATGTAGTCACATGCATTATCTGTATTAAATTCAAAGTCAAAGGTTCCCAAACAGAACTTCCTGCTAAAATTATCTGGGAAAGTGAAAAAAAAATCAAATATCCAGGACCCATGTGTGGGAAATTTCAATTAAGTATGTCTAGGGAAAGGTTTGATAATTGACATTTTTCAAAAGCTCTCCGGGTAATATTAATGATCAATCCATTTAAGAAATATGACATTTAATAGACTATTTAATGTAGGTATAATTTGATCCATTTTGAAGGTAAGGAAACTGAGACTTGGTGCGTTGTTAAGTGTATCATACAATATCCCTCTTGCGTTTTGGTAGAAGCAGAATTACGCCCCAGTGCCTTCTCTTTACCTCATTGTCCCACTGCTTCTTCAATGACCTGTTTCTCTTTCAGATGTCACATTTATTTACTCTCAGAGAAAGAGTGGGACACATTATATGATGAAGTACAGAATTCTAAACCCACCTCCACCAAAGGTATCTGTGTTACCTACCAATAAAAGAAGCCTCTGAATGATTTCTCAAATAAGTTCCTTTTTCATCATTTTCTGCCATGGGCAGGTTTTTAACATTCCATGCCTGGATTATTGGAATGTCTTTCTAACTAATTTCCCTGCCTTCTATCATCACTTTCTCTAGTCTTGTGACTCACTGTCAACACAGCCTTTGTCACAACACTCTCTTTCCTAGATACCTGTAGACTCCTCATTGCTTACCATGGCGTCAAACACTCTTGATGGGATACAAAGCCCTCCGCAATCTGGTTCCATCCTACATCTCCAGGCTTCATCTTGTATCTCATGGGTGATGTATCAGTCAATATCCAGGCAGAAAAACAGAAACTTCTCTTGGTATTGGAACAGAGAAAATTTAAAATAGGGAATTGACTAGACAGATGTTAGAGGACTGAAACAAAAAGAGAACATTAGAGTATTATAATGGTTATAACTATAAGAAGTAGCTATGGTCCTAAAGCTGGAGATTCAAAGAAAAGAGGTTGGGATTATTAGAACATAGAAGCTCAAAGAAGGAGCTCTGTGGAGATGAGGCTCTCTGAGAAGGGAAATACCTCATAGCTACTGGTACCTCAGGAGCTCAGAGGAGGGGTCCTTAAAGGAGGTACCCACATGTCTGGGAAGAAGGGGTTATTCAGCTACTGCTGTACTCCAAAGTTTAAAGAAAGGCTGCTGTGCTCCTGAGCTTACATCTCTGATGAGGGGGAACTGGGGACTTGTAACGGGGCACAATAAGGCCAAGAGTCAAAGTATCCTAGAGATTGGAACCAGTTGCTACTGCCAGCGTGAAAAACCATTAATGTACAATGCTGACAGGAAGAGCAAGCCAATAGAATGAGGCAAATCTTGTACTTTTCTCTGTTTTCCGGTCTCCCTCTAGTGTCCCCTGTTTGGGACCTAATAGGGGGCTGGCCAACAATGGAGATAGGTAACCTGTAGATCCCCAGCCCCAACACCACATAACCAAGTGAGAATGGTGCTTCAAAGCTGAGAGATAATAACTTAATAACTGGCATGACTGCTGAAGTGGTGGAGCCACCAAATATGCTTGGCCTTTAAACACCTCAGTTTTGACTAATTCTATCCTATCTTGTTAGAATGTTCTTCCTAACCACAGATTATATGGCCTATATCAAAACTCAAATGTCTCCTCTTTGTGAAGCCTTCCAGGTCTCACCCTATTTCCAACCCAGAAAAAATCCTTTCCTTATCTGTTTTCTCTTAGCATTCATGCTTCTGTAAAGCAACGGTCACATTGTACTATAATTACTTGCTTCTAATCTATATCTTCTGTTTGAAGGAGAACTCTTCAAGAGATGGATGTTGCTTTATTACTCTTTATGTCTCCAAGAGTTCAGTAAGTGTATTCAATAAGTACATTTGATATTCAATAAGTCAAATTGCAAAAGGCCAGATATATGAATGAAGAAGTGAATGAAGTGGGCAGGTGGAGATTCCTTGCTTTCAGAATACAAGGCCCAAATGAGTGTACAGATGATCTAGGGGAGGTTGGTGGGCCTTCCCATACTCCCTTATCAACAATTTTAGCTGTTGCAAACATGGAAACAAAAAACTAAAACAAACATTGCTTTTAGGATTATTTTAGAATTTAGAAATCCCATTGAATTTCTAGCTCCCATTTACCTTTGGCCTAAAAAATATTGTGAATTTGACAGATGTTTGGTTCCATTCAGCACAACGCACTTCACTGTTCCCTTTTCCTTTACATGTCTTCTCTTATTTCTGCAGGGCCTTGATTGTTTTCTCCTAGCAATTAATTCCTACTGAGGTGTTAAGTAATATTGGCTCGAGGTTCTGGAGTGTTTTTATTTTAATGGGGTTTCTCAAAGATGGACAGTCCTTCTAGAATCTATGGTCTATATTGCTAATGGTGGACTTCTAGATATTTACAAAAGGCTGTGAGTGAAGATATTTTCGGAGTACCTTTAAATTCAGATCCATCATGTACTTATCCAGCATTTGTATATTTTAAGCATTCCATTAAGGACTTTTGCATTCATTATGTAATTTAACCTTCACAGCAACTCTGAGGTAGAAATTATTATCCCATATTTATACCTAAGAAAACTGGGGCTCAGAGAGATCAAATATCTTACCTATGGTCACACAGCAAGTAAGTGTTAGGGCTAGGATTTGGATGCAGGTCTATTTGACTTCATGCTCACTGCTCCTTTTCCATTAATTCTGCTTACAGGCGAGCTCAGCTCCAAAGTGGACTCTGATGCAGAAGGAGAAGTCAGGTCCCTGTGGAGAAGCCCTTCCTTTTCCAGAGGACAATGATATTTGGGTACATATTTCTCTAAAACATCAGCCCCAGGTGATGCCTGAGTCTCTTGCTCCTGAGGAGAAACTGACTGGAGGGGTGTGGTTCAGTAGCAAGATCTCTGGCTGGGAAACCAAAAGCTTTTCCACTGGGTCATTTGACTTTCCTGACCCTGTTTTCTCCATTATGAAATTAGAGGGCTGGTTTACTTCCAAGGCTCCCTTAAACTCTAATATAGAATAAATACCCCCTGTTTTGGAATATGGTGTCTTTCACCTTCAAGGTCATGGCCTCTGAGAAGATGATGAAGGGTCAGAATTGTTGGGAACCTTGAACCTCTGGTTAAAAATCAGCTGTTTGGGGTGAAGAGCCTCAGTTGCCAGTTTGTTATCTGTGAGAGAGATGAATTGGCAGGTCTCAGGCCCCGGCACAGACAAGAGTCCCCAACATAAACTTTAGTGGTCTAGGCTGACTGCTCCTGATAAGTTCATACTGATTAACCCAGTCTTTGCTTGCTCAGTACTTGGAACAGGCCTTGAGCTGCCTTGGTTAAATGCTAAATAATTCACGATGCTCTCCCTGCTATTGTTGCCTTGAACAGCTCTTGACTCTGCCCTTTGCTGCTGATCCCTGGAGCTCCCGTGAATTGTGGTTTGGGGAGGTAGACATGTTGAGGATGCCAGTCCCGAGGGAATGGAGACAAACACAGTCATGGTTTCTATGGTACCCCCGAGACCCCAAACTGCTGAGTCTCCCACATCTCTTATCATAACATTTAGAGCTGCCTTGTAGTTCACCCGAGGACATGTTCCAGGGAAATCATAGAATATTTATTAGCGTTATTACATTTTCTCCAGCACCTTTCATCCCAGAGGATCCTAATATGCTTTGCTAGCAAAATATCCAGAGAGATTTTGCCCATTTCTAAATTCAAGCCGTGTTCCTTACTTTTTTTTTTTTATCACCCCACTACTTCTATTTACCTTCCCTCCATCTAGTTCCACCTGAACTTTTAAGACTCTTCATTGCTTAACAAATAACATTCATGTATCTTAACCTGGTTGTAATAATTTTCTATAGTTGCTATAACAAATTACTATAAATGTGGTTGCTTATAGCATTAAATATTTATTCTCTTACAGTTTTGGAGGTCAGAAATCCAAAATTCCTTTGGCTGATCCAAAACCAAGGTGTTGTATTCCCTCTGCAGGCTCCAGAGGAGAATCTATTTCCTTATCTTTTCCACTCTTATGCCTGAATTCCTTGCATTCTTTGGCTCATGGCCCTTTCCACCATCTTCAAAGCCAGCAGTGTAGCATCTTCAATTGTCTCTCTGTTCCATCTTCACATTGTTTTTTCTTCTACTCTCGAACCTCCCTTTGCCTTCTCCTCATAAGGAAACTTGTGATTACATTTAGGATCTATTGGCATAAGCCAAGAGAATCTCACCACATCTGCAAAATCACATTTGCCATATAAAGTAACATTTAGGTTCCAGGGATTAGAGTTTGGATATCTTTGAGGGCCATTATTTAAGTTCTTTCCTCTTGACCAAAGTTAATGTCTAATTTCTCACCACTCCTCATCACAGACAATACACCCTAGCCAAACTGGACTGCTCAGTTCTGTTAAAAAGTTTTGTATCTTTCTGCTTCTGTGTCTTTATTCATGATGTTCTCTTTGTTTGGACCAGAAATGCTTCCTTCCCGTCATGATGCTCAGACCTCCCCATTTATCCCAGGTGGAAAAAGTCCCTCTGAAGTGCATGCCATTCCTGCATTTTTGCTTACTTGTGCTTGTGTAAGGTGCTTGCTGGTTTCTCCGGTAAGCGGCACATTCCTGACATGCAAAGACTCTTCATCCCTCACAGGACCCCACTGCCTGCCTTCCACATGGAGAGCCTTTAGTAAATGCCATATAATTATTTCATGGGAATAATAGGACAGGGAAAACTTTCAAGTTGAGTCTTCAAGCTATGATTTTGTCATTCAACAAATACCTAGTGTTTATTTAAATATATTTATTAAATTTTCCTGATTCCAGTCCAACTCACAGTGATGAACAGTAAACCTTTAGTCATTAAGGAATTTAAAATGGGGGACTTTGAACACCAGACAAACAAGTATGACTCCTGCTAAGTATAAAAGATCAGGGTGCTGTAAGAGCACCCAGCAGGGGCCTATCTGGCATCATGATGAGAATCAATGAAAATTAATTCAGCAATTAGAGAGCTTACTAAAAGGACAATCATTAATATTATTATTCCTAACAAAGGATCCACCTTCCATTTGCATAGTGCTTTTTATGAAGTGTGACCATATGAAATAGAGTGTTTTTTTTAAGAACAAACATCACAAATTATATTACAGGGAATCTCAACATTGGAAAGGATCTTAAAGGCCATATTTTTCAATTTTTTTTTCTGATGATGCTATTCTTGATAAGTGTTTGCCTGGATTCTGCTTGAACATCTCCATGGAGTATTATTTTTCAAAAAAGTCACCTTGGATTTTATGTGTACATTAGAGAATATAAGGAAATTGATGCCATATACACATATCTATCTATCATCTATATATATAAAATGTGTATATGTGTATATATTATATATATAAATTCATATATGTGTATATGTGTATGTATATATATATATATATATACACACACGTATATGTGTATGTATATGTATATGTATGTACATATATAGCAATTGTGCAATTCTGAGAGAGGAGTTCCAAAATATTTTGGAAAATGGCATTATTGTTGGAACCCATTAGATTATTTCTATACTCTCTCAAAGTGCCTAATTTGACCAGGAACACATAAATGCATACAATAGTCTGGAAATATTTAAAAATTATTTTCTTTGTAATTATTTCAAAGTGATTTCATGGGGATTACATCCACACAGCAGCTTTTCTCCTCTGAAATGAAACTCGATTCTCAAAATGGGGGTGGTTTACTGGAAAGACCATGAACCTTGGAGTCACTCAGATAGACATGAAATCAGATCATGGTCCTCCTATTTAGAAGCCATTTGGCTTTAATTAAGCTTTTCAATATCTCTGAATCGCAATTTCATCTGTAAAATGAGGCTAATAACACTTTTTTTACAGGAGAGTTATAAAAAGGAAATATACTTAGCATGTAGTAGAAACTCAAGTTATTTTCTACTCTTTTATGAAAAAGTTGAGACTGATCTTATATCCTATTTTATGGTGAACAAAATAAAGAATAAGAATATAAGATGATTTTTCTAGGGTTTCATAATTTTCTAAATGCAAAGGACAGGTTAATTGTTTCTAATATACTATTTTTATTTCTGTCCTAAAAGATGTACGTTGTTTTTCCTTTTTTAAAAAAAAAAATAAATACAAATATATGCTTCTGTGTGCACACACATTTTTATTATCTTCCAAGACTGTCTGACTTTTCAGTTGTACATATTGGCTGACTCAAACTAAGAAAGGGTATACTTGGGACTTCTTTTATGAAATCAGAGCTTATATTAGATGACTTCAGAGAGAATCATATTTTAATACGAGTATACATCTTATGACTTTAAGATGCTCTGATGATACACGAAAGCTCACTTGAGGTTTAATGTCATCTGATTGACATCTATCACTGCAGTAGTTTTACTGCAGGGCTGTAACCCATTCCTCCACTGACATGCAGTGCACTGAGCACACATCCTACCTTTGAAAGGGTTGCTATATCACACATAAGTCAGGGAATCAAAGCCCCTATAACCGTAGTGGGGAAAGGGATTTATTTTGGTAGTCAAATCTTACACAAAGGAAAAGAATTGAAAAAGTGAAAATCCAGAAAGGAAGCTGGAGGAACAGAAAATGAGCCAACAATTGACCAGACAATCTGAGAATACATCCAGCCTCCGAAGTGGAAATACAAAAGAGAACTCTTGGAAGGGGCTATGGGAAATGTTGCTGCTATGCAGCTATCACCTCTGTGGGTCCTGAGACAGGTGTCTGGTGCTGAGCCTCAGTCAGCTGTTGCTCAACAGGGTCAGTAGTTGAGAAAAAGACCTGGATAAGGACTAGACATAAATGAGAACTAGATGAATTAGAGAATGAACAAAAGAACCCATTGGTGGGGCTTCTAGGGGAAAATGGTGTAGATGATAGAGGCTTTGTTCATCCCTCTTGTGACCAAATCAAAGTTGTTACAGAAACATGGAGCAAACAGCAAGCAAAGTTGCCTGGAATCTAGATGAACAGAAGCTCTACAACTAGGGAGAGAATTAATCACCCTGCAACGGTAAAAGGTAGGAGGGGACGAAGACCGAGGCTGCCCGGTCCCAAGTGGCTGAGTGGGACAGAGGCTGTGGCAGGGGCAACTGGCAGTTGCAGACACCTCTTAAAAGGGCTGTGTCCACCACCGGACTTTCACAGTGATAGATCTGCTCACTTCAAGCACCAGCGTTGGAGCGACTGCATGGGAGGCACCAGGGACTTATAGGGGGACACTGAGTTGTCAGAGTGAGGGCCGGAGGTGAGGCTATCTCCCAAGCAGAAGTGCCGGCGGTATCCATTGTTCTTCTGTTAGCCCTCCCCACCTCCTAGTGTGCTGACTCAGAGCCACCATAGCTGAGACCATCAAATTGGATAACAGAGGTTGCTCCTTCCAGAGGATTCCCTGAAACTCTGCCTCCCTCAACTTATGGCTCCACTTAAGTCACATCCAATTGTGTTCTGGGCAAGTCTGGTTCTCCTTGCTGAGCAGAGCCAAGACTCACACTGGTGACAGCTGGCTTCAGCTTCTGGCATGGCCTCTTGAGGCAACTTTAAGCATAATATCTGTGGATTGCTTGCTGAATCTTAACAGGTGGCCCCAGAGGGGCACAGGCTGGGGCTAAACTTGGCCTGCAGTTGAACTCCTCTCAGGACTGTGCAGCTGGACACCTACTACACAAAGCCACACTCATCAGACCGAGAGACTTAGGAGCTTTGTTTGGTATATAGAAACAGACACAGAAAGGCAGCCATAATGGGAAGATAAAGAAACAGAAACCACATGAAAGAACAGAACAGAGATCCAGGAATAACGTAGCCAAGCAATCTAAAAGATGCAGAGTTCAAAACACTGGTTATAAGATGCTCGATGAACTTAGGGGAAGTGTAGATGAATTCAATGAGAACTTCAACAAAGAGATAAAAAACAAAAATGGAAATAGAAATTATAAAAGGGAACCAGTCAGAAATGAAAAATACATTATCTGAGATGAAGAGTATATTAGAGGGAATTAATAGAGTGGAGGAAGAAGATGATCGAAACACTGATATAGAGGATGGAGAAGCCAAGGACACCCAACCAGAACAGCAAGAAAAAATAACCAAGAATATAATAATAATTTAAGGAGCCTATGGGACAAAATTAAAGTAAACAACATCTGTATCATAAGGGTACCTGAAGAGGGAGAACAAGAAGTTGAATATATATTTGAAGAAATAATGATGGAAAACTTCCCTAACTTGGTGAAGGAAGTAGACATACAATCCCAGAAGCTCAGAGAGGTCCACACCAAGACACATCATAATTGAAATGCCAAAGGTTAAATACAAAGAGAGAATCTTAAAAGCAGCAAGAGAAAAGCAGTTAGTTACCTACAAAGGAGCTCTCATAAGACTAGTAGCCAGTTTCTCAAAAGAAACTTTGCAGGAGAGAAGGGTTTGGTACAAAATATCAAAGTGTTGAAAACCCAGGATCTATAATCAAGAATACTTTATCTAGCAAAGCTATCATTTAGAGTTGAAGGACAGATAAGAAGTTTCCCAGACAAAAATAAGCTAAAGGAATTCAACTTCAAGCCAATATTACAGGAATTGTTGGAGGAACTTCTTTAAGAAGAAAAAAACATGTATCAAAATCATGAATAAAAAATGGTAATAACTACATACTTATCAACAAGTACCTCAAATGGAAAAGAGTTAAGTGCTCCAACCAAAAGATAGGGAAACTGAATGGATAAGAAAATAAGACCCCTACATGTGCTGCCTACAAGAGAGTCACTTCAGATTAAAAGACACACACAGACTAAAAGGAAAGCTATGGAAAAAGATATTGCCTTGATGGTCCTAGAGGGTATTGCTCTGAATGAAATAAGTCAGATAGAGAAAGACAAATATCACATGATTTCATGTACATGTGGAATCTAAGAACGAAATAACAACAAAAATGGAAATAAACTCATAGATACAGAATATTTTGAAGGTTACTAGATGGGAGGGGACTTGGGATGGTGAAAAAGGGCAAAGGGATAGTTACAAAATAGATGGGGGATATAAAGTGTAGCATAAGGAAAATAGTTAATGTAATAAACATGTAAAGGAGAAGAGGGGTACTAGGTTTAGTGCGGTGGTCACTTTGTGAGTTTTATAGATCTCTAATCACTATGCTGTACAACTGAAATGAATATATTATTGTATGCCAACTATAATTGAAAAACTCATTGAATTTTACACTGTAAATATGAGTAACTAATTGTCTTATATTTCATAAAGCTGGAAAGATAAAAAAATAATAAAAAAGGAACTCATTGGCAATTCTGCATGTGTCCATCACTACAATGGATTATGGCAACCTTCAGAGAATATTAGCTACTGTTTCATTTCAGCCTTCCAAATCTTGTGCAGATTCTTGTTTTGGCCAATTCTAACTTGAAACTATATAGAGAAGAGATTCTGGGATAAGTTATTTTAGTTTAACAAAGTTAACACAGAATAATCTATTGAAGTTATTTACTAAAGGAGACAAAAAAAAAAAAGAGGTTTGTGGCATGAATGCATATCTTCTCTCATCTATACATCTATACTTGCCTGAAAGCCCTCTTACCTTCTTATGATATAGTCTACCAATAGCATATTGCAATTATTTATTTATTTTTTTATTGTGGTAAAATATATACTAGTTACAGCCCCAGATCTCATGTGAAATTCAATATGTTTTAAAAGATATATAGAGACTCCTCGAATTATTTTGTTATGTCCTGATAAACCCATTACAAATTGAAAATACTATGAGTTGAAAATGCATTTAATACACTTAACCTACCAAACACTGTAGTTTAGCCTAGCCTACCTTAAACATGCTAAGAACACTTCCACTAGCCTACAATTGGGCCATCATCTCGAGTTTTATCTCAAGATAAGTTGCCTTCTACTTTTCATCAGAAGCAGGTGACACAGGTGAGAGTTTTGTAGACATGACAAAAATGTGAAAACACAAACCACAGTATCCAAAAAATACTGACAACACACTGTCCTATAGAGTATCAGTTGTTTACCCTCGCGATTGTGTGGCTTACTGGGAGCTACAAAGCTGACTGGGAGCATCATGAAAGATTATCACACAGCATCTTGTTAGCCTTGGAAAAGATAAAAATTTGAAGTATGGTTTCTACTGAATGTGTATTGCTTTCACTATCATAAGGTCAAAAAATTGTAACTTGAACCACTGTAAGTCAGGGACCTTCTGTATACCTATGTACTTAACATCCCAGTGAAAACTTGTAAGCCTGAAAACCAGGTAAGGTGAGGTCTCCAAATTTCTTCTTTTTAACATTATCTAGGCTATTCTAGGCCCTTCATATTTTCATACATTTTAGAATCAACTTGTTTGTTTCTGTAAAATGTCTGGTTGGAAGTTTTACTAGTGTTGCATTGACTTTGCAGAAAATTTGGGGAGAATTGACACTAATAATATTGAGTCTTGTAATCTACGAACATTGTATATCTCTTCATTTCTTTATATTTTCTTTACTCTCAGCAGTATTTGTGGTTTTCAATGTAGTCTTTGGCACATTCTTTGTTAATTTTATTCCTAAGTATTGTATGTCTCATGATGTTATTGTAAATGGTATTTTAAATTTTCATTATCCAAAATTTGCATATTATATTTGTTTAGTGACTTTGTATCCTGTGACATTAGTTTATTCACTTTTAAATTCTAATAGTTTTTTCTTTTGCAAATTTGTTAGAATTGTCTACATAAATTTTCATAATACCTGTAAGTAAACAGAACTTGTTCCTTTTCATGCCTTACCTTGGCTAGAACTTTTAGTACAATGTTGAATGGGAAAAATTAAAAGAAACATTCTCATTCTTTCCCTCAAATAAAGGGGAAAGACTTTAATATTTTACCTTAAGTATACTGTTAATCATAGGATTTTTGTAGATGCCCTTTATCACATCGAGGTGTTAGCTTCTCTATCTACATTGCTCAGTGTTTTAACCATGAGTGGGTATTTAGTTTTGTCAAATAATTTTTAAATTCAAGTGGTCATCTATTGATATAATTTGTAATTTTTCTTTCTTATTTTGTTAATATGGTAAATTATTATTTTTATTGATTTCTTTGAATGTTATACAATCTTGATTTCTTGGTATAAACTCCACATGGTCATTATTTGGAATTATTGTATAATAGTGAGTTTAATTTGCTAATTTTTGTAAAAAATTTTTGTGTCTATGTTCAGGAGATTACTTGATCACAATTTTTTTTTTTAATAAAATGCTTTTGTCTGGTTTTGAAATCAGTATTTTGCTGGCTTCATAAACCAAATTTGAAATAGTCCTTTTTTATTTTCTGAAGAACTTTATGAATGATTGTATTGTTTCTTAAGTATGCCATATAATTGTTAACAAAAGCATCTGGACTATGAATTTTCATTATGATTATGAATTTCACATTTTAAAAAGAGCTAGATGTGGGCTATTTTAATTTTTTGAATTTTTCAGGTCAGTTTTATAAAATTGTGCTTTTAAGAAATTTATATTATCATAAGCTGTTAAATTTATTGGCATAAAGTTGTGATAATATTCATTATTATCCTGTTTATGTCTATAGGTACTGTAGTGATGCCCCCTTTTCTCTCTATTTATTTTGATTGGTCTTGCTCAGACTTTCAATTTTCTTAACTGTTCAAAACCATATTTTGTTTTATTTTTCTTTTACTTATTTTAGGTTTTAACTTTCTCCTTTTTATTCTAGCTTCTTATAATAGAAACTTAGATCACATATTTTAAATATTTATTTTACTTTTAATATAAGCATTTAAAATAATAATTTCCCTTTGAGCATAATTTTAGAAGCATCACACAAATTTTGATATGTTGTGTTTTATCATTTAGTTTATAATATTTTCTAATTTTCCTAATAAGTTATATTTTGATCCCATAGATTATTTAGAGGTATATTTTAATTTCCAAATATTTGAAGACTTCTATATATCTTTTATTTTATTTATTTAACCCTTTGTTATCAGAAAACATATGTGCAAGATTTCAATCTTTCAAAATGTATTGAAACTTATTTTATGGTCCACTATATCTATCTATCTATCTATCTATCTATCTATCTATCTATCTATCTATCTATCTATCTATATCGAGAGAGAGAGAATCTACATCGACTATATGTGTATATATGTTATATTGTGTGTACCTGAAATATGTATATTCTGTAGTGTTGTTTATATTTTTCTAAAAATTTTAGTTAGACCAAGGCAGTTTTAGTGTATAAAGTTTTGTATTTTCTTAATGATTTTTCCTCTATTTGTTCTAAAAATTTCTGATTGAGAGATTTTAAAATATCTAACTATAGCTGTACGTTTTTTATTTCTTTTTGTTTCTGTCATTACTTGCTTCATGTACTTTGATGCTCTATCATTACAAGCACTGACAGGATTGTTTTATCTTCCAAAAGAATTGATCACTTTTATCATTGTGATATTTCTCTGTTTGGCTCTGGTAATATTCATTCTCAAGATGTCTCTTTTGTCTGTTATCAGTATAGTTATGCAAGGATTTTTATAATTACTGTTTGTGTGATTATCTTGTCATATACATATATATTAAATATATATTTAAT
>NW_006431288.1:1079339-1085392 GCF_000325575.1 Pteropus alecto
AGTCTTTAGGGTTTTCTATATAGAGAATCATGTCATCTGCAAATAGTGACAGTTTGACTTCTTCGTTTCCTGTTTGGATGCCTTTTAGTTCTTTCCCTTGGACCTCCAATGTTATATTGAATAGCAATGACGATAGTGGACAGCCTCGCCTTGTTCCTAATCTTAGAAGGAAGGTTTGTAGTTTTTCATCATTACGTATAATGTTGGCTGAGGGCTTGTCATATGTGGTCTTTATTATGTTAAGATACTTTCCTTCTATACCGATTTTGTTAAATGTTTGGTCATAAATGGGTGCTTTATCTTGTTGAAGGCTTTTTCTGCATCTATTGATATGATCATATGATTCTTATTTTTAATTTGTTTATGTGGTGTATCACATTAATCAATTTGCACATGTTGAACCATCCTTGTGTCTCTGAGATGAAGCCCACTTGATCGTGGTGTATAATCTTTTTAATATGTTGCTGTATTCAATTTGCTAGTATCTTATTTATGATTTTTGCATCTGTGTTCATGAATGGTATTGGTCTGTAGTTTTCTTTGTTTGTGTTATCTTTACCAGGTTTTGGTATCAAGGTAATATCGGCCTCATAAAATGAGTTGGGAAGTACTGCCTCTCCTTTGATTTTTTGGAAGAGTTTGAGGAGAATAGGTATTAAATCTTCTTTGAATGTTTGGTAGAATCCACTGGTGAAGCCATCTGGTCCTGGACTTTTACTTTTTGATAGTTTTTTGATGATTGTTTCGATTTCCATACCACTGATCAGTCTATTTAGATTTTATAGTTCTTGATTCAGTCTAGGTGGCTGTATTTTTCTAAGTACTGGTCCATTTCTTCTAGGTTATTAAATTTGGTGTTTAAATCTTTCATAGTATTGTTGTATGATTTTTTGTATTTCTGCGCTGTCTGTTGTAATTTCCCCTCTTTCGTCTCTGATTTTGTTTATTTGTGTCCTTTCTCTTTTTTCTTTGTGAGTCTAGCCAAGGGTTTGTCAATTTTATTAACCTTCTCAACCAGTTCTTTATTGCGTTTATTTTTTCTATTGTTTTTTTTTTTGTTTTCAATTTTATTTATTTCTGCTCTAATTTTGATTATTTCTTTTCTTCTGCTGGCTTTAGGCTTCATTTGTTCTTCCTTTTCTAGTGTTTTAAGCTGAAGTATTAGATTGTTTACTTGAGCTTTTTCTTGTTTATGGAGGTAGGCCTGTATTTGTGGTTCTTCTTGATTTCTTTTTGTATTTTTTTCTATTTGTTTTTTCTATTCTATCTTTGTTTTTGATTTCATTTATTTCTGCTCTAATTTCAATTATTTCTTTCTGCTGACTTTAGGCTTTATTTGTTCTTCCTTTTCTAGTTTTTTAAGATGAAGCATTAGGTTGTTTATTTGGGCTTGTTCTTGTTTTTGGATGTAGGCCTATATTTGTGGTTCTTCTTGATTTCTTTTTGCAGTTGATCTCTAGTTTCAAAGCATTATGATCAGAGAATATGGTTGGTATGATTTCAACTCTCTTATATTTGTTGAGGCTATCTCTGTGTACTAGTATGTGGTCGATTCTTGAGCATGTTTCATGTGCACTAGAGAAGAATGTATAAGCAGTTCTTTGGGGATGAAAGGACAGGTAAATGACAATTATGTCCAGTTGGTCTAATGTGTCATTTAAGGATGTTATTTTCTTATTGATTTTCTGTTTGGGTCATCTGTCCACATCTGACAGTGGGATATTTAGGTCCCCTACTACGATAGTGTTTTGGTGTGTTTCTCCCTTTAGTTCTGTTAGTAATTGTTTTACATATTTCGGAGCTCCCTGATCGGGAGCATAGATATTAGTAAGTGTATGTCTTCTAGGTGCATGATTCCCTTTATCGTTATGAAGTGTCTCTCAGTCTCCTTCTTTATCTTTTTATTTTGAAGTCTATTTAGTCCAATATTTGTACTGATACTCCCGCTTCTCTCTGAATGCCATTTGCTTGAAACATCATTTTCCATCCTTTTCACTTTCAGCCTAGATTTCTGTCGGAGCTGAGATGTGTCTCCTGGAGGCAGCATAGTTTGGGTTTTGTTTTTTGATCCATGCTGCAACTCTGTGCCTTTTCATTGGTGAGTTCAATCCACTTACATTTAGGGTGATTATTGAAATATGAAGTCTTCATATAGCCATTTTATCTTTTGGTTTCTGGTAGCTCAGTGTTTCCATTGCTTCCTTGTCTTTGTGTTTCTGTTTTGTTTTTTTTTTTCTGAGACGCTTTTGTGGGTTTTCCCTCTGGTCTTTCTTATTTTATGTTGTATACTTCAGTTCTAAATCTTTGGCCTGTGGTTACTATTACGAATATGAAAAGGATAGTTGTATATATACAGTCATCTCTTTTCTTCTGTGTGTGCCTTATCTTCATTCCCCTTTGTGAATTTGGATCTTTGAATTCTCTTTTCAGTCATTGTTGTCTCATTTTGTCCCTATGTATGCTGAACGTTCATTACTCTCTTGCTATAGCAAGTCTCTACTTATTTTAAGCTTATAATGTCCTGTTCGTAGTAAGGATTGCACTCCTCTGCTTTTATTAGCCCGCTAGTCACCTTACTCCTAATTATGCATTTTTTTTTGTTGTCATTTTGTTTTAGGTGAGCTGACCTCTTTCAGTATTTCCTGTAGTGCAGTCCTTGTAGTGAATTCCCTCAAGTTTTGTATTTCTGGAAAAGTATTGACTTCTTGAATTCCAAGCTCCAGCTCATTCCTTAGATTTGGGAAATTCTTGCCCACCATTTGTCTGAAAATGCTTTCTAATCCCTGCTCATTTTCCTCCCCTTCAAGAATTCCCATTATTTATGTTTCCTCTCCTGATGGTATCGGCTAGTTCTTATATTTCTCTTTCATTATTTTTCATTCTTCAGTTTCTCTCTTCTTCCTTCTGATTTCTCGATTTCTGTCTTTGATATCACTGATCATTTCCTCCATTTGGTTGACTCTATTTCCCAAGCTTGTTATTTAATTTTTCAACTCTTCCTGTGCACTCTTTATCTCTAGAAGGTCTTTGGTTCTTTTTGAAGGTTTCAGTCTCCTTGCTAAAGAACTCATTCTGCTCATCTAGTTGTTTTTTCAGTTCCTGAAATTGTTGATAAGATTTGCTTCAGATCTCATTGAGTTTTTTCAGAAGTACCATCCTGAATTCTCTGTCATTTAGGTCGCATATTTCTATGTCTGTAAGCTTATTTTCTGGAGATTTTTCTCTTTTTCTTGTCACCTTGGTTGTTCATGGTGTTTAATGGACTATTTCTCCACTTGGGCATTAATTGGAAGTGTGTTCTGCATTTTTTTTTCTCCCAGAAAGATTTATGGTCCCTAGCCCTTTGGTTTCCAGTAAGTGGCATCTAAGCCTCTTGGATCTCTGCTTTATATAAAGTGTTAATAGTATCTATTTTTTCCTTATAGTTGTTTAATCATGCTCACTATCCTTAGTCTTAGTTCCTGTCAGTGGTATTGATAGTTTCGGTAGTGTTTGCTTGGTGGCATTCTGTCTTGGAGTGTATGGGGGGAGAGGCCCCTCTGGTTTGGGTTTTGGAGGCTATGGCTCAGCCTCAGTTTTGCAACTGCAGCTGGTAAAAATCAACTGTTGTTTCTCTGCTGTCCACACTTTTCTGCCATCCCTTTTTCTCTACCTTCTGCCCTGATGACTGGGCACTGCCACCGGCCATGTGGAGCTCACGGTACTCTCAGACAGGGCAGTTCAAGGAACTTACCACTCCTTCTCCCTTCCTCCTCCTCCTACAGGGAGCTCTGGCTGTGCGAGGCAGCTTCTTTGTTCCTCCTAGTCCACCACCTGACACCTTGGGTTCTGACTTGTGGTAGCTCTTTGTGCAGATCCCACGCTCAGAAGTGCTGGTGCGCAGTTTAGGTGTTTTTTGTTGAGTTTTTGGTGTTCAGCTTATTGCTGTTTCAAGGAGAGAGATCTGGGAATGTCTCTCATGTCACCATGTTTAATCCAATTTCCATTGTCCTATATTTTTTAACCTATCAAGATCTTCATATATATATTGCATCTCTTATAGGCACATGTTAGTTTTTTTAACCCAGTCTGAAAAAAAAATCTCTAATTGATGTGTGTGTTCGTTAATTTTTAATGTAATTATTTATAATTTTGTATTTAATCTACCATCTTACTATTTATATTTTACTTGTTTCAGCTTTTTTCCTCAGTTTTTCTTTTCCTTTCTTCTTTTAAATTCATCAAATTATTTTAACATTTAATATTATTTATTTTTTTGGCTTTTTAGCTATTTCTTTGTATTTTCTTTAGAGTTATTCTAGAAATTACTATGTGATTGTGAACTTTTCACAATCTAATTTGAGTTAATATTTCATCTCTTCACATAAAATGTAAAAATCCTACAAGAATATAATTCCATTTGTGCTATTGTTTTCATATACTTTATTTTTAAATGTGTTAAAGCCATAAAATACACTGCTTTGTTTTGATTCAAAATCAGCTGTTTCTTAAAAGAATTAAAAGAAAAAACTAATGTTATTTATATTTATCTATATATGTATTTATTCTTGTGCTCTTAATTTTTTGCATATCAGAAATTCTTTTTTTCAAGTTGAAGAACTTCCTTTAGAGTATTTAGTAGTAAATGTGTGCTGAATATCATCTTTCAGTTTCTACTTATCTAAAACATATTTACTTCTCTTTTATTTTTGATTTAAGATTATTGTTGCTAAATATAAAATTTTAGGTAGTTGTTGGGTTTTGTTTTTGTTTCCTTTTTTTCATTGAGAGTTTTGCAGAATTTCCTCTTTTGTCTTCTAGCTTTCATTGTTTCTGATGAGAACTCAGCTGTTGTTTGTATTATTGTTCTTTCCATAATGCACTTTTTCACTGGCTTTTAAAAAAGATATTCTATTTATATTTGGGTTTCAGCAATTTAAATATGATGTACCTAGGTTACTTTGTCTTTTGTTTTTTAAATTCTACATGGGTTTTGTGGCCTTGGATTAAAGGTCAGAATTCTTGGTTTATTTGGAAAATTTTGGGTTATTACTTATTTAGAATTTTTTAATTTTTTTCCTCTGTTAGAAATAAACTAAATGTATATTAAAACACTAGTGATTGTTTCACAGAACAAGGAATCTCTGTTATTTTTCTTTTAAAAAGTGTTTTTTTTTCTCTCTTTTTAGGTTTGGATAATAAATAGGAATCTGTCTAAACTCACTTATCCTTTGTTTTGAAATTTCTAATCTGCTTTTAAACCCATTCAGTACATTTCATTTCACATAGTTTACCTTTTGTGTTAAAATTTTTATTTAGTTTTTAAAATCTCTTCTTACGTTTCCATCTATTTCCTTGGTTATATTTATATTATCTTTTAACATATTTATAATAGTTGTTTTAAAGTCCTTTGTTTACTAATTCCAAAATCTGGGTCATTTTAGGGTCTTTTCTATTGATTATGATTTTTTTCTTGATCATGGGTCATATTTTTCTACTTCTTTACGTATCTAGTAATTTATTATTGTATTGTATTATTGTATGCTGGACCCTGTGGATAATACATCATAAGGAGTCTGGATTATGTTGTTTTTTTTTTTAATTGAATTTTGTTCTGGTAAGCAGTTAGATTATTGGTAATTTTTTACTTTTGACTCTGTTAGGATTTTTTTTTTTTCGGCTCTTGCTTATGCTTGATTTTTTTAAAAAAATTATTTATTTAAATTAGTTAAAGTATACAGTACATTGGTTAGACATCTATATAGTTCATAAAACAATTGCTCCCTTCCTCCCCTGACCCTCCACTTAGCCATCAAATTAATGCTAACTTTAATCCTTCTGCAGGGCTCCCCATCCCTGTGCCCAACTATCCACTACTAGTTTGTACTTCTTTAACCCTTCATCCCATTCTCCTAGCCCCCCAACCTCCCTCCTCTCTGCCCATCACCAAATTGTCCACTATATTTGTGAGTCTGGTTTTTATTAGTTTGTTCTTTTTATTCCTTAGATTCCGCATATAAGTGAAATCACATAGTGTTTATCTTTCTCTGTCTGACTTAAATACCTTCTAGGTC
>NW_006431288.1:1086752-1135154 GCF_000325575.1 Pteropus alecto
AGGTGAGGAAGGTGGGGTTTCAGGTAATCTCTCTGGGCGGAGAGACCTCTGTTATCCAGTTTGATGACATCACGACTATGATGACACTGTGTCTGGTGCACTGGTAGTGGGGAGGGCTCAACAGGGAACAATGGATACCATCAGCACTTCTGTACAGAGTGAGTGTTGTCTCGGCCCTCACTCCGACAATGTCTCCCTGCGTGTAGCCGAACTGGCATTGGTGCTCAGAGCGAGCAGGTCCATCACCGCGAAAATCCGCTCGTGGTCGTGGCCCCTTTAAGAGTCTTCTGCCACTGCCACTGCTGCTGCCTCTGTCTCACTCAGCCGTTGGAGATCGTGCAGCCCTCCGTCCTTGCCCCATCCTACCTTCTGCCGTTGCAGGGTGATTTCTTGTATTTCTCCCTAGTCATATGGCTTGTTCATCTTGATCCCAGGTGATTTTTCCTTGCTGCTGCTCCTTGTTTTTGTCACAACTTTAATTTGGTCGCCAGAGGAATAAGCAGAGCCTCTATCATCTACGCCATTTTTTTTTTCCTTCCCTCACACTTGCTTTTTAAATTTCAGGTTCTTTTGAATACTTATATAGTCTTTTTTCCTTTTTATTATTTTTCTCCGCTTTTGTTCCTTCCTGTCTCTCTTTTTCTTGTTCCCTCTCCTTCCTTCCTTGCCTCTCCTTTTCTTTCTTTTAATAATTTCTTTCTTTTTTCTGCCATCAAAGATATAACATCGGCTAATCCCAGAATTTACCTACTTACTCCACTGCTCGAAGTTCACCAGCATAATACCTCCTTTGAACACTAATGGAGTATTACAAATCCAATTCTGATTTAAGTGGCAGAAGCCTCTTAAAGGGGCCACGTCCACGAGTGGATTTTCACAGTGATGGACTGGCTCACTCTGAGCACCAGTGCCAGTTTGGCTGTGTGCAGGGGGCACCAGGGACTTACAGAGAGACATTGTTGGAGTGAGGGCCGAGGAAACACTCGCTCTGTATAGAAGTGCCATTGATATCTATTGTTCTCTGTTGAGCCCTCTCCTTTGCCAGTTACTAGTATTTTCCTGGATCCCTCTACAATGGAGTTACATAATAAGTTTCTTTGATGTACTTATTTGAGGAGCTACGATCTCTGTGTTGCTCAACTGACTGCATTCCAAGAGACAGATAAATGTGGACTAATGAAATGATGAATGCTGAAGAGAACTTTCGACCTAATATATACCTGAGTACTTTAATATTAAAAAAAAAAAAAAAAAACTTTAAAATCTCAATTACTTTTAAAAGCAAAGAGGGTAAGGTTGTTATTTTGATTTTCAGCAACTACAAGAAAATCCATTTAAATAATGAGGGTAGAGAAATAATTCTATTTTCTTTTAGAGAATAGTTCTTCATCAGGTGGCTGGTGGACAAAACCAGTTCCCGCAGGTCCTATATTTTTTTACCCATTCTCTTTTGAAATTGGACCATTTATATTTTAACTACCTCCAAATTCTTCTAAAGTTTTTGGTTACTATCCTTTCCTTCATTTCACATAGATCACAAAAGGCAAATGAAACAAGTGAAATAATATTTGCTTACTAGAAAAGAAAATTTACATTCAGAGGTCTGGAGTATTACAAATCCAATTCTGAAACTAGATCATATGTCTGATTCATCTACTTAATCTCACATGAAAAAAAATATTGAGCACTTCATTTATTTCTCTATTATATCACATTTTGTCTTGTATATGTTTTAATGTGATATATCTTATTTATTTATCTGCTTATTATTTTATTGTCTGTTTTCCTCACTATACTGGTAAAGTCCATTAGAACAGAATCATTGTAGATTTTATATATTATGTTCTCCTCAGAGTCTGAATGGCAAATGGTATGTTCTCAGTTAGCATTATTTGCATGTACATCTTATCTCTTCTCGCTAGGTTAAAAATCCTTGAGGATATATAAAGTGTTACCCATCTCTAATATTTATTTGCCTGTAGAAAGCCCTCAATTAATAATGATTAAATGATTTGATGAATGAATGAAACCTCTGAACATTTCAATTAATGTCAATAAATATTAAAGTTAAAAGAGTGCTTGAATACTCTGCAGTGAGAAAAAGAGGCAAGATCCATAGCTTGGAAAGGAAGGAGGCATGTATGATTTTGGTGATTCCTTCCTGGCTATGGCTAGCAGCTACAAAATCTCTTCCAGTACTTTCTATAGATGCACTGATTTCAGACAGAGTATTGTTGAATTATGGAGGTCAGGGACTGGAAGTTAGGATTTCGCAGTTTTTTCTTGGCTCTATTATGCTGCCTTTGCACAGAGTGACCTTGGAGAATCATAGCCTCTTTGTGCTGCTCTGTCCCTATGGAGATGAGAAAGCAGAAAAAGAGAGCTTTCTTCCCCCTTCCCACATAAGTGTTTGTTTTTAGCCTCATAAATTTGCCAGAGTGCTTAGATACCAAGGTGACAGATGTCAGAAAATGTGACAGCAAAATAACTTGTTCGGAAAACATATAAGAATGAAATGCATTCCTAAAGGGGTGTAGAACATGGCGTCTGGAATAATTTAGTAAAAAGTTTGCAGATCTTTTTATGAATTCAGTAGATAGGAAGCTTAGTCCTGATTCAGACAGGATCTTGGCTAAAGTTAAGGAAATGAAGTAGTTCTAATGAGCAGTGATCTGAGTCACCCCAAAGGAGTCTTAGGTAGGGCATGAATGACAGAAGCTATGCCAGAAAGAATTAGAATTGAATGTGCCACCTGTCTTTCCATAATACATTTGGCCTGCTGTGATGATTGCTGTTCCAAAACCAAGATGCTATCTCCAAAGGTAACACACACATATCCTAAGGTCCCACAAATCACAACTTGCTACTCTAGCTCAAGTATACAGTTCCATTTCCATCATAGTAGTAAATAATACTGTAGTGGCCAACCAGATATATATAGCTTTTTATTTATTTGTGTTTTGGCTTTTTTGTTAACATGTGTGTAGGTTGTGGGGGAGGTGTGGGGAATATTGGATAGAGATAATAATGAGGATGTGGAAAGGCATTGAGAAAAAACTCTAGGGAGAGTAAAATCTGTCTTTATTTTGCTAACATCTTCATTTGCAGCCACATCACAAGAGAGAGGTACTGAGAACAATTTTGGGTTGCCATAACAACTAATAAACTGTAATTATTCAAAGCAGGGGGATAGAGTCAAGAATACCAAAAAAAACAAAAACAAAAAACCAAAAAAAAAAAACCCAAGAAAACAAAAAACAAAAACAAACCCCCCCCAAAAACAAGAAGAAAGAGGAAAGAAACAAAGAAGAAAAGAAAGAGGGAGAGAGACATTTAAGGAGGGAAAGATTAACTTTACAGTGTACATTGATATGATATAAATGTGTGTTTTATAACATTGATGGGGGAATAGGATAATAAATATGAAAGGGAAGATGACAACCATTAACATAAGGGTATTTTAAAAAAATTTAAATTCTAAATGTGAAGGAGTTGATTTGAGAAAACAAACTAGAGGAATATCTCACACACACACATGCACACACATGCATGCACACACATATACATATTCCAAGAGAGAAGCAGCTTGGAACTATCCTACAAGGCTAAACTGACTTAGATGATTGTGTCATGATTTCTAAGGGTGCTCCTTCCCATGATTGAATCGATGCATTATATGTAGGGGTCGTTTTGTTCTCATGGGTTAATGCCTTTTCATGCCTTCCTATTCACCTCACAGACCACTATTCTATGCCATGTTCACTGCCCTCCTAGTTGCCTGGAGGACTATGCCAACAAGAGCAACAGGGGAATAGAACCTGAGAGATGGGGTGGGAGGCAGCAGGCATGCCTGATAGCTTCCTTTAAAGCCTGGGCTGCTCGGTTTCAGAAGATAAGTGGGTTTATTCATTCAAGACATATTTTTTGAGTCCCAAATCCCAGTTATATGTTGGGCATGAGGTGCTAGAGAATGGCACATGTATGGTTTGTGACCACAGTAAAACTGACGTTGTGTTTGTGTCCATAATTGAGAGTGAAATTTAGGGAGTTTGGCAGGGAAGAACCCTCATTGTCTCTCAATTCTATTCACAAGCTCCACAGGCAGAGAAGAAGCAACTCCGTGCTGGCTGTCCCTGGGCAGAAGGATGGAAGAAGAAGCTGAGGCATGTCTTTCAGGAAGAAGAGTAACTGGCATATGTTCATGTAGAAAAAAGATTAAGGTGTCTGAAACTAAGAAAATTAAAATTCCCAGTGATCAAACACCTTTGCATCTTTCCCTTTTGATGAGTAACACAGGGATCCCTTTTGCTGCTGGTTCAGCCCATCTTCCCCCTTGTGACCAGGGAGGATCTTGGTTTCCTCAGTGGACTTGACAACTGTGCCTTTGAGAAGAATGAGATTGATGAAGCATGGCTGTGTCTGTTTTCAGTTAGAAACATTAGCAAACTCAACTACAAAAGGCCACCTCACAGAACAAAAAACTTGCGATGTGCAAAGTACAATGGAAATCTCCCTGCTGCAAACAGAATCTTTGGCTGCCAAGACAGAGGGACCTTGCAGAAGATAGAGCATGAAAGAGATTCAGCACAAAACAAAAGTCAGAACACAATGGTATATATTTCAGGCACATGAAAGGATATGTGGCAGCAATACTAAAGAAACATGATTTTCCTACAGAATAGAGGAAGAGGGATAGCAGAAACCCAATCAGCCAATACAATTGTGGCAGAATAACAGATTTGGTCCTGTAAAGGGAGAGAGGAAAAAGGCTTATTTTTTATGAATTAATCTCTAGTTGGTTTTCAGAAGTTGTTCAGAAACAAGAGAGCATATGAATAATACATACTGTACACAAACCCAAAAACACAGAGCTATCTCCAGTTGAGATTTTGAAAATGAAGGCATTCAGAGAAATATAATTGAGTAAAGGGACCAAAGAGGAGGTACCTGAAGGTGGGGGTGTAAACAGCAGCAGGGAACAGATACTTCAGGAGGGGGAGAATGTACATTCCTTAACTTTCCAATTAGGCTGCAAATTCTTGGATAGCTGGAATAATTTCTTTATCTTTTACAAATTTGTATTTCCCAGGGTGCATACCACAATACTTTGCACATAGTAAATGCTAAAAATATTAATAGATGAATTAATTCAATGTTGATGTGGTGATGATTTTGGCTGATTGCTAGGCTGGTAATCATTGAAGCATGGGTATGAAAACAAAAAAAGAAAGCTATATTCTTGGGACCAACATTAACAGAGGTGAGGCACCCTTTCATTGCCTAGACTGAAAAATAAATCCAGGGATGCTGTGCCTCTAGTGATATTTTATATGGTGCTGCATTTCATTGATTAGCCAAGCAACTGCAAAGTAGCATGCTTACTTTATGTAAAGGCTGCAACAGTGCTAAATTTAGAGGTCTTGATCAGTGCTGTCACAGAACAATGGTCCCACAAGAAGCAATGTAGAAAAAAAAATTCCATAGTCAACTAAGCTTAGGAAATACTGCTTTTTGTATTCCTCTCATTATCATTTAAAAGGCTCAGAGATCCTACAGTCAATTACCCTCTTGAACCTTGTTTAATCCAAAGCTTTCCAAACTAAGTTGACCGTGGAAGGTTTTCTTTCCCTTTATTTCCTTCTTTTTAAAAAATATCCATTAGAATCTTTCAGAACTAGTTTTCCATGAACTGAATTTTGAGGAATCCTGATTTGGGTGATTGTTAAGAAGCAGGGAATTTACATGGTGTCTTCCATGTTCTGCGAATGGGAGTGAGGCTGGGAAGTGTAACATGTGATATAGTAGAGGAGACAAACCAGCAATCTACACATGTCCATGTCTCTGACCCTAATAGGCTGTGCTCCTTGTAAAGCATACTGTAAATGTGCTCTCATCATCCAGCAGGATCTTTTCACTCTATCTGCCCCCTCATTCCATCTACTGTGCCTCCTTTGCCTGGGTCATGGTTTCCATTCCTAACCCAAGCAGACTTGGACCCCCAATCATGGCCACTGTGGTGTGTGAATAAAGCTACGACTGTGCCTCTCTGCTGCACAGACTTGCTCCTACAAGCCGTTGTCACTCAGTGGCCTCGGAACAGCTGTTGCTATTTGTTATTCATGGCCTTCTCAAATTGGCCCACACCACAGCTGCTAGCAAGAGTGGCACCAAGCATCTTTTGCTACTCAAAGGATGCAAGCAGCTGCTCCAGGAGACTCTGGCTGCTGATGCTCAGTAGACAGGTTATACTGACCCTGTCCTACAGCTGTTTTCATAGCACCATTTCACAGAGAATGAGACCTAAACTCTTGAGTCTCCGCCAGCAACCTGGACTATGTTAAACGTATCTGCTCTCATTTTCCTAACATGAAGAGGTTTTTTCCAGCATTAGTAGCAGAGGGTTAAGCTAATAGGGTATCTAGAGGATCCCTGTGATGATAAATTTTCAGCCAATGGTGTTATGTGATCCCCATATGCAGTTTCCCTAATATTGTACAATGTAGTCTTGATGGCTGCTCCGTGCTTCCTCTCATATAAATGAAACAAGATGAACACATCCATGGAGATGACAGCTCCTACTTCTCCCCTTGGAGGTACATGGTGAAGAAGAGAGTTTGCTTCTTCTATTAAAGTTAGTTTTATGCATTTCTGGCCCAATCCTTCATTATCTCTACCTCTTCACCCATATACACCTGCTATATATTTTGTCTTACTTTGTTCCAATTATAAAACCTATAGCAGTTTCAAGATTAGAGAGTCCTAGCTTTATCGGCTTTGCCAATAACTATGGGGCTTTGTGTAGGTTAATCTTCTGGAGCCTCCAATTCTTCATCTGGAAAGTGGGGATGATATTGTTTACTGCATAGATTATCATATAATTTAATGAGCCACTGTGGTACAGAGATCCTGGTACATGGCAGGCACTTAACAATTACTAATTTTCTCATTCTTCTCAATTTTCTTCTAGGCCAGGCTGTCCAATGAAATTTTCTGCATTGATGGAAATGTTTTATATCTGTGTTGTCCAGAGTAAAAGCTACTAGCCGCATGTAGCTAAGTAGCACTTGGAATGTGGCCAGTGCAACTGAGGAACTGAAAATTTAATTTTATTTAGTTTTATTAATTTAAATAGCCACATAGGGCTAGTGGCTTCCATATTAGACAGCACGGCTCTATATAATTTAAGTAGCAGTTTTTAGTTGGGCCAATACAGAGGCAGCTGCCATGCCTCTCTACCTCTGAGACCTCGGGAGAATTCATACATCCATTTTACTGAACATATTCCAGTAAAGGCTGGGTCTTGGTGGCATTTCAAATATACTTGAGCCTAAAGAAGCTGTTATATATAATGGAGAGGTTTCAAAAATCTTGCCATAGAAATATAGAATGTCCACCAGACTCCATCTTACTCTATTCCATACAGTAATATCTACCTTTCAATTATTGGTCCAGAGATGAAATAACGATATTTGCCAAGAAGATTTTAGAACTTCACCAATTAACAAACCACATCACCTAACCTCATGTAAAGTCACTTCTCTTTTAGACCTAAGCCAAATTTATAAATGTCAAGGTCTCAGAAATGTTAAAACCATATTGATAGAGGGTTGGAGAATTTGAGGTGGAGAGGGAATGTAAATTTGGTGAAAAATTAGAATAACATGCAATATTTATTTTTGTAGTATAATTTACATATCTAAAATCATTTTGCTAAGAAGAAATATAAAATGTATTATGTATAACTTGATTTGCTCATAAAATTATCATTTAAGTAAAATTAGAGACGTGAAGAACTAGAAAAACAAAATGGAAAAAATAGGAGAGAACAGATTTTTTTACTGATTCATTTTCTTTATATATTTATTTAACAAAAAACATCCTTAGTGGGGTGGGCGGGAGAAGTTCCTTCTAGACACTTTTCTTTCTTTCTCTTTCTTTCTTTCTTTCTTTCTTTCTTTCTTTCTTTCTTTCTTTCTTTCTTTCTTTCTTTCTTTCTTTCTTTCTTTCTTTCTCTCTTTCTTTCTTTCTTTCTTTCTTTCTCTCTTTCTTTCTTTCTTTCTTTCTTTCTCTCTCTCTCTCTCTCTCTCTCTTTTTCTTTCTTCTTGCCTTCCTGCCTTCTTTTCTTTCTTTTCTTCTCCTTCCCCTCTCCTCCTCCTCCTCCTCCTCTTTCTTCCTTTTCTTCTGTTTCTCTCCTTCCCTCCCCTCTTTCTTTCCCTCTTGGGTCTTCACATCTTCATCTAAAACACTCTTCAATTTAAGCTGCTTTCTTGTTATAGGCACTGCAGTGGAAAACGGTTGACTATTACCTCTCTTAAATCATCCTCCCAAGTTGTAGTTATTTGGAGACTTCTCAGACGTCTCTCTATAACTGGGAACCCCCATTTCCCGCCATCCTTCTTTCCCTCTCCTCCTCACCCCCATTGATTCCTTGCCACCCTTCTCCCTGCTCTCAAGCCCAGGGCCCCAAAGGAAGCTGGTGGTGCCCTGTGGTCTGTTTCCCTTTGGCTTCTGTGTGTACACATGGATCTTGCCAGTTAGGTCTGTGGGAAGGTTGCTGGCTGGCAGATAAGGGAGAATAAGAACTCTAATCATAACGACTCATGTCATGTTTATCATGTGCCAAGTACTCTACTCTCCTAAGTGCATCATATTCATTACTCCATTTGATCCTCCCCCAAACACTAAAAGTACAAAGCTATGAGCATTATATTTTCTAGATAAAGAAAGTGTGGCTTAAGGAAGTTTAAGTAGCCTGCCTGAGGTCAAGCTACTGAGCCAGCCTTGGAGCTTGGATTCAAATCCAGTTTGTGTGACTGCAATCTTTGGCTTATTACCCACTACTCAACAGTGACTTAAAACAATAAGAAGCCTAAAATAATAAGGACTTTATGGTTTAAAAAATTTCTACACACATTAGCTTGTGATTTTCGCTACAATAACTTTATGGGGGAGGTAGGGGAAACTAGAATCCCCATTATAGAGATGTGCAAACAGTGTCAGAGAGATTAAATGACCTGCCCAAAGTCACGCAGTAAATAGTGCTGTTGGTGTTCAAACAGCATGTTTTCTGACAAGGAGTCTATTTCTCTCTCCACACAATAGTTGATCTGAACAATGGGAAATGCCTTTGGAACGAATGTGCACACACATTACTGAAACTAATGTGCATACACACGCACAAATGCAAACTTTTCAGACTTGATGCCAATGAATCAGAGTTGGATGGTGGGGAGGAAAGCTGGCATAGCCGAAGGAATTTCTATCACTATCCTAATACCAAGGTTACAACAAGGATTGAGAAACATCAGGAGAGAAGGCTTCTGGTCTTTTTTGCTATTTTTGTTTATTTGTTTCTCCTTTTAAAATTCTTTTTTTTTATGAAGCTGCCATAAAAACACTCATTAGGCAGTGTTGATTTTCATTAATGTTGATTCTCCAAGAGCTTAATCAATCTTCTGTGACCAATGACCTCATTCCCATGGGAGAAGAAAGCTGTTTAACAAATTAGCTTTACAGATTGTAGGTAAGGCATACAGATGTGAGGTAGCCTGTATTGCCAAAACAGGATGTGGATTAGTGGTTTAATATGCACAAAAACAATAGCATTGAACTGTCTCCTTGCTGTTAGAAAATGCATCATTAGAAAGCAGCTGTCTTCCTTTCTCTCTTACACCTCTACCCCTCCCCACTCTCCTTCCTCGTGCTCACTTTTGCCCTCTGTGAAATCTGTGCTTTGAAAGCACCTAGAGGCAACAGTACCTCTGTGGTTAGTGGAAGGGGGACACAAGTCACAGATGCACAGAGGAAAGCAGGGAGGGGGGAGAGCATCATAGTTACCAGTGTTGACTCGGAGCCTAGTAACTTCCCTAGGCACTCTGATTTGTCACAGTTGACAGGAAAAGCTTCACTCTCTAATAGTATTCCCCATCCAGGGTAACTCAGCTGAACCTTCACTGGTACAGAGACTACTTGCTGTGGGTTAACTAAGTGCTATGCCCTCTCCAGGTAGCCCTTCCAAAGGCAGCATTTCCTGGGTAGGTAGTAGCCCCTTCAGTCACTAGAAGCAGCCCTGGAAGCCCAAATGAGAGGGAGTCATAGGCCTTAGCACAGAGAAAGTGCCAAGACAAGCCTTTTCTCTGTCCCCATGTTTTTTCCTATGGCTGTGTCTGGTGGTGCTGACTTACCCACTAAAGCCTTGAGTTTCTGCCATCAGTGCTGGTCGGCTGGTCTTCCTGTTGCCCTGCAATCAGGCCTGGAGTGAGGTACCTCCTCCAGCAAACCCTGGAGGAACAGGAGAGAGGGCATTACAGGATACTAGCTGCACGGTTACTTCCAGAGGGCTTCCACAGCTGCCACCTAGTTTTGTCTTCTTAACACGCCTGTGGGAGATGAGGAGGGACAGAGCCATTTTTCTTATAGAGACATGGCTTCACAGTGGCAGGCCAGCATCTTTGAAGATTGGCTCTTTGGAAGGGAGAAAGAAAGAAATGTGGTATGCTCTCCTTTGAGAAGACTGGCTGGTGGGCTGGGTGAGAAGTTGTGTTAGTTCATTTGGCAAGTGCCCTTCCCACTTTCGCTTTTCCCTTCTGTCCCCTCAGGCTCAGGCTCTGAGCTCACTGCCTGGCTCTGTTTACAGATTTTTGAACAGGACAAATTTGCATCCTGGTTTTCACCTGAGGCTGGTCTTTGAAATGCCCTCAGCCTCCAGGTGCAGTACAGCAGAGACAAGGGAAGGGGTGCCTGGAGTTGTTCCTTGCCTTGGCCGTGTCCCCAGATGGCCTGGCTTATACAATAGGGAGCCTTTTCCCTTACACCCGCTTGTCTTCTGCTCCAGCAGCCTGCAGTGCAGTCACATGTCCAAAAATCAGGCCACTGTTGTCAGCTCTGCAGCTACACACCACAGTGAGTCGGGCCCGGCCTGGCTGCAGAATCCTGCAGAATGGGCTGCAGTGGTCAGGGTGGGAGAAATTTCAAACTTAGGTTCCTAGGTATTAACTCTGGGTAAGCAGGAAGAAGTTGGTCAGGGTACATTCTTTCTGCTTGCATTCCTTTTCATTCTTATTTAAAATGATCAGATATATTTTGAGTATTTATTACAGAAAAACCCTTTAATAGGTCTTGGGGAGGGCCAAACAAAGATGAGTAAATAAGACTAAATTTCCTGACTTTATTCAGAACTCTAGTCCCTGACTTCAGGCACCCATGAGGAGGGCCCTTTTGGCTGTGGTTTTATGGATGTATCACTCTATCCTAATTTCTATAAGTGTCCTGAAGCAGCGACCCAGTTAGTTCTGTGCTCTCATTCTTTACTTTTAGCTTACTAGCTATCTGGTTTGTACCTAGTACACTGCCCATTGTTTAGTTTGTCCTCAATAAATATTTGATGAATAACAGAGAAATGGACTTCTTGGGAAGGGCCAAGAATATATCTCTTTCTAGTTCCTGGGAGGAGGGTCTCTATTGATCAGCTTCTACAATTTCTTGAGCACCTACTGTGTGAGAGCCATTATGCTCAATAATTTAGATATATTAGCTTTAACCTTTACAACAATACTACATGGTGAATGTTTTATCTACAGCTTATAGATGAGAAAAGAGAAAGGCAGAGTATTTAATTGATCTAGGGTTACATAACCAGGAAAGGGCACTTCAGGAGTCAAAACCACAATTTTCAGTCTTCGAAGCCATGGTTTTTCCCCCGATATTCATGACCAGAAAGAATAATCTGACCATTAGGCCAGCATTTCTACCCATTGGTTATTATATAAGAAAAAATCAACCAGGGGAGGTAGTCAGAGCCCAGCTGCCTGCTAGAACAGTGGCATCTTGATGTTTTTTTGAATCACTTCCGAGGAAGGTTTGTTTCTCTGGGTCTGACCAGGGCCCCTATCTTCCTCTAAGACTTGGGTATTTCTTAAGCCAAGGCCTAACATTACTTTCCAGGGGATGATAGGTACAAATAGTACAGGAACAGGCTTGCAAACTCTCTCCTTGAAACTGGGCACAGCCTTAAATTGAAACCCAGGTTCTGATATTTCCCGATGATCTTGGAACTGCTCCCCAAGAGCAATGACTTTCAGCTGCAGCCGCCCTTTGGGCTGGAAACGAGGCAGTAACCTCAAGGTGAAAGTCTCCATATCCCATTACCAATCCAATTACCTGGCACTTGCAGGTTAGATGGGAACTGCCAGACCGGAACCCAACAATGGATCATTTAGTTTTGTGTCTTGTCTCTGACAGTAGTCAGGCCTGAGAGTCTCACTCAGACACTTCTTATTGTCAGTCTGCAGATGCACTCGCATGCTTTCCTTTAAATGAAGGAATAGAGCTGGTCATGGTAATGGTGAGCAGCTCTATTCCTTCATTTAAAGGAACTCCCACCAGTCTCAGCCCTGATATCCATATTCGTTAATTCATTGCATGAATATTTATCGAGCAGCTACTATATGCTAAGCAATGCTAGATACTGAGCATATAATGTTGAACAAAGTCTCTGCTCTCATGGGCTTTCATTGTAATGGGAGAGTACAGGCAATAACTAATTATGCAGATGGGCATATGACAGTGGTTTTAAGTATTATGGAAAAAACAGCATGATAAAGAGGTTGGACAGTGATGGGGTGTTGGTACTCTGCTAACGGGGTGGACAGGGAGAGTCTCTCGGTTAAGGTGACATTTCAACAGAACCTTGAAGATATCGTAGGGGCAGGATGAGGCTTTTTGAAGGAAGATATGTGAAAGATATCTGTCTTTTGTTTTTTACATCAAAGGGTTGGGAGAAGTCTTAGTGCTATAAACAAAAAAAGTAACCAAGTGCAAAATAAAAATATATTTGGATGCTTGAGGAATAGCAAAGTGGCCGATGTGGTTGGGAAGGAAGGTATAGAGAGGTAGAGATGATTTCAGGGAGGTTGTAGGCATCCAGATCATTAAGGTTTTAGGGACCATGATGTGGGCTTTGGCTTTTATTTTAAAGGTCATAGGAAGCTGTTTGGAAGGTTTTGAGTAGTATAGTTCACATAGTAACTAAGCATCTTTTAAACATATCTTAAGATAAGTATTTGTTGAGTAAATACATGAAATAGTTGTTGGATGATTGAAAAACAAAGATCACTAAATCACACAAGTAACTACACAGAGATAAGAGTTTCCAGAACAATGTACTGTGTCCATATCGTCTCGGAAGAGAGGGATGTCTTCTCACTGAAAATGTAATTAGCTGTCAGCTATTTTGCCTTTTATCCTCCAGATGGAGGGTGGGTCTTATTGCTAAGATCAGAAAAGTAAAAGTATAGAGGGCAGTCTAGAGAAAACATGCAATCTAGCATCCTTTTGGGTCTGCAATGATTCTCCTGCCTTCCCAGGGAGAGGAAGTGCCCCCAATCCCCAAATGAGGTCATTCTCCTGAAGATGCAGAATAGGTGTTCCTTACTGGTCTTTGTTTGAGACATTTTTTTTCTATGTCTTTGCCCAAACACCTAATTTCCCTCGTCTCAGGGCCTGGAATTTCATACCACAGTCCCATTCTTTTCTTGAGCCTTGAAAACAACTTCGTTCTTTAAGAGTCTCCCCTCAAACAAAATGGGCAGCTAAGTCCCTTACTTTGCCATTCCCTGTTTGCACCAAGTCTCTGTTCAAATGCCACCTTTTTAAAGATGCCTTTCTTTCCTCTTCTCCCTGACTCTTTTTCTTGCAAGATCAAAAATTTCTGTCTTCCCTCATTCATAGTTTGACCGAGAACCCCAGGCCATGTTTAGTATTTCTCTCCCTTCCAGACGGGGAGTTGATGCCAAGAACAATGATTTTCATTTTCATTTTCAGCACTCAGCATGATGCTTGTACATAGTGCTCACAGAATTTTTGTCTTTTATTTCCTTCTTTCCTTTTTATGTTTCCTTTTCTCCACCCCTCCCCCATTTTCTTGTTTTTCCTTAAATTTAATTAAGCAGAGTGAAAGTCATAAAGAAAGCATGTTTTCTGTTTGACAACTCCTTGGGCGTATTACATACGTGCAAGATTCCTACTGAGCCATTGGCCACTTGAATGACTGGATTTTTAAAAAAGCTTTTGCTTTTATTGATTACACAGGTAACATGTAATCATTATCAAATAATTATAAAATATAAGTAAAGCTTTTGGATATAAAAATCAGCTCTATTTTACTACTCCAAGAAAACATTTGTTAATATTTTGATATCCTTCTGAGATTTTTTTCTAAAATGCAGGATTTTTAGAGACCTCGCTTGCTGGGATAATTGCAGAAAACAGGGAAGGGGATGAGGGAGGGTTTGAGGGGCATGTGCTTGGGGAAGGGCAGATGTGGTGAGATGCCATCGGTGAGGCTGGCTGCAGTCTGACTCTGATCCCACCCTTGGCATTTCTTTTCCCTTTCAGGCCTAAGGGCCCAGGCTGACCATCTATCTTGTGGGATCGAGCTGTCAGAACCACAACCAGTATGGCATTCTAATTGCAAACAGTCTGGCACTTCTGAGCTCACCTTTCCCTTCTCTCCACCTGCACATCACCGTTTTCTAGACTTCCTGGTATCTTCTTTGCCTGCCCTATAAGGTCCTAGGCATCTTGCCTCCACGTCTGACATTCTTCAGTCACAGAATACAAGTATCAACCTTCACCAGGGAATTCATAGGCTTGACTCGTTTACCTTCTTGAATGTTACTGCTTAATTGACTGAACCTACAAAAAACAAACATGTGCTGATCAATAGAGAAATAATTTTGCAAATTGTGGGCATAAATCTTTAGAGATCTGTGTGCACTGCCATTTGTTAAAATGCTGAAAAGGTAAATCAATTTTCTTTATTAAAACACAATTGCTTTCTCTATTGCTAGTCTAGGCAGAGGCCAGCAGACAGGGTGTGGAGAAGAGTAAGGGAGGAGGTTTTGAATACTTTTTTGCCCCTTCATTCAGGGTCATTTGTTAGTCTAAAAGGATGAGTATCTGGGAAGAGATGACAGCTTTCAGGCTGACAAATGCTTTAATGTTAGAAGAAAAAAAAACAGTTATGGGCTAGTGTGAAGTGTAGGAAAGACCAGCTTGAGACTATGGAAGGCATACTAAAGAGAAAACAAGAAATCTCTTATCTTCATCATTTCAAAGTGTATCAGCAAGGGTAAGTTAGATTGTGTGCTAACAAACTCCAGACCTCAGTGGCTTCAAATAACAAAGTTTTATTTCTGGCTTACACTATATAGACATTGTGTGTTGGTTGTGGACTAGGCTGATGGAGGTGCCACCATCTCAAACTTGACTCCTCAACATGCCAGAGGTGTAGAAAAGAGAGACATCAGTCATGCATAGGTAAAATTAGTCTCTTCTGCTTTCAGTTCATTGGCCGAGGAAACAGGAATGGGGAAGTGCCATCCTATCACATTCTCTGATGGCAGAGAGGAAGAGTGCTTATGAGCAGTTCAAATGACCACCACACATAGCAAACCGGGACCTCTATTTTATGGTGTTTTACACTGTAGGTTGCTGTTGTGTTACCATGGCTGTGAGCACTGGGTAAAGACTATTTCTGATTCATCTTAGCACCTGACATATAATATGAACTAAAAAAAGTTGTTTGTTTTGCTGACTGAATTAATTAATTGGTCTGCAAAAATGAAAGAAAGCTACAGAACTTAGTAGAATGGTACAGAGAGGTGACTATACAATAATGTCTGTGGAAGCTTTTTTTTTTTTTTAGTTTCAGATATACAGTACATCATTGATTAGACATTTATATAGCTTATGAAATGATCCCCTCAATTACTCCATCACCCATCTGGCTCTACACATAGCCATTACAATATCATTGACTATATTCCTGTGACTATTTTTTAATTACTAATTTGTTCTTCTTCAACCCCTCACATTTTTCTCCCAGCCCCCCAACATTCTTCCCCTCTGGCCATCACCAGATTGTTCTCTATATTTGTTTGTTTGTTTTTGTTTAGTTTGTTTCTTTTGTTCCTTAGATTCTGCATGTAAGTGAAATTATATGGTGTTTATCTTTCTCTGTCTGACTTATTTCACTCAACATAATAACCTCTAGGTCTATCCATGTCATTGCAAAGGGTAGGAATTCATTTTTTTTATGGCTGTGTAATATTCGTTGTATATATGAATCATAATGTCTTTATCCAATCATCTGTTGATGGGCATTTAGGTTGCTTCCATATCTTGGCTATTGTGAATATTACTACTGTGAACATAGGGATGCATAAATCTTTACGAATTATTGTTTTGGATTTCTATGGATAAATACTCAGAAGCAATTACTTGGTCAAGAGATACTTCTAGTTTTAATTTCCTGAGGAAACTCCAGACTGTTTTCCATAGTGACTATACCAATTTGCACTTCCATCAACAGTGTACAAGGGTTCCCTTTTCTCCACATCCTCGCCAACACTTGTTATTTTATTTTATTTTTTTTTTTGCTTTGTTGATGAAAGCCATTCTGACAGGTGTGAGGTGATATCTCATTGTGGTTAAATTTGCATTTCTCTGATGATTAGTGATCTTAAGCATCTTTTCATGTATCTACTGGCCATCTGTATTTCCTCTTTGGAGAAATATCTATTCAGTTCTTCTGCCCATTTTTTAATTGGATTGTTTTTTGTTGTTGTTGAATTGTATGAGTTCTTTATACATTTTGGATATTAACCCCTTATCAGATGTATCATAGTTGAATATCTTCTCCTATTGCGTAGGTCGTCTTTAGTTTTGTTGATAGCTTCTTTTGCTGTGCAAAAACTTTTCAGATTAGTCCTATTTGTTTATTTTTTCATTTGTTTCTGTTGCTGGAGGAGATACATCAATCAGAAAAGAAATTACTAATAGCAGTATTGGAGAGTTTACTGCCTATGTTTTCTTCTAGAAGTTTTATGGTTTTGGGTGTTACCTTTAAGTATTTATTCCATTTTGAGCCTATTCTTGTATATGGTGTAAGAAGGTGGTCCAGTTTCATTTTTTTGCATGTATCTGTCCAGTTTTCCCAACACCATTTATTGAAGAGACTGTCTTTATCTCATTGTATATTCTCACATCCTTGATCATATATTAAATGAATATAAAGATGTGGATTTATTTCTGGGCTCTCTATTCTTGTCCATTGATCTATGAATCTGTTTTTATACCAGTAAATGCTGTTTTGATTCTTATAGGCTTATAGTATAGTTTAATATCAGGTAGTGTGATACCTCCAACTTTATTTTTCTTTCTCAAGATTTCTGTGGCTATTCAGGATCTTTTATGGTTCCATATAAATTTTAAGATTATTTGTTCCAGCTCCCTAAAAAATGCCTTTGGTTTAGATATAGATTCCACTGAATCTATAGATTGCTTTAGATAGTATGATCATTTTAACAATGTTGATTCTTCCTATGTGTGAGCATGATATATGCTTCCATTTATTTGTATTTTCTTCAATTTCTTTTTTCAGTGACTTACAATTTTCTGGGAACAGGTCTTTTACCTCGTTGGTTAATTTGATTCCTAGATATTTTATTGTTTTTGATGTAACTGTAAATAGGATCTTTTTCTTAATTTCTCTTTCTGAAAGTTCATCACTGGTTTATAGAAATGATGAATATTATTTTTGTTATGGTAATTTTGAATATTAATTTTGTATACTGCTATTTTACTGAATTCATTTATCACTTCTAACATTTTTTTTTTTTTTGGTTTAATCTTTAGGGTTCTCTATGGTATTGTGTCATCTGCAAATAATGATAGTTTTACTTCTTCTTTTCCAATTTGGGTGCCTTTTATTTATCTTTCTTGTCTGATTGCTGTAGCTAGGACTTCCAATACAGTGTTGAATAAAAGTGGTGAAAGTTAGCATCGTTTTCTTGTTCCTGATCTTAAGGAAAAAAATGCTTTTAGCCTTTCTGCATTGAGTATGATGTTATCTGTAAGTTTGTCATATATGGCCTTTAGTATGTTGAGGTATATTCTCTCTATTCCCAATTTGCTGAGAGTTTTTATTATAAATGGATGCTGGATTTTGTTGAATGCTTTTTCTGATATTTTAAATTTATTGCTGAATTTGGTTTGCTAACATTTTGTCGAGAATTTTGCATCAATGTTCATAGGGGAGGTTAGTCTATAATTTTCCTTTTTTTGTAGTGTCATTGTCTGGTTTGGAATCAGGGTAATGGTAGCCTCATAGGAAGAATTAGGGAGCTTTCCTTCCTCTTGAATTTTTTGGAATAGTTTGAAAAGAATAGGTGTTAATACTTCTTTGAATGTTTGGCTATGAAGGCTTCTGGTCCAGGACTTCTGGTTTCTTTTAGGGGGAATTATTTGATTGCTGATTAAATTTCATTGGCAGTAATTCGTTGGTTTAGATTTTCTGTTTCTTCTTGACTAAGTCTTGAGAGGTCTTATGTTTCTAGAAATATATACATTTCTTCCAGAATGTTCAATTTATCGGCATATAATTGTTCTGTATTTTCTTTATTTTATTTTATTTTTAAATTATTTTTCATTTAATTTCAAGTATACTGTACATTAGTCAGACATCTATATAGTTCACAAAATGACCCCCCAATTGCACCCTCCCTCCCCTGACCCTCTGTAGTTATGCTAACTGCATTTCCTATGCCGTGCTCCCCATCCCCGTGACCATCCATCAGCTACTAATTTGTACTTCTTTAGCCCTTCACCCCATTCTCCCAGCCCCTCAAACACCCTCCCCCATCTGACACCAAATTGTCCACTATATTTGTGAGTCTGTTTTTGATTAATTTGTTCTTTTTATTCCTTAGATTTCACATATAAGTGAAATCATATAGTGTTTATCTTTCTCTGTCTGACTTAAATACCTTCTAGGTCCATCAAAGCAAAGAAGTCCCTCCAACATTTCCTGTAATACTGGCTTAGTGGTGATAAATTCCTTTAGCTTATTTTTATTTGGGAAGCTCTTTATCTGTCCTTCAACTCTAAATGATAGCTTTGCTTGGTAAATTATTCTTGGTTGTAGATCCTGAGTCTTCATCCTGTTGAATATTTTGTGCCAAGCCCTTCTGTCCTGCATAGTTCCTTTTGAGAAATCAGCAGCCAGTCTTTTGGGTGTTCTCTTATGAGTAACTATCTGTTTTTCTCTTGCTGCTTTTAATATTCTTTCTTCGTATTTAACCTTTGGCATTTTAATGATGATGTGTCTTGGTGTGGGCCTCTTTGGATCCCTGATGTTCGGAATTCTCTGACCTTCCTGGGGTTTTACGTCCATTTTCTTCACCAGGTTAGGAAAGTTTTCCATCATTATTTCTTCAAACAGCTGTTTGACATCTTGATTTTCTTCAGGTACGCTGATCAGATGAATATTTGGAGCCTTAATAGTGTCCCATATGCTCCTTAAATTATTTTTATAGTCTTGGCATCTTATCTCTTGCCGTTCTGATTGAGTGTCCTGACTGGCTTTCCCATCCTCTAGATAGGGCATTTGATCTTCTTCTTTATTCACTTTGTTTATTCCATTTATTTCTCATCTCAGATAATGTGTTCTTCATTTCAGACTGGTTTCCTTTTATAATTTCCATTTCCATTTTTATGTTTTTTATCTCTTGTAGAAGGTCTCACTGAATTTATCTACACTTTCCAAAAGTTCATTGAGCATCTTTATAACCAGTGTTTTGAACTCTGCATCTGGTAGATTACTTGACTCCATTATATCTGGATCTCTGTTCTGTTCTGTCATATGATTTCTGCTTCTTTGTCTTCCCATTTTGGCTGCCTTTCTGTGTCTGTTTCTATGTACTAAGCAACACTCCCAAATTTCTGGTCTTATTAGTGTGGATTTGTGAAATAGGTGTCCAGCGGCACAGTCCTGAGAGGAGTTTAGCTGCAGGCCGAACTTAGCCCAAGCCTCTACCACTCCGGGGCCACCTGTTAAGATTCAGCAAGCAATCCACAGATGCTATGCTTATAGTTGCCTCAAAAGCCCACACCAGAAAACGAGGCTGCCTCCAGTGTGAGTCTCAGCAAGGAGCACCTGACTCGCTGAGGGTACTCCTGGATGTGGCTTGGGTGGGGCCACAAGTTGGGGAAGGTGGGGTTTCAGGTAATCTCTCTGGGCAGAGAGACCTCTGTTATCCAGTTTGATGACATCACGACTATGATGACACTGTGTCTGGTGCACTGGTAGGTTATCCAGTTTGATGACATCACGACTATGATGACACTGTGTCTGGTGCACTGGTAGTGGGGAGGGCTCAACAGGGAAAAATGTATACCGCCTGCACTTCTGTACCCAGTGAGTCTCACCTCGGCTCTCACTCCAACAATGTCTCACTGTAAGTCCTTGATGCCTCCTGGGCACAGCCGAATTGCCACTGATGCTCAGAGCGAGCAGGTCCATTACTGCAAAATTCTGCTCATGGATGAAGCCCCTTTAAGAGGCTTCTGCCACTGCCACAGCTTCCATCTCACTCAGCTGCTGGAGACCGGGCAGCCCCAAGTTCTCGACCTGTCCTACTATCTGCCATTACAGGGTATTTTCTTGGACTTCTCCCTATTTGTATAGCTTGTTCCTCTAGATCCCAGGCGAATTTTCCTTGCTGCTGCTCCTTGTTTCCATCACAACTTTGAATTGGTTGCCAGAGGGTTGAACAGAGCCTCTATCAACTACACCATTATTCTGCTCTGTATTTTCTTATAATCCTTTATGTTCCCATTGAGTCTGTAGTTACTACTCTTTCATTTCTGATTTTTATTATTTGAGTCCATTCTCTTTTTTTCTTGATGAGTCTGGTTAAAAGCTTATCAATTTTGTTTATACTTTCAAAGAACAGTCTCTTGGTTTCATTGTTCATTTTTATATTGTTTTTCTAGACTCTATTTCATTTATTTCTGCTCTGATCTTTATTATTTCCTTCCTTCTACTCACTTTGGGATTCATTTGCCATTCTTTTTCTAGTCCTTTTAAGTGTATGGTTAGATTGTTTCAGATTTCTCTTGTTTCTTGAGGTAGGCTTGTATTGCTATGAATTTCCCTCTTAAGACTGCTTTCCCTTTGTCCCATAGATTTGAGGTCATTGTGTTTTCAGTTTAATCTGTCTCAAGGTATCTTTTGATTTCTTGTTTGATCTCTTTGTTAACCCTTTCATTGTTTAGCAGCATGTTGTTTAGCCTTCATATGTTGTTTATTTTCCAGTTTTTTTCTTGTAGTTGATTTTTAGTTTCATACCACTTTGGTCAGAGAAGACACTTGTTATTATTTTAATCTTCTTAAATTTATTGAGACTTGTTTTGTGGCCTAACATGTGGTCTATCCTGGAAAATGTTCCATGTGCACATGAAACTTGCTCCTTTGAGATGAAATATTCTGAAAATATAAATTAAATCCATTTGGTCTAGTGTATCATTTAAGGCTGCTGTTTCTTTGTTGATTTTCTGTATGGAAGATCTGTCCATTGGTGTCAATGGAGTGTTAAAGTCTCTTACTATGAGCGTATTACTGTCAATCTCTCCACTTATGTTGCTCAATAATTGCTTTATATATGTAGGTGCACCTGTTTTAGGTGTGTATATGTTTACTAGGGTTATGTACTTTTGTTGTATTGATCCCTTTATTATTATGTAATGCTCTTCTTTGTCTCTTATTATAGCCTTTGTTTTAAGTGTATTTTGTCTGATATAAGAATTGCTACCCCAGCTTTTTTTTTTTATTTCTTTTGCATGAAATATATTTTTCTATCCTTTTACTTTAAGTCTCTGCATGTCTTTTGATCTGAAGTGGGTTTCTTGTAGACAACGTATATATGGGTCTTGTTTTCTTATCTGTTCAGCTACTCCATGTCTTTTGATTGGAGTGTTTAAACCATTTACATTTAAAGTGATTGTCGATAGATACATAGTTATTGCCATTTTATATTCGTATTTATGGGTTTTTCCTCCCCTTCTTTTTAAAGTCCCTTTAACATTTCTTGTAATTCTGGCTTGTTGGTAATGAATTCCTTAAGCTTTTTCCTATCTAGAAGCTCTTTATCTCACCTTCAATTTTAATTGATACCTTGTTGGTTAGAGCAGTCTTGGTTGTAGGATCTTGTTTTTCACAACTTTTAATATTTCTTGCCAGTCCCTTCTGGCCTGCAAAGTTTCAGCTGACATTCTTATGGTGGTACCCTAGTAAATAACTAGCTGCCTTTCTTTTGCTGCTTTTAAGATTTTCTTTTGTCTTTAATCTTTGGCATTTAAATTATGATGTGTCTTGGTGTGAGTCTGTTTGGGTTCCTCTTATTTGAGACTCATTGTACTTTCTGACTTGTATGCTTAATTCCTTTGCCAGGTTAGGGAAGTTTTCTGTCATTATTTCTTCAAATATATTTCAATCCCTTGCTCTCTCTCTTCTCTTTCTGGGACCCCTAGGATGCGAATATTGATATGCTTGATATCGTCCCAGAGGTCTCTAAAACTTTTCTTATTTTTTAAAATTCAATTTTCTTTTTGTTGTCTTGATTGGATGTTTTCTGCTACCTTGTCTTCTAACTTACCGATTCGATCCTCTGCTTTATCTAAGCTACTGTTGGTTCTTTCTAGTATATTCTTCATTTCAGTTATTGTATTCTTCATTTCTGCGTGGTTCTTTTTTATGGTTTCTATGTCCTTTTTTATGCTTACCATCTCTCTGTTGAAGTTCTCATTGAGATAATCTATTCTGCTCCTAAGTTTATTGAGCATCTTTATAACCATTGTTTTGAACTCTGTCTCTGGTCAGTTGCTTGCCTCCATTTTGTTTAGATTTTTTTTTTTTTTTTACTTTTCTCCTGTTGTTTCATTTGCAGCATGTTTCTTTGTTTTCTTATTGTAGCTGCCTCTCTGTTTTCATTTCTAAGTGTTAGAAAGAGTTGCTACATTTCTTAGCCTTGACCAGATAGCCTTATGTAGTAGGTATCCTTTCAGGCCCAGTGGTGCAGTCTCCCTAATCACTTGTGCAGGGGGCTCTGGTCATATGCATTGTATGGTTGTGTATGTTCTCCTGTTGTAGCTAAGCCATGATTGCTGTTAGTATGACAGTGGATAAGATTGACTCTTGGGCTGACTAACTATGGGGATGGCTATGCCCACAGGCTATGAGTTGCTGTGTGGAGGCTGACCCCTCAGAGCAGGATTTGCCCCAGCAGGCTGTGTACTTGTTGAGACAACTCTTTGGTGTACTGCTAATGGGGCTTGTCAGGTGGTACTCTCTTGTGGGCTGGCACCAGCCTCTGGGTGTGTTGGTTCTGTGGCCCCTTGAGAAGGGCTCCTGAGCAGGCCAAGGTCAGCTGTTGCATTTAATTGCTTGGGACTACCTGGTGGGACCTACAAAGTGATCCACGGAAGGTAGCTGCCTATGCTGGATCTAAAAGTAAGTGGAAGAGACAACGTTATAAGCTGCGGTCTGGTTACACCCAGTACAGAGCCTGGGGCAGTTTGGCGAATTTCTAGTATGCCTCAAAGGATGAGTTCTGCCTGCCAGTTGATAATAAGACTCTGCAGCTGGAAGAGCTTTTGGGTGGTATAAGAATTGGGTGGTGTGGGGACCTAGGGAGTCACTGAGGCATAAGTGAGATTTCTCTTGGCCACTGCAGTGTCAGTTTGTGTGCCAGTACTATCTCTATGGCTTCCTGTAAAAGTGTCAGGTTGCAGCAAGGCCAGCCGTTGCCTACTTTGGGCCTGCGAACACCGAGATCTGTTCAAGAAATACTGTAGCTCAGGGCAGGGTTTGTGGCCTGCCACTAAAAGTCTCTCCTAGGATGCATGGGCCTTGTGCCAACCACTTGAACTGAGGTCTGTTGCCTGAAAGAAATGTGTGGCCCTGTAAAGGGGCAGGGAGAGGGTGGCTTCCCAGCTTATGGGCCTACCTTTAGCAATTTGTGATTTGAGTGGGGTGGGGCCTCAGGGCTGGGGCAATATAGCCTCATATTTGCTGCCAGTTCTGAGTCCATGGGCTCCTGCAAAAGTCATAGATCATAGTGAGGCCCACTGCTGTCTGTGTCAGGCCCACAGAGCCCCGTGTTGCACCCAAGAGATGCTGCAGCTTGTGCTGGTAGCAGTGGACCACCAATGAATGTCTCTCCCTGAAATATGCATGCCATGTGAGTTGAAGTTTTTTCCTGTTCAGAATTTGTGGCCTGGAGAATGGGAAGGGCGGGAGCACCTTCCTGGCAACAGACTTGCCCCAGAGCAATTTGTAGGTTGGGTTGAGTAGGCTGGTCCCATGGGCCACTGCAGCTTCCAAATTGACCATGCCAGGGGAGGGTTCAACACAGGCACTGTGGCACCCATCTGCAAACTGCCCTGTAGTGGGGCCTGACACAGGAACAAAGGTGGCCATTCCTCCAGCCCTCACTCTGGTGCCATGCAACTCAGTCTTTCCCCCTATGTCTCTTGCATCTCACAAACTGCCCGTCCTCCGTTGGCACCCAAGATGAATGTCTGTGAGTGAGTGAATCTGTGTGCAAGCCCTTTAAGGGAGGCATCTGGGATTTCAGTTTCCTTCTATTTCATTTGGGCAACCAGAATCCCCACTGATTTTTACAGTTAGATTTTGTGGGAACTCCTATTTCTGGGGCTAGGACTCTCAGTTAGGGAGCCCCTGTGTGGGGCTTGAGCCCCTTATTCCTTCAGGGGGGCCTCTGCAACTGTATTCTTCCTCCTAGTGCTCCACTACCATATAAAGGTGAGGGGCCAGCCCACTTTAAGTCTCTGCCCCTCCTGCTGGTCTTGATGTGGCTTTTTCTTTGTATCCTCAGATATATGAGTTAAGATCAGCTAGACTTTAGGTGGTTTTCCATGTTGATTATTTTATAATTTGGTTGTAATAGTAGTGCAATCCTGAGAGAAGGCAAACCCCACTGTTACCTCACTCTCCATCTTAACTCCCCAATCTCTGTGGAAGTGTCTTATCTTGGGTCTGGTACATGTGACATTGTTTTTATAGTATTTTAATGTGCCTGACACTGTGCTGAGATGTTTAGATGCATTATACCATTTATTGCTTAAAATAGCTCTGTTGTTATTCTCTTTTTGAAGATTTAAAATCTCTTTTCTTTTCACAATGAAAATAATCATGGATTTTGGAAGTGACAAGCCTCTCTCAATTTCCATTATCCATAGTGTCACGATGAGTTTGACAGGATTAGACACTGCTGGTGGCCTTACTGGTAAAGTCACTTGACTTTTCTGGGCGTTGGTTTCATCATTAGCTGAAAAACAAACAAACAAAGAGATTGACTTAAGCTGGTATCTAAGATCTTTTCACAATAGAATTTTAATGACTTGCTTCTGAATGGTTTGCACTTGGGTTAACTGGACAGCTAACCAAAGGGCTGTGGCTTTCTGTGTCAGTGTGAACAGAAAGCTACCTATGAGTCATACTGGAGGAAGAGTAAAACCCAGAGAAGCCAAGTTTTATATCCACAATGTCATTAGACATAATATTCTTCAGCTAAAGTTTCTCATGTTAACAAACTATTATTAATATTAAATTTCAAGAGGCATTTAGTGTCTTCTCTGTAATAGAGAATGTGCTTAGGAATTATCTGAGGAAGGAGGTTTCAAAGAGAGTGTCAAAATATATTTTATTAAGCTCCACTGCCATAGGCCATGTTTGGTTGTTTATATTTCCTATCCCTCTTAACAAATTTCAAAAACACCAGAAAATGAAGTGGAGTTTTGACTATTCTGCTTAAAACAGACACTGACTGAAATAACAGAAGACTTGGGGAGGCTGATGTCTCAGGCAGTGTTCTTTATTGATTTAATATGACAGAATGACAGAAATAAGGATTTAGTGGACTGAGGGACACAAAGAAATCCAATGCATTGTGGTGGACCAGGGCATGGGAAGGTGTGCAATTTATCTATTCCAATGCTCCAGCTTTCCTACTGATCCCTTATACAAGTATGGACACAAGCTCACAATTTTTGATAATTCACCATCTGCCAGAAACTGTTTTCAGCAATTTACAAGCTTTTAAAATGTAATCCTCTTACTATCAACACTTTACAGAACAGAAAACTGAGGATCAGAGAGTTTAAGAAACTTGTCTAAACACACACAGGCACTAAGCAATAGAGCCAGAATTTTCAGCAAAGCAGTTACTTCACACTCTCAACAAATGTGTTGCAATCTCAGTAGGGCCAGATTGTTTAAAAAGTCATATAAGATCATAGGATGCCCATGTAAGAATATTGAAATATCAAAATAGCGTATAGAAATCATCGGGAGGTAATTTTCCAACCCTCAGGCCCCAGGTGGACTGTTGTGACTATTTCTCTAGTTTGTATGATTACTGGGCTCTCTTCCTTGAGGTCAACTGTGTCTCAATCATTTCCGTTTTCCTAGCACTCAATCACTTCCTGCATCTGGTATATAGTAGGTGCTCATTAATTATTTGCTGAAAGAATAAACATGGTTAGATCTGGGTTCCATATTTTATAAAGGATTTGAAAAATTTGGGTCTAGGTCTCTGAGTAATGTGAAGGATGGTTAATGAAAACCTAAACATTTGAGGAGGTTGGGAGTAAAATGTAGTCTAATTATTTTTTTAACCCAGAGCAAAGACAATTGGGTGATATAAGAATGGTTTGTAGGTTCAGAGGCTTTTATATGGAGATTTTGATCTATTTAATGAAAGTTTCTTGCATACCCACTGTGTGTTGGGCACTGCATATGCCCTAGGAGGCAGTGGATTGCAAGACAAAGGCCCACCTCTCCTTGAGCATGTCACTGGTGTTCTTGCCTTATGCTTGGCAAAGGAGTGAATGTAGGCTACAAGGATCCTGGATTTTCCCCACCCTAGCCCTGCAATGCAATGTACAGTGGGAAGTGTCATCAGGACCTGGTGTGCAGCTTCTCAAGATCTTTAAACATGGGAGACTTCATGGTTTAGGGCTCTGATCGGAGAGGAGAGAAATCAGCTCATGTTTGTACAAGAGGAAGATAGCTACTGAAATCAAGTGTGTTATTTTAAAATTCTATACTGTTTTTTCAACAGCTTTTAAAAGAATCTTAGAGTTCTGTCGGGCTACTTTGGGGATTCTGAAGCCTAGTGAAGGGAAGAGGTGTCAAGAGTGAAAAGCTTAGAGAGAGGTCCAAGATTCCTATTGCACTTTAATTAGAATTTCTCTGTTTTATTCTGTTTACTTAAGGTCCACATAGGAGACTTACAAATTCTTGCTCTATTGCTTATTGCCTGTGTGTCTTTGGACAAATTCTTTAAACTCTCTGTTTCTCAGTTTTTTATTGGAAAAATAAAAGTATCTTGCTCCTTCAAACAAAGCCATAAATGGCTTAAAAAGTGCCAGTTTAGGTTTTTGTCTTGTTTGTCTTTCCCCTCACAAGCACTTATAGGAACAGTGAGGGAAAAGAAACTTGCTCCCTCCAGAGATACAGGGCAGTGGTCATGGGAAATTGGCTGCTGCATTGATGTCTGAAAACAAAACATTCTTTTATGCAAATGTGCAGAAAATAGCCTCTATTTGGGCTAAAGAGGAGATGTTGGACTCCTTGGGCAAAAAACTAGAAGCACATTAGGCACAAGTTTAGTGAAGGAATAGGATCAGTCTTTTCTTGCAGACAGTATATCTAGAACAAAGAGATGTAGGTTGGAGAGGCATTATCGGCATAAGATGGCTGCTTAGGGGTGAAGAAGTTGGCTAACAGGTATGGCCCACCTGTATCTTTAGGTTATGTGTCCCTAAACTCATGAATAGACAGAGAAACATGGTGGAAGCAGCAGGCTCTGAGGCAGGGAACTTGAGTTTATATCCTAGTTACATTATTGAATGGCCATGAGATTGCTGGCATTTTAAAACTTCTGCATATATAAATTGGGGATGCTACATAAGTATTAACTGATAAGTATTAACTGGCATAAGTAGAAGTATTGACCATAGGCTCAATACATTTAGTTAATATCATTTTGAAGTGAACAAATAAACTTATTGTAAAGAAAGTCATTGCTAGAGGGACCACTCCTGCTTCCAGAAGTGTCCTATTTCACAGGAAAACAAGACAGGACTGTAAACTTGGCATAGAGAGCAGGGGGTCAATGCAAGTGTGTGGAGAAGGTGGGCAGAAAACATCTTGGAAAAGCTGGCATGGATGGAGAAGATTTTCTCAGATATACAGAAGGAGAGATGCATGAATTATAAGGTCTGAAAGCAGAAAGGAAAGGACTGAGCTTAGCTGGAATTGGGAGCCTGGTACCAGGCATCATGGGAAACCATCTGTCTATCCATTAGCTACAGCGGGAGGGTGAGGACCAGATCTGAGACGACCAGACTCTGTGTTGACTGTGAGAGATGGGCCCAGGTTTCAAAGGGACTTTTTGGAAATGGTGGGGGAGAAGTGATGGAGGGTTCTGGGAGAGCTGGTGGTTCCAGCTGACAAGATAATGGAGTAGTGAATAAAAAAAATAAGGGAGAGGAAGAAGGAAACCCATGATAAATCCACCTTTCACAGGCAGTGGACATAGATAAACACTCTTTGACATTAAAGATTACTTTTCTTTCCTTTGCTTTTTTAAGTTCATTGAAAATGATACCAAGTTAGCATTCTTCTTTCTGCTTAGACCCTTTACTAGACTTCCTGACCTTTTATTGCCAGGGTTTTCTCTAGCTCATGTTTGTGTCCATATTCATACACATAGGAAATTCAGATAAAGAACATCTTGTGCTGGTTAGACTCTGAAGATACTGAAAAGAGAGTTTCTCAGCTCCTATCCCTGATGGACTCATTCCAAAATGCGATCCCAGTACCTGCATTCGTCACTAATCTTTCTTTCATACTATCTCTCTTATACTTTTCTTTGTATCTTTTCTTCCGTAAATGCTTACAATTCAACTTCTACTGTAGCAACGAGTTTACATTCTTAATGTTTTCTTAACATGTAAATTAGATATAAGTCATTATCTGCATTGCAGTGATGAAAAACCTAGGATTCAAAACATTTAGTTGGGATTAGAGTCAGCCTACAAAGAACATAAAACAACAAATAATAGCTATTATTTTTAAAAAGAAAGAAAATGTACTTCACTCTCATTTTAAATAATGTTAGGAAGCAAGAAATCCAGGTGTAGTATGACAGCTCCATGAAATTGTTAGGGATTTAGGCCCCACCATTACTAGGTGTGGCCCTCATCCACATGGGTCCATGATGGCAACTAGAAATAGCTTCAGCCATTATGTATATATATTCCAGGCAGCAGAAAGAAGAAATAGGTCAAGAGGGGGCAAAATCTCACATGCCTGCCCCTTTCAGTTCTTTAGCTGGAACTTTGTCACATGGCCACATCTAGCTTCAGGGAAGACTGGAAAATATTGTCCTTATTTCAAGTGGCCATGTATAAACTAAAAGCAGAAGTTTTATTATTAGGGATGAACTAGGTAACGGACATTAGATGGGCATCTAACAGTCTCATGCATGTGTGTCTTGCCCAGAGTCCCAGACCAACAAGGGAAAGAACTTAAAACCAGTCTTTGATTTAAGGTCCAAAGCTCTTTCTCATATATGTAGACAGCCCAAAGGGAACACAACAGATATTGGCAGAATCCTAACCAAAGATGGAATATACTTTCTGCTCTGAAAGATTGTTCAGTCCTTGAGAAATCTAACACATGAACTGTATAATAAGTGTTAAACAGTGTATATATTTATATCAAGAAGATATCCATTTTTATATGATAAATGCATTATATTGACTCTGAGTAGATAGTGGTGTATGTACTCACCTGAGGCTTTCTGTACCCATCTCCCTGTAGTGAGGAGCTCTGAAATGTGGAGACCCACCTGTGGTAGCTTGCTCAGTAGGCATGAAGGACCCATGCCTACTGAGAAAGGAGCATTTCCATGGGGGCTGGAAATGTCAAGGATGATTCCAGCAGTGAGAGTCTGAGGACACTTTGAGGGCTGTCTACTTCGTATGTAGAGAGAATGTGGTCTCTTCGATGGGGAACTTGTTGGAGAAGTTGGTTTCTTATCTTTGAGGGTAGTATAATCTTAATATACTGCTCAATTGGTATCTAAGCTAAAATAATAAAATAAATAAGCTCTTCCTTCTGCATACATATACTCTAAAAACTATACTGCAATAACAATATTTATCCACAAATCCATCCTGAAGTGATAGTAATGGCTAACATTCAATAAGTGCTTGTGTGTTCTGAGCCCTCTACATGAATTACTAACTTGCTCCTCTCAGTTTTAAGGAGAAAAAATTGTGATGATTTTATTTTATAGTCAAGTAAACTGAGGCATAGAGAGTTTCAGTAACTTGCTCAAAATAATGTATTTAAACATTCAAGCTTATGTTCAAAGCCAAGTGCTCTGCATTCTTTACCTGAGGTTATTCAACTTTTTCTGCAGCAGCCCTTATCTTTGGAGCTGATACCTTTAGAACTGCAGACTGAGAATATGCTATAAGAGAAGTACTTTCAGGGAACATAGGGAGTCATGTTTATGGGGAGCCCATGTCATGAGTTAGCTTGATCACAAGAGTTACTTTGCTCTTGGTTTGTTTTATTGTGGGTAGGATTATTGTGTCCAAGCTTTTTGCCTAACTCTTCTGATCCTAAAAATTAAAATGAGAAGAGTGAGGCCCAGAGATTTGAGTAAGTCTTTGGGCTTTCCTTGACCTTATTTTCTGCACTTGGGTGCTCTCTGAAGTTTCCAGTTCAGTCTACAAAGCCCTGTTGCCCTTTCTGATCCTGTTCTTCTCGTTTATAAAACTCTGAAACAGAACCAAGGCCAGCTCAGGATGGCAGCAACAACTTCATCCTGCATAGCTCTAGATAACACTTCTTAGCTCTTAAATCAATAACATGTGAGGCATACAGATCCCAGCGAAATCTTCACACTCAGGTCCTTGGGCTGCCATGTAGAGACAGTCTGCACCCATTCGCCAAGCATTTATTAAGTGCCTATTGTGTGCCACATGTTGCATTGTGCCTGGAGACACAAAGGTGAATAAGATATTGGTCTCAAACAGCTCAGGTATGCTAGAGGTTCTTCACCTTGAGAACTGTTAATGGTTAGGCCCCACAATTACTAGATGTGGATCTGTAAACACTCTAAAACTATATGCTATATTTTGTAACTCTGCAAAGAAGTTGACACTTTTCCCTAGGAAGAAATGTCAATTTTTTATCAAATTCTTTAAGGAGGTTATAATCCAGAAAAAGTTAAGAATCACTGACCATTTGACCAAGACAGAAATCTAAACAAGTATTCAGAACATAATAGCAAAGGTTTTTTGTTTGTTTGTTTGTTTGTTTGTTTGTTTGTTTTTGTAGATACATAAATGAATTGCCATAAAATACAGAGGCAGGAACAACTAAGACTTTCATGTGGGGATGGAGGTAGACCAAGGTTCCCTCAGCAGATGAGTTCTGCCAGGGTAAAGGAATAAGTAGGAACTGGACAGGTGAGAGGGCAAAGAGAAGAGCATTACATGGTATGAACTCAGGGGCCCATTTAATTTAAACTGTCCTGTACCAAGAGAATGTACTCCTGGGTTTTAATGGTGGGTTTACAGGCTATGAGGACCTGTGAGGTGAAGGTGGAGGGGAGTACAGATTCTTAAAAGTCAGTACCTAGGATTTTCCAGCTGGCTGGCAGGGTGGCTATCAGTGATGGTGGCAGTTGGGAGTAGGTAGGGGAGAGAGTCCCTGATAGGTCCCTAATAATTCCTGAAGCAGGAATCTGACCTCTGGAGACAGGCTGCCTGAGTCTCAGAGAAGGTCAACTTTACATCAAAGCTTCTTCTTTCTGAAAGCTGGGTTTGATATTTGATAAATAAATCATGCAATTTTCCCTCCGCACATTTCCCCAAATAAAAATGTTCACCACTTCACAACTGGCCACTGTGGGCCCCTGACAATCACTTACCCACTGGAGATAAAATTATTGTTTAATGGCTCCTGGAATGGGCTCTCACTCAGACATTCATCATAATCAATAATGCATCAGCAGGGACAAAAGAAATTACCTGCCTCCTGCTAAGTAAAAGAGCCCATTTATATTCAGCATGGGCCCTTCATGCCTACTGAGCAGGCTATCACAGGTGGGTTTCCACATTGCAAAGCTCCTCACTCCAGGGAGACGGATAAGGTATGCCTTAGGTGATTACATACACCACTATCTACTCAGGCTCTACAGAGTCAAGGCAGGGTCGGTGAATGGGGGCAGAGATGGGGATGGTGAACAAGAAATAATGCCTGAACATTTTTACGATGAACAAGTTGCCATTTTCCTTTCCCACACTTTTTCAATGTACATTACATTCTCATGATTTTCTAAAGAGATAGACAGAAAATAATTTCCTTACAGATATTTTGTAGGCCACTGGGTTTGGCTTCTAATAAATCCTGGCTCAGCAGGATGACCATTCCTATAGAATGATCCTAAATGAATTTTTCACCTCTGAGTTTTCACCTCTGAGAGATCTGAGTTTTCTCACCCATAAAATGTACTTAATAATACTGACCTTAGAGGATTGTTATTAGGATTAAATTTAAAAAACAAACAAACAAACAAACATATAATGCAAATAACAGACATTTCTTTTCCTCCCCACCCATATTTGGGAAATCATTTATAGATAGTGTGATTCAACCTGATATTGATGATTGGGTGATATTAATTTAAATAAGGGTAGATTAAGAGAAGAATCATTTAAATCATTTAAATTTCAAGTCTCAAACTCTTAGAGAACCTCCGTGCTATTTCATGAGCAAATAGCATGGAGATATCAGTTCTAGTATTAGATCAGCTCAGAGGAATTTTAACTAAACCAGAATCTGAGATACAAAGTTTTCCAGCCTTCTTTCATGGATCCATTCACTAGTTCATCTATAGGACTTTTGTTGGGTGCTGACTATTGGCCAAGTGCTATGTCAGGCCCTGGGGATACACAGATAAAAAATTATTTCCCCCCTACATCTCTCTCAAAGAACTTGTAGTGTAGTGAAGAAAAAGAGCTTTAACTAAATAACAATAGCGTAGTACAGCGAGTACAGTCTTGGATAGGCATGGGAGGCTTCAGTGAGGAGCTGAAGCCTGAGCTCTCTCTGATTGGAGGGGCAGGTAGGGAGGGCCTGGGAGACTGGAGATGTGTCTTCTTGCTATCTGCTTGTGATTTCCCCCCATTAGTTCCTTACTTTTTTTCTAATCTCAATATTTTGTGCTGTGCTCATTTTTAAAGATGGGTAAACTAATCCAAAAGAAGCCAATGATTTGTCTGAAATCATAGAGAGGTTGAGAATAGAGCCGGCACTGAAATTCACTTGTCCTGATGCCCAGTGTAGGTCTTTTTAACCTTTGCTATGCCTGTGGAGTACCTGAGAGAAGAGCAGTTTCATTCAACAGGCATTGGTCCTCATCAGGATCTGCACCCTGCTAGGCCATGGTGAGGACAGGTTGATATAAAGATAAAAATAATCTCAATGTAAGACATGCAAATAAATAATAGCAGTGCCATACAGTGAGTGTTTAGTAGGAGAGGTATAGCAAAGTACTAAGGATGCACAGAAAAAGGAACAATCAACTTCATGTGGTGGGGAGAAGGCTTTCAAGACAAGTAGGCATTTGAGGAGTTAATAGCAGCTATCTTTACTGGAATATGCATAGCTCAGCTCATAATAGCCGTGAAGTAATTCTAAGATTATATAATTTCAACATCACCCCTATTGGTTACCCAGCTTCCACACCTTCTTGACATGTGGGCTTCATCACTAAAAGTGAAATTTGCTACTTCAACTACACACTTAATCCTTCCCTGTCCGGTGTTCCTTTTGAGTCTACTTCTAGATGCTTGGCAATAGTGAAGTAATAAGCCATGTGTAAATGTAGCACTCTCTGCCAGTGTAGGAGTGTTTTATTATGATTAAAAAACGTTATTCCTTAAAACAACATTCTATATTGGTAATTATGTGCTGAGGTCCATCAGCTTTGTGCTCTGAAGGGTGCAACATTATTGTCAAGAACACTCAATTGCTTGCTTCTTGTTTTACAATCTGGGCTTGCACTTTATGCTCCTTCCTAAATAGTAGTGAGGAAACCAAGAAGACACCATGGTAAATCCAAAAACATGAATGTGCTTCACCTACAGATCCCTGCTTTCCTGCAGAGATGGGCAAGGAGTTGACTTACCTTAGTAGCTGCAAGTACCTCTACCCTCTACCTGACAATATGGAACATGAAATGTGGGGCCTTCTGAACAGAGAGGTAGATTCATGGAGAGGCCGCTACAGCCACGGCAGAGATTCCTGCCTTAGATCATGTTTTATGTTTTCCTGTCTTTGTTTTGAATTTACTTTCCCATTGGCTAAACTTTCTCAAATTCCACCGTTGACCACTCATGACTTTAGTTACAAGAACTTCTCCTTGCTTAAACACTTTTCTACTTTCTCTCTGTCTCATGCTCACTTTCTCCCTCTCTCCCCTGCTCTTTCTCAAGCCAAATGTAGGGCATTATTTTAGACATAGTTTTACAACACTAAAATCTAGTAAGTATATTTCTCTGTAACTTGTTTTTCTATTAACGATATACCACAGAAATCCCTTTGGGTCAATAGATATATGTTGAGCAAGAACACATTTGTTTTATTAGTTGAAAAATATTTTGTGGTATGAGTTCTACAGGGTATTTCACCATTCCCTTATGGAGGGATGTTCAGTTTGTTTCCCCTTGTAATCATTACAAACCATACTGCAGTAAACATCTTTGTATGTATGCTTTTAGCACTCTATTTTCATTTTTAGGTATAGGCTCTAATAAATGTGAAAGTATATATTTTGAATTTTAATAGATCTTGATCTTGTAAGATCATTATAGCTGTTCACATTTCCACCAGCAATGTCTGAGAGTGCCTTACCTCCAGGATTGTCACCAGGTTAAACTCTCTTTTAAAATGCAAATACTTCTGGAAAGGTGTTTAGCAGCAGTTAAAATAACAATGCCTACAATTTATATAATATTTCTGCAGTTTACAAAGTGCTTTTTGTCACCCACATCATCTCATCCAACCACAATAAAAGTCTTTCTGGATGATTTTTGTAGAAACAAAATTTCAGAACTAGAGCGTAAAATGATTTGCCCAAGGCCAGATGACTAGTTGATGTCAGAAGGACATCAAATCCAGAACTGTTGACTCCAGGGCATTTTTCCCTATACCCAGACCTATCTTTATAGGTAAGTGTAAATTATTTACTTTCAAGGTGCAACAAAAAGAGTTCTGTGTATGTGTCCATGGCCTGGCCCTGCTACTCATGACCTGGCTGGCTTTGGGCAAGTTATATCACTTCATGTGCCACTAATTACTTATCTTTAAAATGAGGAATTAAGTTAAATGCTCTCCCACATCTCTTCCAGCTATAACAACAATGGTTCTGAGCAGGACTGACAGATGCTAACAGAGGCACAGAGGTCTAAGGAAAAGAGAATTCTAAGAGGGGTTAGGTTACAGTGGGAAAAAGGAGGAAAGAATTCTTTGAAATCATAGAACATTGTACAAATCACAAGTTTTTTGCACATTGTGGATTAAAGCAATAAAGTTTGAAATATATCTAGCATAATGCTTGGCCCACAGCTCCTGCCATTTATTAAGTACTTACTAATGGGATTACTGATACTGAGTATTTGCTGCCTAGCAGATGAGAGCAGGAAACAGAAAACACTTGGTTTCTTCATCAGCGACTTGATGCAAAAATGTAAATGATCTTGGCGCACTTGTTTATAAGTTACTTACAAACTCTGGTATTTAAAGACTTAGTGTGGCGGAGCATTAGTAGCTTGATATACACTGAGCTATCTTCCCTGGAGGATGGTCACATTCTATACAAGTGTTTTTCTGGCAGATTCTTTAGGTCAGGCAGATTTCCACCTGCTCAGTTTACCACGGAGGTGATATTTAGAAGCCTCATGCTGAGGTTAGGTCTACTAAAACCCCTAGGACTTTTTCATACAACCCACTGTCAGTACAGTCTCACTTGCTCTATGGATTACTTTTTTTTCTGATTATAAAATTAACACATAGTAATTATAAGGATAATAGTAAGCATTTACATGAGTATAATAGCCTTCTAGCCATTGAAAACAGTTTTTGAAACACAATTGAGGTCATACTGTGTGTTTGTGTGTGAGTATAATTTCGAGTCCTACTTTTTCCACCTAACGTTATGATGTCAGCATTTTTTGTACTCACTCCAACCTAGATGAGACTTTCCGTCCAGCTTTATCCATCAGGTTCAGGTAGAGATGCTAGGAAGAGGAAGTAGTTTCACAGATGCCTATTATCTTTCAAGGCAATAACTTTATCCACTGTTAAAATAAGGTCCCTTGGATCTTCATCTCTAAGCAGTCAAATGAGCAATTCCTTCTTCCCAGTGTGAGAGGTGAGGCAGTGCTCAGCCACTGCAGATGAGAGCATTTCCTCTTCCTGTACTGAGGCTGCAGTCTGGGGAGAAGGCCCCAGAAGTTTCTCTCTTTGAAACATGTTTCCCTTACTGTCTTCAAGAAGACAATATGACGAAACAAAGACTGTTGGATAGAGATACCCTGATTTGGTTTATTTCTCCGTGAAAGATTTCAAGGTGTCGGATGACTGGGTTGAAGATTCATATTTTAAAGTTTCTACATATCTGTGCATTTTAATTTTAAAACTAATGTATGTGAAAATATTCTAAAAATGTAAAATGACATCCAAACAACACTAAGATTATTATTGCTATTAAATTTAATTTGGTTGTTTGGGGACCTCTTTTTTAGTCTGTATTTTAAATACTTAAGTACTTGTGAATGTTGATTAGGCCACATCAGTTTTTTTTATCTGTAAATTAGTAGTATTATTAATGCTTACTTACTTGTTTTTTTTTTTTTTTTTGGAGGACCATACGAAATAATGTAGATAAAGTGCTTTGTAAATTATAAAGTACTAATCAGATGTTAATATTAATAATAATATTATAATAATAGCAATTATCAGCTTAACCATCCTATCTACCTTTCCATTATCTGAAGCTTTTAAAGCAAGCCTTCAGTATCTTCAATCAGTTTCTACTTAAGACTATTGGAAATGCCTCAGAGAGAGAAAGAACAAGGCCTGGTCATGTAATCCACGGTGACTCCTTATACCGGCATTTGATGGATAAAGTAGAGAGACTGATGTTGTCCCTGCCCTGACACTTCATGGCTTTATGGCTATGACATTTAGGATAAGTGTCTGTAACTTTATGAGGCATATATAACATATATATTATGTGTGTGTGTTGAATGTATTGATTAAATGACAAAATGCTTGACACATCATCATAGTTTATTAATGATTTTTGTTAGTTGAAAGTTACATTTTGCTCCATGATAAAAGGCCAATTGTCACATGTTTTGGCTGACCAAGGAGATCAGATTCAGATTGGCTAGTGAAGGGACCTGAGGCTGCTAAAAATGTTTCTCTGAGAAATCCTTATGGAGTCAATGATATTAAGTTTTTTAAAAAAAAACACATATTAATATTCTTACCTTTATTAATAATAATGCAACTGAGCAAATACTTATCCTGGGAATTATATTATGGAACTCTGAATTTTTAAAACTCAAAATAGCAGGGAAAACACCTGAAACTAAGGCAAGATTTTGGGGAAAATAGTTTGGGGGGAAACTAAGGCAAGGAACAGGTTTTTGGTTCTGGTTTTGTCTCGTGTTCATTATGTGGGGGAAGAGCAGGACTCTTGTCTCTGACTTGAACTGAGCTTGGAATTCACCTCAGGTATGTGCCTGAGTCGTTACCCACTCAGCCTACTTCAGATGTGGGTTGGGGGTGGGGGTGGAGCTCTGCCACTATGGAGGGCTCTCCAGGCAGAAGATTCTGTTAAGTTTAGGGGAGGGAAGTTCCACCTGAGGTCAGCCTTTTTACAGACAGGATGTGGAGCCCTGAGAATTGAAGCTGTGTTTCTGAGCAACACCGGCAGAAGAAGCTGGAGATGTAGAGTGGATCTGAGCAAGTGCCGAGGTCAAACCTGGGAAAAGAGAAGAGAGAGAGAGAAGCAAATAGAAATCGCATGGTGCCTGTGTGTAGCTGTAATCTAACACGACTTTCCACTCTGTTGGTAAAAGGGGGCACATGATGTTAACATTCATTATCATGTCATATTCGATTGACTGCCAGAATTTATTATACTTTCTGCTGTTACACACTGAATACTGACAAAACCCATTCCCTTGCCCAAGAAAGGTCTCTGCTTTCTAATCTTCACAGAATAACAGGGAGGTGGAAGGCCATCAATACCAGAGTAATGAGTGTCAGAGTGAGGCCAAACCTGCAACACCTTAATTCTAGAAGCAGCAGGAAAAGGAGGGAAGAAGAGGCTCCTGGAGGGATATGTGCCTGCCCCGGGATAATGAAGCACTCAGATGGGGTTGGGTGTTTAACTAGGTACAGAGGGTGTAGCTGACAGGGCCACTCTCTGAGGGTGCATCAGTGCAGATTGTCAACCATGTGACTTCATATAATTTTCTAGTAAGAACTGAGGACAGCAATACAGGAAAGAGGAGAAGCTATTTCCACCATTAAGATAATCTAGTTTATTGGTGAAGATCCATTTTGCCTATGTTAATTAATTAACTCCAAAACTATTTATTGAGCATCCCTTATGGACCAGGCATTGTGCCAAGCTCCTAGGGATACAGGAATAGACAGTCGCAATTCTTCAGAATATAACAGTCTCTTGGGGACTGGGGACAGACAATCTAACAGCTATTGGACAATGTGCTAAACGTGGTAATGGAGTTTCATTGAGTCACTTGAATATTTATTAGAAGTATTTGTTTAAGACGCTGAGTTAGATGCTGGAAATATGGAGATAAATGAAACAGGATCACTGTTCTCTGGGACTTCACAGAGAGTCCTGGGGAGCACAGAGCAAGGCATAGTCTGGCACAGACACCATCTGGCTGAGAAATTTCAGCAAGTACTGGGCGTGCTGAAGCATAGGGGTGTGTGAGTGGGGGTGGGTGAAGAAGCTACCAACTCCACCCTGCAAAGTACCATCAGTGGAAGGCATATGGCCTTGGGGAAGTCACTATTTCAGGCAGCATTTGCTTTTTAGCCTATCCATTTCCCCCTACTTAGGGTTCCTTTTCCCATTTCTATACTACTCTCTCTTTATACCTTATCTTAAAGTACATTACTGTCAGCATTTTCATTAGAGTTAAGTATTAGGTGACCACAGCTGATGAGCTCAAGTGGACTTATATTTTGATGGAGACTTCTAAGCACTAGTCGAACTTCAGACCTTAGACCCCAGAGAACTAGGTGAAATGTAGAAGGAAGCAGTAGATTTTCCCAGCACCTCTCAAATTAAACTGCCTGCTCATGATACTCATCTGCTTATGGGAGGTGAGAACAGAGAAAGTGAATTCTGGTTGCTCTAAATTCGGGTAAATGTGTGATTAAAAAAATAAGACTGCTAAAGGCCAGGGCTGTGTCCTGACCTAAATCCCCAAGGATACGACTCAGACATAGATTCTTATTTTCTTATTTAGAAACAGAAAATTCCAGAGAGGTTTTGTTTTTAACATTTATCTTAGTCCTGAAGAACATCATGAGGAGTCTAAAATATCCTCGATGGGGGGCCAGTGACTCAATGTTTTAAATTCCAAAGGAATAGCTCTCATATGGAAAGCTGGGGTTTTATTTATATTAGAATGATTCAGATTTGCTGGAGCCCTAAGGATGGGTCGACTGAGGTAAAATTATCTTACCAGTTTCCTGTAAACCTAAGGGTACATTTGCATCTTTGTTTGTATAAATTAAAATCATCATTTACATATACATTTGCATACTATAAAAACTGTGTACATAAGATTAAATTAATTAGTTGCTCTGATATGTAAGTTGTATCTAACAAGTACAACAATGAGGTATTGGAAAGGTCTCAGGCTTTGAAGCCTTTTCCTGCATTCACCACTTAGTAACTATATGACTTCTTTTTGAGTCTCTCTTTTTTTCACATATAAAAGTAGGGAAAACAGTATCTGCCTCACCTATCATTTAATTTTCAGATAGTTGGATCATAAATACAAAGTACCTAGCACAAAGCCTGGCATAAAGGAGGTGTGTGATATACATCTATTCTTTTGACAACTTAGGATTGTGGCCCAAGGTGAGAAGAACATGCAGAACAGTGTTTAGCAGGAGCCTCTATTCCCAGATTTAGTTCTCCAAGGAAGGGGAGGGTGAGCCACTGGATGGCTCTGAGATAAAAACATGCTGACTTAACTGCATGACCAACTCTCCCAACATTTTAGGGGCCTACACCATTCTCAGGGGCTCATTCCTCTTCTAAACCAGTGTGGATTTCATGTTCAGGAACTCTTATATCAGGAACTCTTCATTCTTTTGCTCCGCTATTATTTAATACTCACCTTGAAAAGTTCAGACCTCTGCTTACTTGATGTACGAACTGTGACTAGAGCAACTGAAGGTGACTGAGAGGAAAGACTCATGACCGTGTGTTATTTGGAGTCTCTAGGAAGCAGATGACAGATGGAGTCTGAAGTGGGTAGAGGAAGGAGTAATCTGTCTGAAAGGTAGAGCTGAAGAGTGAGCAGGGGTAGGCAAGGAAAACTTTCAGAACATGAAGCAAATCTGATACATGTAAGACAGTAAGGAGAGCCCTGGATAATGCTGCAACTCTGGGAAAGTCTTGGCCAGCCCAATAAGGAGCCATGGTACAGAGATTGCCAATAGAGAAGTCCCATGAAGGGACTTTTTTCTGTGCTCAATTATAGGTGTGAAGCTGCCAAAAGAGCATGGCTTTGGCTCAAATGTTCTGTCAGATCCTACAGCAGAGGGAGGCTGTTAGCTAAGTGCCTCCTATAGCTGACTGCTAGTTCTTTCTTGAAAGAACTTTCTTGATCTGAGTTACACACCTCCATGGCTGCTGCCTGGTTCTTTTAAATTAAGACTCAAAATATCAAATGGATCTTTAGCATTGCTGGCCAATCCTACTATATTCCCTTAATTTTCAATATAGTAGAAATTGGTAATCTGCAATCAGGACCAGTCAATTAATTTTCCCCAATCTGAAATGACTATTTCACATTTTAATTTCTTGCCTAAAGTTCTGAAACTCCCTCTTCTACTCTCAGGATAATTTTATTCTTTATTTTACTGATACAATAGCAATTCTCAGAAATAATGCATTACTCTAACCCTATCACAATTCCTGCATCTGTACCCATATACCCTGCCTTCTTGCCCATAAGAGCTGGTGAGCTCTGTGCCTGATCCCATCAAAGGCAGACCCTTCCACTCGTGTACTAAATTTCCCTCCTGCTGGAATCTTGCTTCTCATCACCCCAGCAGGGAGATATCTCATTAACATCTTTCTTTTGCATTCCTCTTAGTAATACTCCTTGGGATGGTTGTCCATACTTTTCACCATTTTTTCACTTCTAATTTTTTTTTATCCCAATCTATTGAAGATATTGTTGTCTCCACCACACTTGTGAAATTGTTTTGTCAAGGTCATCTCACATTACATCTTGCTTGACTTCTCAGCCACTTGACTTTTGCAGCTTTTATTTGCTCCTCCTTGGCAAACTTTCTTCACTTACTTTCAGAGGCACTGTGCTCTTGGTTTTCTCCGTCTCACTGGTCATGCCTGAGTCTCCACTCCTAGTATCTCTTAATCTCCACAATCTTTTAAATTGGAATACTGCAGAGCTCAGTTTTTATATCTCTATCCTATACAAATTTACCCGCTAAGCAATCTCAACTGCTTCCATGGCTTTAAATAACAAGTATTTACTGACATCTTTCATCTCTAGCCCTGTTTCTTTGCTTATCTCTAGACTGGTGTGTCCAATTATTGTTTCTGCTTGGATATCAAATAAATATTTGAGTCAATAAGTTCAAAACTGAATTTTGATTCCCGCCCTTCCTCTAAACCTCCTTTTCTCCATTTAACCCGGTATTCAGACTGAAAGTCTTGCTGTCATCTTTGATTCCTCTTTCAAATTTCATATCCAAACTATCAACGAATTATCCAGCCTAGACCTTTGAAAAATACCTAAACTGTGGTTACATTTTTCTTCCTTCAACTCCACCCTTTATTTAAAACCCATCACACCTCTCATTGAACTAATATGAAAACCTTCTAACTAATCTCCCTGGGCCATTTATATATCCCCATGCTCTATTCTTCACACAGCAGTGGGTCAAGTCATTCCTTTGCTAACAAGCATCCAATGGCTACTATGACACTAAATGCTCTAGTTTTAAACTATTCTTAACCCTAGCAGCTTAAACCTATGGACCAAATGTTTGTGTCCCTCCAAATTCATATTTTGAAACCTACTTCCCCAATATAATGGTATTAGGTGGTAAGGCCTTTGGAAGAAAATTAAGATTAGATGAGGTCATGAGGGTGGAGCCCTCATGAATGAAATTAGTGCCCTTATAAAATCACCAGAGAGTTTGATTCTTTTTCTTTCTCTCTACCATGTGAAGATACAATGAGAAATTGGTAATCTGCAATCTGGCAAAAAACTTTCACCAGAACTCAACTATGCTACCACCCTGATTTTGGACTTCCAGCCTCCAGAACTGTGAGAAATAAATTTCTGTTGTTTATAAGTCACCCAGTCTGTAACATTTTTGTTTTAACAGCCCAACGTGACTAAGACAAAAGCAATCATTTTTATTAGGTGTCCTGATTTTGTGGGTCAGGAATTCAGGCAAGATGGAGCTAGGTGATTCTTTCTTTCTAAGTGACATTGACTTATATCACTTAGTAGGATTCAGCTTGAAGCTGTTCTGGTCGAGCAGGTCGAAGATAGCTTTGTTCTCATGCCTGACACCTTGGCAAAGAGGATTGAAAAGCTGGCCTCCACTGGGCCTGGTTGGGCTCCTCTTCCTTACCATGTGGACCAGGACCAGTCCACATTATCTCTCCAGCAAGACTTCTACATGGTAGCTAAGGGCTCCCAGAAACCAGAATAAAAACTGGCAATTCTCCTAAAGCCTATGTCCAGATCTGGCTCAGCATCACTTCTGCTATAGCTCACTGGGCAAAGCCATTACAAGCCAGCCCAGATTCAAGGGGAGGAGAAACACACCTCTCCTCTCAGTGGGAGGGGTAACAAAGAATTGGTAGCCACTTTGAATCCATTACACGAAAAATACAATTAAGGTTCTTTTTTATGTAGTGCACTGCCCTGCACGATCAGTCTCTGACCACCACTCTCACTTTATTTCCTCTGCTCATTTTATTCTAGTCATTCTAGCTTCCATGCTGTTTCCTGAATATTTCTCTGATTCATGACATTTGTAAATGCTGGATAATCCCCAAAACATTCAAACCAATCTCTCACTATTTATTCAGGCATCTGTTCAAAGGCTGTTACTCAGAGATGCCCCCTCTCACCTGGCTTGGCCTCTTCCTTCCTGTAACCCACACCATTGCCCTTCATTGTCCTAGTTATCCCCTGATTTTATGTTACCTATGGTTTGATTATTCTTTATTTTTTCACTGGAATGGAATCTTTTCTGCTTTGCTCATAACTGAATCTCCAGCCCCTAGAAGAATAGAGGGCACTTAGAAAGGCCTTGGAAAATGTTTGTTAAATGTTAAGGAAATCAAATAATTTCCTTGTCTCCGAAGGAAACAGTGATATGAGGATACCAGGTAGTCTCTCTTATCTTCCCAGGCACCATTTAGAAATGGCTTGACTTTACACATATTTATTTCCTATAATTACATGTGGGAATCAAGGAAAAGGAAAGTCCCAAATGTAGTGATAGAACAGAAGTTCAGGAAGGCTTCCTTCCAATCACTGAAGCTGGCAGACCTGGTGTTTTCTGTTTGGCTTAAGTATATCAGTGTAGTTGAAGCATATGTAGAGGAGGAGAGTTCTGGGTTTGCAAATGCTCTTGTCTTGCACTGGTACCATGTGGGTTGACGTAGAATGTTTAGTCAGAGTGAACACTTCTTAAGAAGAATTCTTATATAAAAATGAGTTTGATTCATGGCTCTGCCATCAGATTATTTTACTCTTCATTAAATTCCCAGCATAGAACCTAACGTCTGTCACATAATAGGCATTCAATAAATATCCATAAAATAATAAATTCTATTGGGGGTTACGTATGTGGCTTCTGTTGAAATTAAATGTGAGGCTTGATGCTATAGGTGAGAACCTTGGCCAATTCTAGATAAGGCTGCCAGCTGGAGGCAGAAGTGTAAAGGGGGTGATTTGGAGAAGTCTCATAGCCTATCCTGCCTATACGTAAGACTGTTAAGACTACTGTGGTTTAAAATGACAGAGACCCAATATGAACTTGCTAAAGCAAAGTGGCCACCTTGATGAAGGTACCCTTTGGTATCTTATAGAATCCATGGAGTCTGAGTACAAAAGCAAATCTCTGAAAGCCAAGGGGCAACTGGGTTTCTGGAGGAAGCATAGCCAGTGCTTGAAATACTGGTAGGGACCTCTTTATTCTACATCTCAGTTTTCCCCTGCTGTGTCTTGGTATCTTCCTCTCATGCTGGATATCAGTTTTCTACACATGGCAAAAAACATGGTCACCTATAACATTTAAGATTTATGGCTTTGATGAAATGAGGGAAGTCCACGTGACTCTCATAAATTCAACTTCAGAACTTGAGGAGAAGAGAACTGTTGGTCCAGTTGGTTATCAGTGTAGTATCCTGAAAAAATCAATTATGGTTAGAAGGTGGACTTTGACAAAAACACAATAGCTCATATGGAACTGGTAGAATTGGAGGATAGAAAGAAGGTTCTCAAAGAAAGTCAAACAATCATGTTAACTGTGACCTCCACCACCTTCAAACTGAAGCGAATCCACATATAATCGCTCTGAGTGACAAGATTGTATTTTCCTCCACATTGCCACACATTATATCTATAGATGACTATGCCTTTGCCCAAGGGTATCACACTCATATTCTTCATAACTTATGCACTAGTCCAGAAAGAAGAATTGAGCCTGATTAGATTATTTTCTAGGGGACTTGGAGTTGGCAACTTGGAGATTGAAGGGGTTAGCAGTAGGAGTAGAAGCTGAAAGGCTGCATTGGGAGATAGCACAAGGTAGATTTGAGCTCAACAGGATAGTTGAAGCTGCATGCTTCTCAGTTATAAGGATGAAAAAGCTGTAAGTAAGCAAAGGAAGGTGCTCAATGGCATAATACTGGAACTGATACATAGACAGAAACTGATTGCCATGATAGAGATGGGGATGAGGGTAGGGTGAGAGATGTGACCCTCAGAGAAGGACCATTAGCTGGTTCCCAGAGCTTCCTAGATTCTTATTGATGTTCTAGTGTCAGTCTCAGTCCACCCATAATGTTAGAATAAACTTTTTTTCATGAGTAAACTTGGTCTCTGTTCTTTGAACCAAAAGCATTTGAAGAAAAAAGTTTGTTCGTACGATTTTCTGTCCTGACATCATTAGTGGGGTGCTTTGGCCCTTGGCTCAGGCCAGTTCTAGAGAACAGATTAGGAATATAAGGGACTGGGTATTTATGGTGAAAGTTAAGAAGGTAAAGATGACTTGCGCCCATTTTACAGATGAGGAAACTATAAGTATTTGGATGGCTATATAGTTAGACATCTGACTGGAGGCTAGAGAGTGGGTAAAAAATTTCAAACCACTTACTTTGACTCCAACTCCAGTGACTTTTTATTCTGTCACAGTGGCCTCAACTTTGTTTACTTGCACTAAAACTGTTAAGATCCATGGACTCTAATTGATCTAATAAGTAACATTAAGAAGAAAGTGCACTTTTTCTTAGATACCCATAAAAGTAGTATCCTGCATTATGAAGTTTAAATTTACCTGTTATGTGCCAAATACACACAGACACAAACATCTCAAATAGAAAAAAACTATATAGTTCTATATTAAATTATTATCGCCCTCTGAAAATATAAATTTTGATTAAGATAATTTTTTCCCCACAGTGATTGATTGACTAACTTTAATTATTATTGGGAATACTATTTTTAAAAATTATCTTAACTAAATTTTGCTATTTAATTTAAATTTGACAATCATACTTAATCAATACCTGTGGTGGGTTGAATGGTGGCCCTCCAAAAAGATATGTCCACATCCTCACCCCCAGAATCTGGTGACTGACTTTATTTGGAAAAAGGGTCTTTGCAAATGTAATTAAGTTGAAGATTTTGAGGTGAGATTGTCTGAGTGGACCCTAAATACCATGACAAGTGTTCAAAAGCAAGTGTCCTTATAAGAGACAGAAGAAAAGAGGACACAGACACAGAGAGGAGGAAGCCGTGTGAAGATAGAGGCAGAAATTGGAATTATGCAGCCATAAGCCAAGAAATACTTAGACCTCTAGAAGCTGCAAAGGCAAGGAAAGATTCTCCTCTAGAGCCTTCTAGGTGAGTTAGGGCCTGTTGACCCTTTGATTTTGAACTTCTGATGTTCAGAACTGTAGAAGGATGAATTTTTTGTTGTTTTAAGTCACTTAGTTTGTGTTAATTTGTTACTATAGTCAACTAATAAAGTATGCTTCCCTTTTCCATTAAGAAAATTTTTATTTTGCCTCTACTTCCTCAAATTACTTCATGATATTTGCTTTATGATTTAGTCATATTTTTAAAAGCATGTATTGAGTATTTACTATGTTTCAGGCACTATGTCAAGTGCTTTACAGAATTATCTTCTTTAAACTTCACTACAAACTTATGAGCTTATGACATAATTACCCTCTTTTTATGTGCAGGAAACCTTAGAGAGGTTAAAGATCACAAAGCTGGAAAGTGGAATGATCAGGAATTGAACCTGGCCATCTGAGTCCAGAGCCCATAGTTGTACCTTCCAGGCTTTTGTTCTGAATCTAAAGACTCACTCTGGATGCTTTAATTAGAGACTTAGACATTTCAAAAAATCAAATTCTTTGGTTTTGGCTAGTTACTTACTTGCCTGATGTAATCTGTATAGAATGTGACTTGTTACCTGTCCCCTGCATCCTGATACCTCCCTTGCTAAAAAAGCTACCCTTCTCCATGCATCTTCTCTAAGCATTTCAGCTTGCTTTAAGCTCATGTCTGTGTCTTGTACCTTTTCTCTAGTCTGAAATTATATGAGAGGTAAATTTGGAGATAGTTTCAATATGACACACCTTGGCCATCTCTTTCAGTTAAGTTAAAGTTGTAATATAGCAACCACTCTTCTAATCTCTCTATGAAGTCCCTCTTCTCAACTGACAGATTATTATTATTATTATTATTATTATTATTATTATTATTATTCAGTACTAAAATCATCCTTTAGATTTTCCAGTGAAAGACTGTGGGCACGTGCATTAAAGGGTTAGGGCAAGTCTTGCTCTTTCTCTTTCTCTTAAATCTACTGAACATTTAAAATGAAATTTGAGCAAGGGAAACATTTGTCAAACACATTTGCACAGCAATTTTCTTACATCAACTTGGCTAGTTAGGATAAATCTGTAACTGATTGTTTTCTTGGCATAAACCATAAGTTCATAGGAAACTGAACAGAGCAATTAAACTTGACCACCCCTTCCCTGGGACTCTACCAAATTTGTGCACATGCTGTGCTACCTAAGAGCCCCCTGGCTATCCCTGTCATTAACGGTCCCATTTCTACCAACACCCTTACAAGTGATATAAAGGTTATTTGAAGACAGGTAACCTAACAATCTCCCAAAACACTGAAGAAGCAGGAGAGGAAAGTGGGCATTATGGCTAATGTTAGCTCTAAATTAAAAACAGCGGGCTCCATCTTTGGAAATATGGCAGAGTGAGAGATGTCCCCAGATCTCTCCCCTTGAAATAACAGTAAGCTGAACATCTAAAACTCAACAGAAAACACCCAAACTGCACACCAGCACGTCTGAGCATGGGATCTGTTCATAAGAGCTACCATAGGTCAGAACCCTGGGTGTCAGGCTGTGGACTAGGAATAATAAGGAAGCTGCCTCTCACAGCCACTGGAGCTCCCTGCAGGAGGAGGGGGAGGGGAGAAGGAGCAGAGAGTTCCCTAAACATGCCTGGTGGGATAGCTGTGAGTTCCCCGTGGCCAGCTGGCTGCAGGGCCCAGTCATCAGGACAGAAAGCAGAGAAGCGGGAGCCAGCAGAGGAACAACGGTTGATTTTTACTGCTGTGATTGCAAAACCAAGGCTGAGTCGCAGCCTCCAACCCCCAACTCAGAAGGCTCTGGCCCCCATACCCTCCAAGAAGAAACACCGCGGACCCCAGGGGAATCTGAGCAAACACTACCAAAACTGTTGCTAACACTGACAAGGACTGAAACTAAGAGTAGCAAGTGTGATTAAATATCTATAAGAAAATAAAAAAGACAATTAGGCTTTATTAAAGCAGGGATCCAAGAGACTTCG
>NW_006431288.1:1135207-1136546 GCF_000325575.1 Pteropus alecto
AGGCTTAGATGCCACCTACTGGAAACCAAAATAAAAGTGCCTTCTTTGCAACAGGCTAAAGAGAGACCTTTATATAATAAACCTTCTTTCCGGAAAAATGACAGAATACACTTACATTAATGCCCAGGCAGAGAAATAATTCATTAAACGCCATGAACAACCAAGGTGACAAGGCATCTCAGAAAGAGAAAATCTCCAGAAAATAAGCTTACAGACATAAAAATACGCAACTTAAATGACAGAGAAATCACAATGGTACTTCTGAAAAATCTCAGCGAGTTCCGAAAAAATCATATCAACAATTTTGGAATTAAAAAAAGACTAGATGAGCAGAACAAGGAGACTGAAATGCCCAAAAAGAACAGAATATATCTTCTGGAGATAAAAAGCACACCACAAGAGTTGAAAAATGAAATAGCAAGCTTGGGAAATAGAATTGACCAAATGGAGGAAAAGATCAGTGATATCGAAGACAGAAATCTAGAAATAAATCAGAAGGAAGAAGAGAGAAACCGAAGAATGAAAAATAATGAAAGAGAAATTCAAGAACTAGCTGATCCCATCAGGAGAGAAACATAAGAATAATGGGCATTATTGAAAGTGAGGAGAAGGAACAGGGACTAGAAAGCATTTTCAGACAAATAGTGGATGAGAATTTCCCAAATCTAAGGAATGAGTAGGGGCTTGGAATTCATAAAGTCAGCAGAACAGCCAATTATCTCAACCCAAAAAGGCCTTCACCTAGACACATTGTATTAAAGTTATCAAAAAACAATGACAAAGACAAAATTCTATGGGCAACCAGGGAGAAGAAAATGGTAACCTATAAAGGAAAACCCATTAGATTATCGTCAGACTTCTCAGCACAAATCTTAAAAGCCAGAAAGGAATGTTATCAAATATTTAAACTATTAAATGAGAAGAACCACCAGCCTCTTTAAATATGAAGGAGAAATTAAGACCTTTCCAGACATACAAAAATTGAGGGAATTCTCCACTACGAGGCCTGCACTACAGGAAATATTGAAAGGGGTCAGCTCGCCTAAAACAAAATAATAACAACAAAAAAATACATAATTTGGACTAAAGTGACTATCAGGCAAATAGAAACAGAGGAGTGCAACCCTTACTGAGAACAGGGCATTATAAGCTTAAATAATAAGAAAAGATTTGTTATAACAAGATAGTAATGAAAGTTCACCATATATAGGGACAAATTGAGATAACAATGACTAAAAAGGGGAGGATTCAAAGATCCAAATTCACAAAGGGGAATAGAGATAAGGCACACACAGAAGAAAATGGACAACTGTATATATATAACTATCCTTTACATATT
>NW_006431288.1:1139919-1175670 GCF_000325575.1 Pteropus alecto
GGTAGACGGGATAAAGGGTATCAAATATATAGGGTTTAGGAAGGGTGAAGTGAGTAAAGGGGATCGAATATATGGAAGCTGAAGAAAACTGGACTTTGGGTGGTAAACACACATAGAATATACAGATGCCAAATGATAATGTACACTTGAAAATTATCTAATTGTTTTAACCAATGTTACCCCAATAAACTTAATTAAAAGTTAAAAAAAAAAACACCACTCTCTTTCCTATCTAATACACACACACACACACACACACACAGATACACACTCCAGAATTTTTTTAAAAAGTACATTTCTAGTCAGGATTATTTATGTAAATGCTTTAAAGAATGGGCCTAAAGATTTTTTTTCTTAGCAACTTTTTGAGCAGTTTCTATCTTTTTCATCTGTTTTCATCTAAGCTGTACTTTAATGTCTTTTAACTGTATAGTTTTATGTGTCACCACTGATGCTAGTCACCAGATAAATACAGCAGAGTACTGGCATAGATCTTCTTTATGGGGTATATATATACAAAGTTGCTTCCACATTTGTACACGTGCTCCATATTTTTAGAACCTGAAGCTGACAGGAAAAATAATAAACCAACTTTGTAAAGTAACAGATTCCCAATAGTTTAAGGCATTGAGAGAATCTTGACAGCCCTCTTTATTATGATGTATAGACGGCATTCATATAGCAGCAACATTTATTTTGTTGCTACCAAGTTCTAGGCACTCTGCTAGGCATTGGGGATACCAATATGATTAAAATATGGGCTGTGCTTGAGACTTTTAAAGTCTTGAGATGCAGGCATGGATATAAATGAGCTGAAATAAAACAATGCAATAATTTAAATGGAGTATCTTGGGAGCACACAGGACAGAACAAGCAACATTTTCCAAGAGTGGGGTCAGCAAAAGCGTCAGAACACAACTAAATTCTGCGGCATCCTGAGACTGAAGAGTTAACAGAGGTAGATTCGGTGCTGAAAATAACATTTATTTTACCTGAAAAAATAGGACAGTAAGTGGGTGACAAATTGCTCCATGTTTATTTCTTCTTTAAGAAACGGAAATATTACAAGTCATTGTGAAAGATTTTGCCTGCTTGCCGAGTTCTGCCCCTATCTCATGTGGGAGAAGAAAATAATGAAAAGTAGCTATGATAGCTTCCTTCAAATATTTGATGTGCTGTCATGTGGAGAAAGAATAACACTTGCTCAGAGATGCTCCAGAGGGTCATGGTTGGAACTAAAAGGCAACAATTATGCGGGGTGGGGGGGGGGATTTTAGCTCCATGTGAGAAAAAGCACTCTCTCCCATGGAACTGTCTGCCTTATGGAAAAGTGAGCTCCCCATCACAAGCAGGATTCACACAGAGCTAGGTGATCATGTCTGGAGGAATAACCAAACTCAAGTGTCTTCTAACCCAGTGTTATTTTTCATTGGATATATGGATTCGTGCTGGATTAGAGAGCGGAAAGAGGTTTTGGGGAAAGGGTAAGAAAACAAGGCACAACTGTGGTGTTTAGGACAAAGGATTTTCACTTCCTCAAGATCTCCAAGTGGAATATTTCTACCCTATTATCCCCTCAAACTTCCTCACATCTCTGTGAAATGGAAAGAGATATGGATATTATCATTCCAATCTTATAGAGGAAGAAGCTTCTAAAACTCAGCAATTATAACATCTACCTTCCATTAAGGTAGAAGCATGAGCTTATTTTATTATGAGATGGTGGGGTCTTGCAGATTCTCAGAAGAAAGGAAAGCAGAAGGGCAATATAGTATTTATTTATAAAGCAGATTTTACATACAGTGCCTGCCAAGGATTTAGTGCTGTGCTTCAAGTGAATAAATCCCTCCAGTGTCAGAGACATAAGACATTGTCAAGCTGCCTATGAGACAATGTGATCATAAAGTCTTAGAACTAAAAAACCTCCAGTCACCTTGGTAAGAAAATAATCCTCTCTCAAGTGATGCTTTGTGGTTTAATGGAGTTGCTCCCTATCCAGTAAATGAAATCTGAAGTTGTGCTGCGGCAGTGGTATGCCGCTGAAGGAGGGGCTACAAGGCAGAGGAAAGATGCTTCTTTCTTTTTCTCTCACTTGGAATCCTCCCTAGATTGACCTCAATCTGCTTTTATAGCCCCATTTCCTATAACCATCCTACACAAAGCATGCCTCAGCCAAACTGTCTACTAAGCCTGCCCAGGAAGGCCATGAAGAAGAGTTCAAGCCAGGAGAACTGCCCGGTCAGGGCAGGGTGTGCCCATTCTCTTGAGGGTGGGTTTGGCTGAATATGCAGGATAGAAAGTTAAAATAAAGACCAAGCTGGATTTGATTAGATAGCCAAGGATAACCCAACAATCATAAATTTATCTGGTCAGGTGACTAGAGATAGGAATCTGGTAGAGATCCTGGCCATGTCACAGTTGAGTCCATGTAATATGAAGAATAAAACAGGTAGAGGATGGTGATTAGTTTGAGGCCAGGAAAGGAGTTTTGGAGGCAGGAGATGGGGTCTCAGCCAGGCCCGAGTTCATGGAAATCATGAAACTTACCCATAGAGAGGAGTTACCCTGAAAAAGGTTTGCTGACAAATGCCATTTCTATATGGGATCAACCTAGACAGGATTGTCTCATTAAGACAACATTCTGTGAGGAAGCGAAGGGCACATCTGGTCCTGTTGTTGCTGTGTGCCAGAATCTTGACTCCAATCATCAAGAAGGATCTGACCTGAAGGACCTAGCAGTTATATATAACAGTGGCCAGAGAGATACTTTAGCGTGGAGCTTTGTGAAGATGACAAAAGGATTTAAGTGTGACAGAACTCACAACATGTAATGAGAACTATCTACAGTTCATTTTACATTGCAATATAGAGCAAAGAAAGTACAGGTTTTCAGCTTCTTTTCAATAAAGAATTGATGTTATCCTTACTTTGGTTTAACACATTTGGTTCTGATATAATCCAGATCCAACCTGAGTATTGCTTGTATTGTTCTTAACTCAAAATATCTGTGCTAGTGTAAGTATTCTTTGCTAAAGGAGCTTATTTGCTGATGCCCTTATTTCAAAGGACAAATTCTAAATCCAAAGTCATTAGTATTAGCTGAATTCTATGGAGAGCTATATTTTCTCCTAATATGTTTTTCAAATAGCTGGTTGTACTGACATGTCTCTGAGGTATACCTGGGGTAGATGAAGCTAGGTGGACAGACAGGAACCAGATCAGAAAGAGCTGGTCACATGTGTAGAAGGCCTAGCCTTGAGCATTATACTGTGGACAGTGTGTGTGTTGTGGAGCAATTAAAGGCTGTTAAGCAGGGCAGTAGATGAATCTGGAAGCAGAACACTGAGAGTGGATGGCAGAGAAACTAAACCCTAGAAACTCGTGGGCTTGTTATCTGATTTACCTCTCTTGAGGCTGGGCACATTTCACATATCCTCCAATAGGCAGGTCATCTCCCAGGCAGAGTGGAACACTGGTAGTGAAATGCTAATTGTTCTCACATTATGTAAGTGTGAGGAGATTTTTGAATACTTAAATTTGGTGGTACAGGGTAGAAATTATTGAAACAAAGATTTTGAGAGTATAGGGGCACTCATGAGGAGAATGGAGTTAACTTTATCTTTGGAAAGTTGTATTAGAAGAAACGATTACATAGAGAATCGAATTCGTCCTTTACTTGTCTAGGAACTAATGCTTTTTAATTTGAATCCAGCATAATTTTTTAGCCTTCTGAAACCTGTGAGATGTCACATTTCTAGGAAGTTTGTCAATGGCTGGACCACCTGTGTGGAGCAGGTGGCTTACATACAAAATTTAGTTCTTCATTTGTGTGAAGACCAAATGACCTTATGAAAGGTCATCTTGGTGGTGGGAGAAATAACATTGAAAGGTTCTTCAATGCTATTAGTCCTTTCTGTCTCCCTAGGACAAGGAAGATAGAGTGAGTGACTGAAATTGCAAGGTGAAGGTGAAGTTGTGTTAAAACTGGAAAGGAATTGGGGGCCCTCTGGCTAAGGCGATTAGGTGTGTTAGCTTACGGAGGTGGACTGTTTCTTGGATAAACAAGTAGAGCCCCTTGGTTAGGAGAAAGCAGGATATTTTATGAGTGTGTCAATGAGTATAAAACTGTTATTGTTGGCCCTGATATGAATGGAGTCAGTGATAAAACACACCAACCAGGAAACGGGGCCTATTAAGGTATGGCAACGATTAGAGGAGATTTTCAGATTTTCTAGTTCCTCTTTCAGCACAAACAGATCCTTCACAAATATCTGGATACTTTGATATCTTCTTGAAAAATGATCACCAAACTTCTGTCACTGAAATCTAAAGGACGAGTCGGAACTAATGAGGTAAGGGATTGGTGGCAATAATAAGTTAACCCTAAAATATTCTTAGAGAGAATATGTTCAAAAGCCTAAGAGCAAGAAATATGTTGTTTTTAGCATGTTGTATGTATGACATGATAAAGGAAGAGGAATCACAAGAAATATGTTGATGAAAATTCTTGTTGGTCATTTTAAGGAATGTAGGCAATGAAGACCTTTAATAAATTTTAAACTGGAGAACAAAGTGACATGTTCAGGCAGCTAATGAAGATATGGAAGGTTTGAGAGGTAGACTTGTTAAGAGACCATGGGATGAAGCAGATAAGAAATGATGAGTATTTGAACTAAGGCCTTGGCTACAAGTATGAAGCGGATGAGAATTCAAAAAATTAAAAAATAGGATTGGTCTGACTTGGTGATTGTATTAGTCAGGGTTCTCTAGAGGAACAGAACCAATAGGATAGATAGATAGATAGATAGATAGATAGATAGATAGATAGATAGATGTAGTTATAAATGATTTATTATGGAAATTGGCTCACATGATTTTAGAGGTCAAGAAATCCCATGATCTACCATCTACAAACTAGAGAACCAGAAAAGCCAATGGTATAATTCGGTGTAAATGTGAAGGTCCGAGAATATGGGGCCAATGGTGTAAGTCCTGGTCTGAGTCTGAAAGTCTGAAAACAAGGAGTATCAGTATTTGATGTCCAAGGGCAAAGACGATGGATGTCTCAGCTCAAGTTAATTAACTCTTCCTTTGTTTCTTCTGTTCTGTTTAGGCCATCAACAGATTGGGTGACGCCAGCTCATATTGGTGAGGGCGATCTACTTTACTTGGTCTACCGATTCAAATGCTAAATCTTTTCCAGAGACACCCTCACAGACACACCCAGAAACAATGTTTACCAGTTCTCTGGGCATCTCTTAGCCCAGTCAAGTTCACACATATAATTAGCCATCATAGTGATGAATTAATATGAAAAGTTACTTAGAGGGAGAAGACAAAGATGACTGCAGGTTTTTGGTTTGAATGGTGGGCCCATTAAAGTAGATGTTAGAACAATCAATTATGACAAGAAAATTTGGCAGAGAAGAAGGTTTTTGGGAATGAGGGTCACCAATTTTTAGACTGAGGTATTGTGAGTATGAGGTATTGTGAGACAAGCAAGAAAAATATCCATATGAAGCTCTGGTAAGAAGTTACAGCTGGAAATTTGGATTTAAGAAACATTAACTTATGGATAGCAATTAAGATAATGGAAGTGGATGTGTTGGCTTAGGGAAAGCCATAAGCATGTATGAGCTAGAACACATTGAGCCAATGGGGATCAGGTGTTCTAAGTTTTGGAGATTCATTCTTTCCCTTCAGCAAGATGCCAACACTGGGCAACTAAGTTGGCTCAGCTCAATGAAAAAGTCTGAACTCAGGAGACTTTCCTTCTTTCTAATAATGTCATTCTTTGGAAAGGAAGTTCTCATTGTTAAATTGTTGATTCGCTGTTCCCGGCCCCTTCTAAACTCTCTTGTACATGTCGTGTAATAAAAATTTTTACAAAATGATAAGGTCATTCTCTTAGAGCCCTTTCTGTGGTATCTCAGTACCTGGCTCTTTGTGGGTAAGAATCAGGCTTCATGGACTCTGCCACTTCTCTCTCATAGGTTTTTCCTCAATAACTCTTTTTTACATTTTCAACACATGACAATGGTAGTGGTGGTGGTGGTGATGGTGATGGTGGTGGCGGTGGTTCTGATGATTCTCTGTGCCCTCTTTCCACAGCACCTATTCTTATCTGACTTGAGGGAAGTAGAATTTGTCTAATTAAATGACCTGAATAGCAAGATTCTTTCTAATATACCAGGACTCTCACTAGGAATTAGCTAGAAAGATTAGGAGCATGTAATTTATTCCAATCAGAAGTCACTATAGGATTTTATGCACGAGAATGACATGGCTTTCAATTTCTTTTGGAGTATTAGCATGAAATTCCATAACAAAAATAAAAACCCAGACCGTTTAAGACTGTCTTTAAAAGGAGCATCTCATGATAAAAAAGAGTGTTCTGGATTCAAGACTCCAATTCTTCTAGAAATGACATTTTGTAAGTTTCTTTTTAACTTCCATCATTTTGGCCAATTCAACATGATGGGGACATTTTTCTACTTTAAGAATATTCCTTTTATTACCCCTTCAATATGCCTCTGCAACAAGGCTCAATGTTTTTATTCATTATTTAAAAATTTTATAAATACTCAGTAACTCAAATGAGACTTTACTAAATAAAGGAATTTTTAAATGATAAATATCATACACTAAATAATTATTGAGTGTTTACTCTATATTGGGGGTTATCTGAAGTGAATTACATACAAAAACTTATTTGATCTTTATAGTAAACCCATGAGGTAAGTTCTGTGATTATTCCCATTTTAAAGATATTGAAGGGATGCTGTTTGCCTATAGGGTTGTTGCTTTTAAATGCTCTGATGGCCTCTTTAACTCTTTGTAGTAAACGAAAGATGACAAACTTCTAAGGAATTTTGCAATCTTTGGCTTGCCCTCTCAGGTTCAGAGTCTTCTCCATAAATAGTCCGGGGCACGTTGAGAGTAATTGTTCCCTTTTTGCTCCTAGATGAGTCCTTGTTCTAGATATCAGTTTAGCACTCAGTACCCAGGGGTACACAACTGAACCTCTACCACTAGAAGCACAGGCCCTAGGGATCTAAGACCAAGGAGGGAAATAAAAGTAGTCCTTGCCTCTCGAAAGCCTGCTTTCAATAGTCTGGAGTTCTACCTGAGGCATTTGCTCTGTCTGGGAGATTATTAACAAGAATGCTGCGCTTTTATTTCCTTGGTTCTACTTCCACTAGGGCTCAGATCTCAGCTTTGCATCTCCATGGACAGAGTAAACCCGAAATACATGCAGGACTGCTCACCTGTACTACCATTGTATAGGGTTTCTATGTGGGGTGGTTAGCAATTTCCTGATTCCTTTAGGTAGCACTCACCTTTCTCTCTCTTTCCCCTCCACCCCATTCTAACTCCTGATATAATTAATCATGGTGCCTGCTGTAGTCTCTTCTGGCTAGTCTGTAGGCACCCCAGGGCCATGATTTGCCCTTTGTTTCTATAGCCACTCTCATTTGCACATGGTGAGTTCATACAAAATACTGTCCAATAGATAATGAGTAAATTTAATGTGGTTCAATACTAATTTTTAGCATCCAGTCTCTTGCCCTCAGATTCCTCTCTGAAAATGCCTTCTGAATTTTTTAATTGGTAGACTATTTTAAAATATGGATCATGCAATTCAGTGTTAACTTAATATATTCCTCCAGAATCTTCTATTAATTAACTTAGTGATTTAAAAACACTGGACTTTATTGTCGTTTTATAGTGCTTTGCTAATACTTCATTTTTATTGTCATTTTATTCCCCCGCCCCTAATCTGAAACATTTTTTACTTATCTTCCATGCAGCACTTTTTATTCATCATAATCAATATTAATTTCATTCTATGATCATATTTTGAGATGGAGCTGTTAGCTTGGTTCAAGTTTGGAGATCAAGAGGTAGTTTGTAGATTTTGTGTTTTCAAAGAAAATTTCTTATTAAGATAATTATCTGCCAGGCTAGCAGGATAATTTTAATCTCATTGGTGCAAAACTGACACACTGGCATATCGCTGCTTCAAGGTGACTGGGTCACTCTTCGAGAGAGGTTGCCACAGCTTGGGTGAAGCGGGCATGGCGGGTGAGAGGGAAAGGAAGCCAACAAGCAGGTGGTGTTCGCTCCATCGCCCTGGATTTCTGTGCAGTTGGCACGGTGGGGCTTGGCATTGGTAGACAGAAGCACACTCTCTAAGCTCTCAGAAGCATTTGACACTGTATGGAATGAAGGTTCTAGGAACAATGCCATCAATGAGAGTGGGCCAACAGGAAAAAAAGGTGGGGGAGAGCTGGTGAACAGATATCAAAAAGTAACTTTGAAGAGACTTGCAGTGATCTGAGAACACATCTTTGGATACTGGCGGGGAATTTTTCTTCACATACTAAGTACTCTGTTAACTCAGGACATTCCATTTGTCATAAAACTTAAAAGTGTTTCAGTAGAATTTGTTTTTATTAAGATGAATAATAGGATTTACTTAATCATCATTTAAAAAGCCAAGAAGTTGCTATCTAATTGCAGAATGGGAACAAAATAAAAAATCATTTCTGTCTTTCTGGAATCAACATTCTGAAAATTAGAATGAGGCTTTTCTCTTTTTGGCTTTTTTTTTTTTGTCAGGAGAATGTTATCAACTAAATAATTATACAGAGGTTCACATGGGGGAAATGTAGACAATGGAGGTAGCTCTTCAAAAGGAAAAGTGAATAATATCATGGTTTATTTAAAAAGGAGGCCTTCTGATTCATAAACAGATCCATGAGATGATGGAGTTGGAGGAGAATTGACATCCAGAAAGTGAGAATGGACCCTCATATACTTTCTCCATATTCACACATTAGTCTTTTTCAGTTTCCTCATTCTCTGTTTTAAATAACTAAATGGAAACTGTTCTAGCATCCTTTCTTTTTCTCCCTCCTTCCCTTTCCCGTTTTCTCCCCCTCCCTCTTTCTCCTTATCTTTCTTTCTCTCTTTCTTCTCTTTCTCCTGCTCAACATTTTCTCCAAATTTCTCTCTCAGATACCTCCCAGGATACATGTTAAGTTTAAAAAATTATGTTATTTTTTTGCAGGCATTCTTTTTGAGTGGGCTTACACACTTGAATTCTTTCTCATACTTAGTAGGTACCCGCTACATATATTTTAATTGTTCCTTGCTATTAAGGTCCTATTACAATATATTTTGTATTTTTATTTTTATTATTTAACTTGATCTTCAAAAGCACCCTAGAATGAGGTAAGAAAGTATCTTCCCTAGTTTTGTAAATGGGAAAACCAAACAAAGACAACTGTGCCTCTCAAATCTTGACTGCTAAGGGGCAGACTGTAGAACTCAAGCCCCCCCCCCCTTTTTCTTTAAATCCAAGCCTATTGCTTTTCCACCATTTGTAGCTTGTCTGAATCACTGTAGCAGTCTCCTTACTTGACTCACACATTAACTCTTGCCAGTGTGCAAAGCGTTCTTCAAGTAGAAGCTCAAGTGGTCTTTTGAAGTGCAGATCTGGTCTCGGAGTATCATGCCATAAATGATTTCACTTTGCGCATGGGTTAAAGACTAATATATTTCGCATGCCCACAGGTCCTATGGGGCTTTGCCCGGCCTGTTCTTTGGCTTCATCTAGCCTCTGCTGCCCTTCACTGTCCCCACTGCTATTCTCCAGCCACTTGTTTTTGCTCTGCCCCTCTGACCACAGCCTCTTTTTCCTTCTGTATGGGATGAGCCTCTCTCTTCATTCCTGCCTTCAGATTTTGGCTCAAGCATTTATTCTTTGAGAAATTTTCTCTGACTACCTCTCCTACCACCCTCTGCCCCCCAACGCCCAGGTCAGATCCTTCTCTTCTATTTTCTCAGGACCCAGTTAAATTTTATGCTCATGTGTATGAAGTGTTGCATACGCTTTATAAATATTTGATTAATATTAATCTCCTCCAATAGACTTTAAGCTCCATGAGGCTAGAGGCTATTAGATCATGATTATAATCAATAGGTACTCAAAAATATTTATTGAACCATGCCAGTAATAATAGAATTGAACTGTGTAGAAGTCAAGAAAATATGATTTTACTACATTACTTGCCTTGAGGGGGTATGACTTTGGAGCATGGCTAACTTAACAATTTCTTTAGGGATTGGGTAGAACACAGTGGTTAACTATGAAAATTAAAGATAGTTCAGGATAACCTTGAAAGCTAGCAGAAACCATTAAAGAAGGTATGTCTGGTGAAATTTCTCTTGATCACCTCAGGTCCAATTGGATATTTCCTGCTCTTTTCCCCTTACTACCTAATACCGTCCTAATTGTTTTAATTTCTGTATCTCCAATTCACCTCCAGCTCTCTCATGACAAGGATCATGTATTTCTATTCGTCTGTCTGCCTTCTCACATGATATCTAACATGGAAGGAATTTAAATAATATTTGTGGAATGAATGATTTTGCATTTATTAAGAAAAGCTAAACCACACCCATATTCAATCAGAAAGAACCAGCTGAACTTGTGTTAGGTAAGAACTGAAAAAGTAATAGTGGATCAGAAGTGAATGAGAAGTCTTTTGCAGCCTTCTTGGTTTTCTCTCCCACTCCTACATCTGCTTCACTAAAAGATGATTGGAAATAGATCATACAACTCTTATTGTTCTCACAGTTATTATTCCAGATTCATTTTATCTCTTCTATAGGACACTCATAGTTTGGTGGGAAAATGGTGGGCTTTGTTGTCATATACACCCTGGTTCTAATTTTGTCATTTATTAGGTCTGAGTGACCTCAGACAACTCATCTGAGCTTCAAATTTCCCACCGTGGAGTAGAGATAATATCTTCTTCTCAAGGTTGTCACATGGTTTGTAAGACAGGTACACATTTCATCAGCATGTGAGTATCCCCAGCCTTTCCTTTTCCTCACCCCATCAGCCCCAGTCCACCAAAAACTTTTGTCTTTGTTGACAGCCTGCACAGCTTTCCTTTCTCCTTCCTCCTAATGAGAATTTACTCTTTGACAGCTAGTTCTGTGGGTTGATTTGTGTGTGTGTGTGTGTGTGTGTGTGTGATGTAGAATCAAATAAATGAATAAAGAGAGCTGTGTCTAGAGAAGTGGGAGGTAACAGAGAAAGAAATAAAAGACCAGGGCCTTATGGCAGGAGTTTGGGGCATCTGAGAATAGTGTGAGGTGTTCAGAGAGGGCTCCACAGTAGGCCTGGAGCAGGAAAGAACTGGAGTTGGGTGGTCAGTGTGTTTTGTCTATTTGCTTTTAGGAAACATTGTTCTTTTTTATGGATAGATTCTCTTTTTATATTTTAAGAGAGTTAAATTTACAATCCTTTTAAAACTTAGTTATAACTTTCAGACTGTGATCCTTTGAATGGTCACATGAAAGCCCAGATCTTAGTGGGTACATACCTAGAGAATTTGATGTATGCAAAGCCCTCGAGCACAGCCTAGAACTTAATAGGCACTTAATAAATTACTCCCATTCTTGCTACATCCTATGGCCTTACTGACACCATCCTGGGTTAGGTAGATAAGGTGAAGAGGCAGATGAAGGAAGTTATTAATGTAGGTCACCCCAAAGCTCCTTTACTTCAATTGTTTGAGTGTTTCTATGGGAAATATGTTTGAGGTTCACATTATTCAGATAATTGATCTGAGTCTCCACTTTACTTGCCCTCAAGTCAGAAAGCAGTGCAGTTGCAAAGTTGGCTTCTGGGGTTTATTTTTCTTTCTTAGGTTGTTTATTGAAAATGGTGAATAAAATCTGATGTTCTCAAAACAGCTGCCAATTATGAGTGAGATCCTTGGGTCCAACTGGCTAGATTTGAGTTGATGTGTGGGTCAGCCTCTGGGGCTGCAGCAATGTGATGATTCAAACTGCCAAATCTGGGCGGCCTTTCCAATTGACGTTGGCAGGTTCAGTGCTCTGCAGACAGGACAACAGCCCTGAATGGCAGTTTTAAAAAAGGAAGAAGAAATAAAAAATCAAATAAATAAAATACAAGTAGAGAAAGGAGATTTCAACATCAAAGGAAATAAATACTGTGAAAGATAGGGAGAAGTTTCTGGTAATTTAGACCTCATTGGTAGCTCGCTGCCTCTCCCTCTTGACTCTCTTGTCTACATTCTGGGGAACGGAGGGAAACATTCTCACTGATTTTTGTCAAGTGAAAGATGCTTAATATGGTAATCAGCCTCTTCTGAGGAGAATGTATGTAGCAGCTCATGCAACCCCAGCAGCAATGATTATACAGTCCCTAATTGTCTCTGGTGTCAGCTCAGACCAAAAAAATGAAGGAGAGAGGGGAGAACCACCAAAAGAGGACATTTGAATCACGTACCAAAGGCCACTCTGGACTTTTCGAACCATGGGAAGAAAAGCTGATGGAGGAGGGGAACTGTACAAAACCCCGTTTTTACCTGGATGCTTACCGAAATTGGTTTTTAATCATTACTTTTGTTTTTAATTTTCATAGCTTGACTCCCCCTGAAGGGTTTAGGCATTTGCTTAGGAACCTGTGCTGAATCCTAATCTACTTGCTGCCTCATATGCCCAATGAAGTTGATATTAAAGGGTGTGAGAGACAGCCTTCAAACAGGAGTGACCTACCACTTTAGGCCAGCTTGGGTGACCAAACAACAGCAGCTGTTGCTCTCCAATTCATTACTGGTTTAGGGTATTCTCTAGGCCCATGAAAATAAGCCTGTATCCTCAGAGGCATTTTGGGTTGAGTCCCTTTAAAAGCAACCCTTACTAGACAGCCTTATCATGGTCTTTCACTATTTGTTCCTTATCTGTTTATTCAGCCTTTCACTTGGAGGAGATATAGCATGGTGAAAACGATATGAGCACTGGAGCCAAATAACTACTCAGTTACCTGTCAGCTGTGCACTTTGGGAAACAGAGACAGTTACTACCTACTGGGTGGGATTGTTATATGGAATACATACCTGTCAGGAGATAAAGATAGACACATAGAGCAATAGAAAGAGAGGGTGAGAGTGAAAGTGTCCAGCTCTCTGTCTGATCTATAGCAGGCCCTCTGGACAAGGCAGGAGCGCTCAGCCATCCTGCAAACACTGAAAGCGGGCTCTGTGCCGGACACTGACTTAGGTACCGGGGTCACAGGAGGAAAAATAAATACCCCATAGGGAACTGCTTGGAAATCTAAGATTATTTTTAATCTCCTGCATAAAGAAGCTGCAGACTACCCTGTAATCTTTGGGACCGTAGCAGCTATGCCTGGAGATTGCCGTGTAGCACAAATAGCAGACAGGCATTTTGACATGTTAATGATATTCTCCTACTACAGAGCCACTTCAGTGTGCCTCTGGGCTGGTTCACATCACTGGTGATTAAGGAAACAAACACACAGGCTTGTAATAAACATTGTGAGTGCTGCTGCTGCTGCAGACTATTAAAAAAGCCCTGTGGGTGAGAAACAAAGGCTTAAGGGAAAATCTCACCTTATTCGTCATTGAAAGTCTACAGAAGTTTCAGGCCTGAAGAAGTGGGATATTATTGTAATAACAACTCCATACTGCAACCTCTTTCAAAAAAACATCTTCTTAATTGAGAAGTGATCGATGTATATATTGCAAACATCTCTAGCAGAGCTTCATGGAAGGAGATATTTGGGAGAGGAGATAGGGTCTTTATGTGTGTCCTGTAAATCAGTGCTTCTGAAACCATATTTGTACAGGGATTAGTCAGGGATTTTGTTGAAATGTAGATTCAGATGCAGTTGGTCCAGGGCAAGTTCCAAGAGTCTGTATTTCTGAAGCTCCAAGGTACCGCTGGTCCTCGGACCAACTTTGAGTAACAAGGTACAACATTTCAGCACCTGCTTGTGCCCCCTACGCTGAAGGAGTATTGCTTCTCTATCAGATGCATGAGGAGCCCTGCTGCAGTAAACTTCCTTCACTTTTTACATACACTGGTGCTGCTTCAGCTGAGAATCATACTCAATTCACTGGGTTCATTCTCTCCAGCCTCCTAGAGAAACATCTGGAAAGTCAAACACACAACGACTCCTTGGCGCTTTAATCCAGAGCTTGATGGCTGAGAGATTGCACAGTTTCCTGGGATTGAGCCAGCAAGAACTCTGTCTCCACTCGTTGCTGCTCTTCTCAGGTTTGGACAATGATGATTAAAGACCCACATCTTTCCAGCTAAGTGTTGGTGATTAGCTGGCAGGCTTGAAAACACCAAGTTTTCGAGAGGTCCATAAACACTGGGAAAATATTTTTCATGTCGAGCAGGGCTCCAAATATTTCCCAGCATCTGGAATAAATTGCTGTCTGGGTACCAGGGCTGCAAAGAATCCGATGAGAAAAGGCTGCCATTAGAGAAACAGAGGCTCCTGACTCCAAAGGCAGGGGAGGGGTGCTGCAGGGTCAGGTGGATGTTGTACATCTTCTGTGCCCAGTGATGGGGAGCAGCATTCCCCCTGTAAGAGCTGAAGGGCAAGTCTACTTGCTAGAATCCAGGAGAATCGGGTTTTATAAAATGATTGGGAAAATGTGGACTTCGGAGAGAGAGAGAGGGACTCACTATAGATTAGTATATGAATTGCACTGAGGTCTAAGTCCCAGACACAGTCATAATGGCTAAACTACTATCTGCTGTGTCCTTGTCTCTATATGTATTACTCTATGAATCTTCATAACAACCCTTTAAAGTAGGTGGGTTCTTTTTACTCTCATTTTATTGATGAAAAAATCGAGGCCTAGAGAGATGAAGTGAGTTGTCCAAGAACACATCCCTGGTAGGTGGAGCCCATGATGATGAAGGAAACTCAGCAGCATCCTGAGAATACATTCTTTGCAGACTGTTGAATCAACGGGCTGGGGTGCTACCAGCAGTCTCTTCCTCTATTGGCAATGCCAACCTCCCCTCCCTGGGCACTCCTGTGGGGACTTCTGCCCTGCCTTTGGGCTCTTCTCTCTTGACTCCTAACCCTCTCCAACCACTGCAGTCCCAAATCCACACAGGACTCATTCCTGACCTTAGTTCTTTTCCCTTGGTAATCCCCTCCCCGTACCTGCCCTGATTGCCACCGGAAATCTGCACATCCCACTTTCATGGCCTATTATCTGTGATCAAGATGACAACTAGCAAGGCTGATAAAACTGATCCATGCTGGTCCACTGCTGGGAGTGGGCTGGCTCAGGCAACCTGACTGCTGACCTCTTCGCCTGCAAAGCAGCACTCACAGAATATGCTGCGGGCAACACACTACCTAGCAAAACCCTAGTTCTGAGTTCATGATATACAACTACTACTCTTACCTGGGTCAACAAGTGAGTGAAAATGACACATTTAACCTAGCAACGATGAAGATTCTTGCCCTAAGAACTTAATATGACTCACCAATGATTCTATTTGTTTTGGGTTCTTTCTCCTGATGCTTCTCATCTCTTAAAATTTTTTCCAATATTTTTTCTTTTCCTATTTCTTTAACTATTTCTTTCCTTTGATTTCTTCTCCTCTACCTGGAAGTATACTGCTTCCCCTGTGGTAGGCTGGAAAATGGCATTCTAAAGTTATTCACTCTTTGCCATATAAGGCAATATCCACAGGTTCCAGGTATTAGGAACCTGTGGATATTGCCTTATATGGAAAGAGAGAATATCATCTTATTTGGCAAAAGATGGGGGTGAAATTAAATATTTTGAAGGGAGAAGTTTATCTTGGATTATCAAGGTAGGCTGTAAGTTCAGTCATAAGTGACTTTGTAAGAGAGAAATGGGGAAGTTTTGAGACTGATACACAGAGGAGAAGGCAGAAACAGTCAATTGTACTAGTCAGGATTATGTATATGTATATATATGATTACATATGTATGGATATATGATTATATAGAGACAGAAACAGAGAGACAGAGAGACAGAGAGACTGAGAGCCAGAGAGACTTATTATGAAGAATCATCTGACATCATTTGGAGGCTAGGAAGCCCACATGATCTGCAAGCTGGACACCCAGGGCAATGAGTGTTATAGTTCCAATCTGAGTCCAAAGGCCCGAGGACCGGGAGAGCCAGTGGAATAAGCCTCAGTATTCTAGCTCAAGCAGTCAGGCAGAGAGAAGGACTTCTTCCTTTGCATCTTGTTCCATATGAGCCCTTAAAATACTGGGAGAGGCCCACCCACCCTAGGGAGGGTGATCAGCTTTACTCAGTTTACCGATTCAAACGCTGATTCCATCTGAAAACACCCTCACAGACACCCCCACAACTAATGTTTAGGCAAATATCTGTCACCCCATGACCCTGTGAAGTTGACACATAAAATTAGCCTCCACAACGTTGATGTGAAGCAGTCATAAGTCAATGAATGCCAACAGCACCCTAGAAGCTGGAAGAGGCAAGGATCAGTTTCCCTTAGAACCCCTGGAGGAAATGCAGCCCTGCTAATACCTTGATTTTGAACTTCTGGCTTCTGAATCTGTGAGAGAATAAATTTCTATTGTTTTAAGTCACCTAATTTGTGGAAATTGGTTGTAGCAGCTCTAGGAAATAAATATGCCCTCATTAAATAAAATCATCCTTCCTAAACACTGTTTCTCCCCAGTAGCTGCTGGATTTCTTTCCTATTCTCATTATTCCAAGTTAACAGTCTATAATCCTTTCTACCTCCTCACTCTGTGTTATTCTCCTCACTGCCCTACAGTTGGGCTTTCTGGCCCTACTAATGTTACCAGTAAGCTCTCCATGGTCCAGCACACCAGCCAGGCCTGCTGTGTTCCTGTTTCCTTCCTCTCTGACATCACATTTGCTTTGTCCATCTTTTCTGTGTGGCTGCTCCTTCCTTTTAGGCTTCTTTTCCTCTGCCAATCTTTGAAACATTAGCTCTCATCTGGGTTTCCTCCTTGATCCACCTCTCCTCTCAGTCCACACACCCCACTTCCAAAGTTTTAGCTAGAAGTCCCATTGTCATTTCGGACTCCGCTCGAATCTTTTTCTAAACCTCAATCAACCCCTTTTGCTCTCACTCCCACAAGCTAAGCTGACTTAACCTCCTCTGGGTTTGTTAGAATCAAAAGTAGCAATCATACATTGCCACTAAACCAAAAATGTATTAAATTTATCAGAAGAGGCCATTGATGCACAGGATTCATGCACATAAACTTTAATCAGAGCCCATGTTGTCAGCTGTCCTTGCTTTCCAAACATTCTTTGTATTGTACTGTGATGGCACAGCCAGAGAAGGGACCAGAAAACGGTTTTCTGCAACTGGGGGTCATGCAGGCCTCAAGCCTTACACCAGGCAATTCCATCAGAGGTTTATTTGGGTTTGTTTGTTTGTTTGTTTGTTTATTATTATTTTTTAGTTCATTCAATAGTTCCTCAACAAATAGGAGGCTATCATTTGGCATGAGCTCAATCCACTTGCCATTGGCTCACCTGACCATGTGATACATTCACTTCTCCAGTTGCTATCAAACAAGAAAGAATCAGCAAAAGGCTTTGGAAAGAAATAAGTAAGGGGGTTAGCTGCTGTCTAGTCTATCTGGAGAGGTGGCTCAAGATGCTGGAAAGTACATTGATTTATAGGATAGGCTGGTGCCTTTATATTTTGAAGCACCTTCCAATGATTCGTAGATCGGGGAATTAGAATCATTTTCCTTATTATAGTTACTTAGGCATAGGCATTATCAGCATTTAGACAGACTTCTCTGCCAGCTCTGTATGGATGACTCTCAGTCATCTCTGTGTTAGGCCACTCCTCGGAGCATTGTCTCATCTGCCTGGGTCATTATCGCCTTGAAGTCCTACATATACCTCATACTTAGGTTCCAAACTGAAGTTATTATCCTTCTCTCATATTTAAATGTTTTTCCTAAATTGATTACCTTATTTGTAACTAACTCCATCCCCTAGTGACCTGTGTTGGACACTGGGAAATCACTCTTGATTCTTCCCTGCCTTCCCAACCTTTATCCTACTGTTTGTCTCAGTTGGCCTTCTAAATATTTCTTGAATCCTGCAACTCCCTTGACTGTATGGCCTTGGACAAACTCTTGACCTCTTTCTACCACATTTTTCTTCTGTAACATTTTTCTTCTGTAACAGAAATTTTAATACTGCCTTCTTAGGAGATTTACTGTGAAAATAAAATATGTAATACTTTGAATTTGGATGAGGTCTGTCATATAACCAGCATTCAATAAATATTAGCTATATTATTATTGGCTAAGGTCGTCATCATCTTCTCTACTTAAAACTACTGTGTTATTGACTATTGGACTTTCTTCCTTATTTTGTCCTGCTCAAAGCTATTATTCTTTCCAGAGCTACCAGAATGATTGACGATTTAACACACAAGTCTAAGTGTATCATTTCTCTTTTAAAACTCTTCAATGGTTCCCATTACCTACAGAATAAGAGGAGAGTTTCTTAGAAAGGTAAATGAGCTTCTTAATAATATGGCAATTGCCTACCTCTTCAGCCTTGCCCCTGGCATTTTTTGACTCATATTTGATTTTCTGTCAATACTAAACTCATGTTGTTTTTTTTCCCCCCTGAAGTGCCCACCCCCACCTTTAGCCCACATTTTTTTTTTCCCATGGCCAACCCCAGTCAATTTAAGACTTAGTCCATGTGCGTCCCCCTGTATCCCTGGACTTAGCTAGACACCCCTAACTCATAGGCTTCACACATACCTGGATCACAGAATGCAACAATGTACATGTTTATCTCTTCTACATCTTTTTCTTCTTTGTATTCACAGCGTGTGGCGTAGCACATAGTAAATGTCCAAACATGCTCACTGTGCTGAATTGCCTCCTCCATCCAGGTCTTGGTCCTCTCTAGATAGGTCCATAAAAACCACGGCTTTGCAAATTTGGTAAACTGGAGAGGTAGGGAAGAAGGCTTGCACAATTCCAAGGGTTTTCATTCTGATAGAATGGACAGTGTTTCTTGGAGCTGTGCAGCACAGTGGCCCTCCAGGAGAGGCCCTGACATTAGAAACAATTATTAGGAATCAATTGCTCAGAATACAATTAACACATAGCCTTTGAGGTCAGTTAAGGCAACAGGGGCTAGATGGCGAAATGCCCAACACTGAAACACCAGCCTGAGACTGGACCTGGGAGAGTGAAAAGGCTGGAGGTTGGCCCACAGAGGCACAGCTGGAATGGACAAGTACAGTTTTTGAAGTAGCGCCTACTGGAGGCATATGGTGGGGAATGGAGGAATTTTAGTTGGGTTGCTTGTCATGTAAGGGTATTCTTCTGCCCCTGGGCCATATGGGCCAGTCTCCTAGTCCAGAAAGGCAAATGAACTTGAGCAAAGCTGGGTATCGATTCCTCTCAGTTGCTAAGTGGGATATGGAGGGCTAGTTCAAATCTTGTCAGGAAGGATAACCAGCCAGAAATAAGGAAAGATGACTTAGGCAAGATCCCATCATCTGAACATGGCATGACAAGGAGTGGGGTCAGGGCAGGCTTTGATAATAGTGATGAGGATGCCTGGGGCCAGCCTCCGCACTGTCTTCCAGGAGGGAGTAGTAGCTGGAAGCCATCTGGAACAATAGAATCGTCAGACATCTGGGCCCAGACACCAAGGTCCTTGTTTGGGGAAGGCAGTTCCTTGCAGACTTTCTTGGATATTGCTGGCCTTGCTGATGTGCCATGGTTTCCCATTCTTACATGCAGCATTGTATCAGTGATAGGATGCAGCATCATTGTAAAAGTATACATTGCCACATGGAATGAGCACAGGAGTTGTGAGAGGTGTCCTAATTTCAGAAATATTCAAATAATAATAATTTAAAAAAATGAATTCAACTTCTGCTGAGTGGAACACAGTTTTTATTAGCTCTGTGAGGAGTGGCTCAGGAAGTGGGAATGGACCAATCCCTCAGGTGGACATTTCCACAGGTGAAGGCAGAGGCGGGTAGCTTTGGGAAACTGGGTACAGAGTCTCAGGGGATCTTCAAGTTCCAGTGGCATTAAGTGGAGGATGGCAGAGAGCCCCCTTCTGCCTGTGGGACCCTCTTTTATCCCTTCCTCATTCATTTCTGAAGCATTTCTTTGTCAGTCTGCAAAGTCCTAGTTTGGTTCCGCTCTCCCTCCTCCCTCAAAGCGGGTTTGGCCCGGATTTTCCCTTTGCTGGGATGTTTTCCAGGATTTCTGAGGGAGATCCCACACTCCTCAGTCGCCTTTCCAAGGGCTTTGTGCCCTTCTCCGTCATAGAAATGCTTCCCCATCTCCAGCCACCAAAGTGCAAGTTTGGCTCTCTTCTATGAAGAGAGGCAGAACAGCTGTCTGTCCCTCTTTTGGGCCATTTTTGCTGGTTCTTCATCTTTTTCTGAGTTTGCTTCCCCAGGTGACAGATATTCCATAAGAGCCCTTTCACCTCCTGTACACTGGCAGAGAAGCAATTTATCACTGCATTTTAAACAATCCTCATTAAGGCAAATTAAGGCAGCAAAGCTGGCAACAGAGGGTTTTGGGGAAAAAAAATAGTGTTCATGAAATATTTATTAAAACAGCCATTGTAATAAATATTTGAAAACCAGTTATTAACGTTAAATCATATCAGTGTCAAGCATACGTTATACACCGTCTGCTCTGCTAATTGAGTGTCAAGGTCAGACACGCCGTCTCCTGGCAGGTCAGCTGGAGAAGCATGTCCCTGTGCACTGACGGCTTCCCATAGTCTCTACCAAAGACCCCTCCAGAACTGGAAAAGCTCCTGGGATCCATGAGCCTCTCACAGCTCCTTGCCCCGGTGTAGAGAGAGAGACAGGAGGTAGGAATGGTAGTGAACTTGGCACAATCATCCTCAGAAAGGAACTATGGGCTCCCTTGAGACAGAGAACTTTATCTTCCAGCATTAAAGATTTCTTCAGAGATGAGGGTAGTAGACTCACAGAATTAGTTAATTCTAAGAAATACTGGAATAAGTCCGGTACCTAGCCCTGTGTGATCTTTACTACACCACACCTGTTTTTGTTTCTATTTGTTTTGCTTTCCCTCTTAATAAACATAATAAGTCTGTTCATCTGTGACCCCAGCCTGTCCCAGTGCCTGCAAATTCCACGTCTGCCTATGACATGCACTGGATATTTTGAAGAACACAGCACACGCCCTGCCTGTGCAACCGCAATTCAAAACCAAGGAGAGGTGGCTCAGGGAGGATTCAGTCATCCTCAGCCACCCTCTGCGTGATCTGCTCTTAACTTCACCAGCCACTATCCTGGCCACATATTTTCTCATTTCCATCCTTACCTCCTGGCTGACTATTTATTAGTCTTTTCCTTTAATACAAAGAAATTTCGAAGGAGAAAATGCAAACAATTCATAATCCCATCACCAAGAACAAACATGGCCATCCGATCCTGCTCTTTAGGCCTTATTGGTATTGCTGCTGGTTTCCTCCATTCTGACCATTGTCTCATGTGCCCTACCCTCTGCAGGGACATTGAGTCTTCTTCAGTTACTTGTGCTCTCTGAGCTCCTTCTGGCCATGGGGCTTGGACTGAAATGCTTTTCCCGCATCTTAGCAATCAGCTACCTTCTCCTTCTTTAATCCTCTGCTTAAATGCCTCCTCCTAGAGTTCTGTCCTTATGATGGGCTTTCACAGCTCTTCATACCTGTTCTCATTATAGCTGTCCTTTTCTGTTGCGGGACTATTAGACTGATGTCTGTGTTTCCAACTTGCTGTGAGATCCATGAAGAGAAAGATCATGTTCAACTCCTCTTAGAACACTAGCACTTAGCACAGAACCTGATACAGAGCAGGTACTAAATAAATTTTGGTTGAATGAATAAATTAAGGAGAGAATGAATAAGTGGATCTCCTCACAACTATGTTGCACAAACTCCTACATTTTGACTTTGTATTAACACATATTTATATATAACTACATTTATGAACTGCTATACATGATATTATATATTTAATACACAGAATCAAACAATAAGCATATTCTTGTGTTGTTGTTTTTATTAAGACAGGACTCAGAGGCACAGAGACGTTAGGTAATTTTTTAGGGCCACATAGCTACTAAAGAGTAGGTCACAGGCTCCTTGACTTCTAATTCCATGCTCTCTCCACTACATCTTGCAGCTTTCTCTAAAATTTAGCCTCTTTGTGAAATATTCCAGTGCATAAACTATAGTGAATATATGAATACAAAGATTAGTTTTCTTGGTGCTATCATTATCCTCAAGTCACTCCCTATGACCACACACCTTGCCTTACATCCAGGCCTAAGGTTGGTTATTCACATCAATACAAGTGCAAAAGGCATGGGTAGAAATTGGATCTAAGAAGTGGAGCATCAGTGCTCTTAGTATTATTCAAAACAAATAGGGTTCAGAAAAAGCTAGGAGCGGAGACCTCACTTAAGTGGATTCGGGTTTCTGAGTCCCTACCAGTACTAAAGCCTGCAGAGATGATATTACAATGTATCAGCAAACATAATAACAATAAAGCTGTTCAAACCTGATGAGGGGGCAAAGCCAATTATTATTTTTCAATACAATATAAGTGGAATGATTTGCCAGTGGGGCAAAAGACTTATCTCATGGGTTCCTGAGAGAATAGAATAAATGTTAATTCTATAAACTGTAATCTCATGCAAAGCAAAGCAAGAAAATAAATCTGAATGTCAGGATAATAACAGACATAGTAAAATCAATATTGATTATTTGGAGCGAAAGGCAGTAAAAATGTTAAATTCTAAGGCTAAAATTATACTAAAAAGCTGGAGTTTAAGCGCAGAGTATGGTTCAGGAATGCATATAAAGCATTATCTGAGCATTAGTACAGATATTTTATTTCTAGTGTCAACACTCTCTGCTCTATGGGAGGATGTGGCTATACATCTAGAGGATGTGGCTGTACATCTAGGGTCCTCAGAAGTGGAAGGAGGAGAGTCCCAATGGTTTCTATTAATTGGGATCTTGTGGGGTTTATAAATCTCTTATCCTTGTTTTTGGCCCTGTCATATTTCTCCATGCCTGTGGGGAGAATGATGAAGATATATATGTGTCCTTCACATTGATATAACTGAAAAGAAGAAACAAAGAGCATAAATAGCCAGGCAAAAAGTAAACTTAGTTCCTTGGTAACATGATGTATCACTTCAGGAGAGGCACATGCTTGGCTCAGCTTTCTTCTCTGAAGCAAGGTCTCTTTGCTGTCAGGATGAAGAACCATTCTCTATGGAGGCTGGCCAGCCCACAGCGAGAGGAAACTGAACACCAACCTGAGGTAAAGTGCAAGATAATTTAGTTTATTTGAAGGAAAAAGTAGCCTAAAGCAGATTAAGCATATTCATTTTAACAAGAAAATACATTCCAATTAAGTAAGACTGAACCATGAACTGTGTTCCCTAGGAGGTGTGTTTTGTTTTATTTACCACGTAGTAAAATGAAGGGAATCAGGAAAAGTGGGAGAAAAAGTAAAGGTGCAAAGGTACACTTGCCCAGGAAGGGTGAAAATGGAACTGGAAGAATAAGGGAGAGAGAGACATAGAGGAGAAAAGTATGCTGGCACCTATGAGTCCTACCCCTGCTTCTGGCTAGTTTTGTAACCCGAGGCAGCCAATTCCTCACACTGCGCTCCCAGTGTTCTCTTCTCTAAAGTAAGGTAAGCAAGGTGAGAGGACGCCTGCAGACTGTTCGATCCCAAAGCCCTGGAGGCTGCAATGCTCTCAAAACCACCGTGACCTGTCCTCACCTGGGCTCTGTACTTCAATGATGTTCCTTGAGACCAGACCCGCTTTTAGTGTTGTAAATTCAATTTCTATCAAGATAATATTTGCATATGGTAATAAACCAAATAGTATAGAGCAGCTGATGATGCCAATAAAGCATCCCTGGCCCCACCCACCACCCTCTATTTCCAATTCTACCTTAGCCCTTTCAGGGCAGTGAGTCTCACCCTTGAATACATATTCCAATCACCCGAGGACCTGAAAAAAATCTCAGAGCTCTAGCCTCACCCCATGGGAGTGATAGTGGAGTCTGAGACGTAGAACCCAGACATCCTCAGCCTTCTCCAAAGCTCCCCATGTAACTGTGACGTGGAGCCAAGGTTGACACCATGTTTTGTTCTAGGGCCTAACAGTAACCTAGGAAATAAGCTTAAAATTCAATTTCTTGAGTTTTCAGTTTTGGTCAATATCTATTTAATATTGAATTAATATTATGAATGGTGAGAATTTAGATTGTTAATGCTCCCCTTTCATACACACAACATCTCTTCTAATTATTTGAAATTTTTATTACTGTTTTAAAAATTATCCCATTTGGTTGCATATATATATTTAAGTATGTGTGTGTCTGTGTGTGTATACATATATACATATACATATACATATATATACGTATATATATGTATATGTATATGTATATATGTATACACACACAGACACACACATACTTAAATATACTTAAATCCTTATTTTCACAGCATCAACATTTGACTGTATCTTCCGCATATTCTCTGGTTAAGATTGAACCGAACTCATCATTCTTCCCGTCCTTCGCCCTCTCTATCAGGCCCCTTTCTTCTCCCACTGACAAGGCTGATTTACATTCTGGTCTCCAGCACAAACAAGGTTTCCATTTTTTGTCCACAGGTTTTCTTTAAAAGTTGAAAACTAATAATCTCATGCAAAGCATGGCATTTACATTATTGTGACCATGAAAAATAGTATTCAATCTCTGGCCAAGAAGAGGCCTGGGTTTACATTTCCTTCTCTATGGGAGTCCCCTCTAGGAGGCTGTTCCCAGATTCTAAGTCAAATACATGCTCTCTTCCTCAATGCTATCATTTGCTTAAAATCATGTTCCACTTTACATTGCTTTCTATTTAGAACATGAATTTCTTATATAATATTTTTCATGAGGAATTAATTATTTTTCTCTTGGACTATTGCCTTTTTCATGTCTTCAATTATTTTTCAAACTCCGAATTACATCTTTCATCCTCATAAGTCCCCTTTTTTCCTGCTTACCTCTATCTATCGTGGAGCTCCATCCTCCTCCACACATCTCTATGGGTGACGTTTTAGGCTTCACACACAGCAGCTGTCATAAAATGTCCTTTGCTGCTCTCTTACACAAAATCCTCTGTTTCTTGGCACATACATTTTCCTCTTCTGGGTTTATGGAATATGTTCTAAAACAATTTCATAAAAAAGGGTGGTTTAGAAGTAAACATTTTTTAGTCCTTACATTTTAAAAGTGACCTTATTCTATCTTACAGATGATTGTTTGTCTAGGTGAGCATAAAATTCTGGATTAAAATTATATTCCCTCTGAAAATGAAAGCATTGCTATATCATTTTCCTGCATCCAGGTGGCTAATTGGAAATAAGGTGAAATGCATGCCTGACTCTCATACCTTTGTAGGTAACTTATTTTTGTCCCTCTGGAAGCTTTTAGAATCTTCTATTTAGAATCTGGTTGAGTGAATATTTTTATTTTACGTGTTGTCTATTTTATGTGTCCCTTAGAATCTTTTATAATCTCTTTATTGATGATAATATGTTTAGATGTAGGTCTTTTTCTTTTAATCTTAAAAACTCATGTCCTTCAGCTTTGGAAATTCTTTGTTTCATGGATGATATTTGTATTTACTCTGTTTTCTCTTTCTAGGGCTCACATTAATTAGATGTTAGATCTTTTGACTCCTTTATAGCTTTTAGTTTTCCCTCATAATTTCATTGTCTTTGAATTTTTGCTTCATATCTGGGAGATTTTCTTAATTGCATTTTCTAGTTATAGCACTTAAACTTTGTCGGTTGTATTTTTAGTATTTATGAGCTCATTCTTATGCTCCAATATTTTCTTTTTCATAATGGAGAAAGTATCTATTTGCATCTCTCTCAGATGAAGATGATGATGGTGATGAAAGTTATTTTCTATTTTCAAAATTATGTCTCTTTCTTCCAGGGACTTTGTTTATCTAAGCCTTTCTCTTTCTTGCTTCTGATTCTCGTATTTTAAGCTATCCTTGTTTGTATATTAATACTTAAGAAAAAAATTATTGGGAATTCTGACCTTGGACTCTGGGCAGTATTGGGTGGAACCATACAAAGAGCCCTAACATGCTTAACTAAAAGTCTTAGCTTTTCACAATTTGTTCACCTTCTTTAGTGGACATTTTTTTATCCTTTGTTTCAATATGACTTTTCATTTCTTCCCTCTGCTATACCTACTCACTCCCAGCCCAGAACCTCATAGGGCTCCATGGGGTAAGCTGAGTCCTCTCTTCTCTGTTAGCCTCTTGTAGGGGTCACTGTTAGCCTTTTGTCTCCATGAAATACATTAAAATTGCTGTTTATAAGAAGCACTCACATATCCGAGGTCCTCTTCTTATAGGTTTTGTATATTATTTTGTTCCTTTTTACACTTCTGTACTTACATTTCAATTGTTTCTTGGAAGGAACTGGAAGCAATGTGTATCTTTTATCTTCTAACCTACCATTTTAACCCTGGTAGAATACTCTCAGATGTTAAATTATTGCTAGGTAAAAGGTCCTGAGCTCCAATTTACGCTTAAGTCTTCCGAATATCTGGATAGAACAGTTATCTGAGAAAGAAAACATTTTCTGGACTCAATTGTCAGAGATCCAAGCAACATTACCCTAAGCTAGATAAAACCCAGTCAAGGACTGGTGGTTTATATCCTTTCTGATAGGAACACTGATCATAAAACCACAGTCCCAGAGAACCAGACAGAATCAGATAGCACTTCTCAGATTATCTGGTAATAGAAATGAGAAAGAAGCAGCTCAGAGAAACTAACCTGCCTAAATCATACATCTGATGAACTCAAATTTTTAACTCTCATTCTATTGTTCTTTCTACTATATCACCCTTAATTTTAATTAAATTGGTGTTGATTAAAATATAATTCAGATCTTTTAACTGGTGGTTAAAAGGTTGTATTTGAATAGACAAAGCTCAAGAAGCACAAATGTGATCATACCAGAGAACTACAACTTCTGACAGCAACTTTAAAACTCAAACTCTTCTTATATTTCTGTAAGAACTATCTGGTGGACTCTAGATGTAGATGTGTTATGATTTCTCTTGGTTTCAACATGGCATTTTGGGACCTGCTCTGGTGATGGTCCCACAAGAGCAAAGTGGAATGGCCCAGAGGTCTTGGCTGTGGGTAGGAGCAGCACAGTGCCCAGAAGATGGCTCAAGAAGGCACTTCCATAAGCATGTGGCTCATACCATCATAACCAGAGCAGAGACCATGGGTGCCAGGCATCTCAAGAGTTTTCTCTAAAGGAAAGTGAATTTGTGTAATTTACAAAGCAAATGATCTGAGTCGGCTAGAGACAATTTTTTTTTAAGTCAAAAATAAATAAATAAACAAAAGAGGATAATGAAGCCAAGCCCAGGCCTGGCTTACATAAAAGCTGATGTAAAACAGATTTACAGTAGTGCACTGCAGGGCTTTTATGTGAGGTTGAGCTTCAGAGGGGGCACATCCATCTCTGAGGAAGCTGAAGTGAGTGAGATTTAAAAGGCAGCTTTTCTTTGTTCCCTAATAGGTTGAACACTTCAGAGCAAAAAGAATCAAAAGGTGTTAAGCATGATATTTATAATGGCAACATTGCACACCTATTTAGGTAATAGGCTTTAAGTACTTACGGCATAGAATCATTTTATATTTCATGTGCTAGGCTGTGTCTCTTCTTTTGTAAATTTGTCACATAGCCTGCAAATAAATGATTGTTAAACCCAAGAGCTGACGTCCAGGGCCTTAGTTAGCTTAGCGTTCAAAAGGTCTTAAATTTCCAGGATGATTCAGAAGCCATGTCAATAGATTGTTTTACAGAAGAGAGGAGCTTATCTACATAATGTGAAAACTCTGGGTAATAATTATGAAGTTTATTTAGCCTGCCAGAAGTTTATATGTCATGAAATATTCAGAAATTGAATGCATCCCCAAAATTCCCCTCCCCACGTCCATTTTTTGTTAATCATGTAGGCAGAATTAGAAATATCTGTGATAGTTTTTGCAAGGAGGTCATTGCTTTACAGGTGAAGTTAGAAATTTTTCAGGACCTTTACAAGTCTGGGCATAGCTGTCACCAACACAGTTGAACACTTTGGTTTTTGTCAAGATGACCAGAGAGGAGAGAAAAGGCTGTTGAGTATAGCAAAGGAAACTGAGAAGTTTTTACTAGTGTGACCAAGCAGGAAGAGAGGCTTCAATATTGCCCTGATATCACAAAAGAAGCCAAGGAACTTCCCCCTTTGTGTCTACTTGAGGAATTGCTGCAGAAACTAAAGGCACATTATGCTGGGTGAGGTGAGAATGTGTTTCAGAGTCAGATAAGGGCACCCGAGCTTTGCAGAGAAAGTTGAAATGAGAACAATGTCTTTGTCCATATTGAGTGCAAAATAATTAGGTGAGACAGCAGAGAAGATAGAAGACTTACAGAGAGGAAAAGTTGATTAATTTCTCCACTTCTGGTGTGAAAAGTTCATCAACTGAAAAGCCAAGAGTGCATGAATAACTAGGTAATAATGCATTTCACTGTCATGATGGCTTCCTTAATTCATTCCTCCCCCACCTACCTCTTGCTCCTGTCTTAGGTGTATAATATTAACGTACATTTTTTGGTATCTCTTTGGATCCCAAAGATTTTTTTATGAACTCCCTGTAAGGGTCAGTGATAATTTCCCACTTTTAGAAAAATAATAAAAACCTAATACAGATTATAAAACCAGACTTTCCTGGGCCTACGCTGTCCCACTGACCAGGACAGAACAATCTAAGAGCACCAAGGTGACCCCGAGGGCCTTAGTGACCTCTTCCCATCCAAAGAGGGGACATGAGTTAATATATTCTTCTGTGTTCTGTTAGAATTTTCAGTGCACCAAGCTTTTAATTTTGAACAAGAACCCACAAATCTATATTAATAAATACGTAAACTTATAATTTTGCATAAGTTTCATGCCACCTTCTTTCCTTGTCAGTCATGGATCCAATAATAGCAGTAGTGAGTATAAGAACAATGTATGGGTTTTTATACAGTCACATCCTCTTTTTCTGGAAGATTTCTGAGTAGACTAGAGAACTAACTGTTACCAATTTATGAGTATGTTTCTCTGGGGTGAACTAAGACCAGAAATTCATAACACCAAACTAAGTACACATTTGGCAATTTTCTGGATTTTGTGCAGTGTGGACAGCCCTGAACCTAAAGAATGTGAGCTGTTTTGATCTAATCTTGTCCAGTTTCAATGCTGACTTTCTCACCCAGCTACCCTCAGGGCTCACTCTCATCAGTTAATGATGCATCTCTATTTTGTTCTGTGCTGCAATGATGATCTCCTGCTTAGGTGGTACCCCAGCCCCTCCAGAATCTCCTGGGAGCCTCCATGTATACTCTCTTCAGTGTAAACGACAGGGGGAATTTCATTAGAGCGATAGAATTTAATTATCCGTTTTGAATTGAGTGAGGATGCAAGGCTAACAGCTCAACACTTGCCAGAAACGCCTGGGGACGATCTTCTGAAGATGAGTGTGTGCGGTGTGTTCAGAGCCTGGGTTTTCATGCTTCTTCTGCAAACCTACAGACACTCTGCTCCATTCCCCACTGTCAAGCTCACTTTAAACCCTGCTGGGTTCTGAGTCCAAATCCTAGGCAGAGAATCCCAATCATTAAATCACACAAAAGTCTTTATTTTGATCATTTTTCCATTTATCTTGTTTTTGTCACTTACTCTTTTATTCCCAGTCCTATATATGACTAGGTCGGTTTATTGCCTTCTTCAATCACTGAGTTCTATGTCTCTTTGAGTTATTTTTTAAAGTAGGATTAGGTAGTTTGAGGCGGGAAATAGAATCATTTCAGTTTTGCCCCTGTTTGAACTTACTTAGTGCCTCCGCACCTCCCACTGAAGTCGTGGGAAGATGTGTGTCATTTGAAACTATCTTCAGTCCCTCCATCAATGGAGAGCTGCTATTGGCCCCTGGCTGATGGTTCCACACTTCAAAGTCTTTCATCCCAACTTCTTAGGTGATGTTTGTGGGCGCACATAGATAATACATGCTATGTGGGCACAAGGGCATTTAAATGTGACGAAATTTGTTCAGATTTTCTTAGTTTACTCATTTCTCCTTGACATTCTGTTTGGTTTTCCTAATGCATCAGCTCTGTGACATTTCGGGACAAAGGGAAAAGAAAGAACCTTGAGGTTTGCCAGAATCCTTTTTAAAAAATATTTTCCTTTTCTTTCTGATGGTTAGGATAACTTTTGACTTTATAGCTCAAAGTCCTAAAATCTCTCCTGAACCCCAGAATTATCTCTCTCAATCCATTAGAGGGTCTAAAGGTATCTCAAACTGAACATCTTCATTTGCCTACTGTCTTGGATTTCCCCCACCAAACCTACTCCTTCCCCAGTCGTTCTTATTTTAATAGGTGGCACCACTATTGGTTTAGTTGCCCAAGCATTTAATTACTTAAGTGAGGGTGTCTCCTTGCTTCCTTTTTTTTCTTAATAGCATCACCTTAAATATAAAATCTAACAGCAAGTCCTATCAACTCTATCACACAAATATATCCCCAGTAGATCTTTTCATCTCTACTGCTACCACTGCAGCCTTAGCTACCATAAACTTTTATTGGACTTCTGCAAGAGCCTCCCATCTATCTCTTGCTTCCTCATTTATCAATCATTTATCTATCTAATTTTAAAATAGGGAATAAAAGAGCATTTTCTTCTGATGTAATAGAGCATAAAAGGGCATACAGTAAAAAGTGCACCTCCCAATACTGCGCCACATATATTCTCCCTCCTACGACAAATATCAGATAAAAAAACGAAACTAAATAACAACTTCTAGGCCAAATCATATGCCACTGCCAATTTTTAATCTCCCAAAATGGCAATTGAAGATGGTTTTATCTATTAGTTTTTAATAATTTTAAAAATATTTTGTAATGTATATACATGCAAATACAAAACGTATAATTTCTGTACATCTCTCCCCACCCACATTTTACACAAAAAGCAGCAACCTTTACAATATGGTTTGTACCAACTTTTTTTTTCACTTAATAATATGTCTTAATTTTTTAAGTAGAGTGTCTTTTAAAAAAACAAACAAACAAATAAACTACCATTAAACAGTCCCATTATTTGGATAGATCCTTTTATCAGTTTACTTTCTCTGCTATTGATGGCTATTTAGGCTGTTTCCAATATTTTGCCATTACACAATGCTGCGATGAATAACCTTGTACATACGTTGCTTGATAAGCACTAAACTCTTAGCTGAGTTCTCCATTATTCTTCTCTTCCTCATCCATCCTCTCACAACCAAAGTGTTCTTTTTCCTTTAATTTTAAATTTCCATGAATTTTATTATTTAAAAAAATTAAATATATTGAGGTCACTTTGGTTAATAACATTAGATAAAGTTCAAGTGTCCAACTTTGTAATATAACATCAGTACACTCTATAACATCAGGACACACTATTGTGTGTGTCCACCATCCAAAATCTAGTCTCCTTCCGAAGGAGAGCTTTTAAAACACAGTTCCAATTATGTTATCCTTATGGGTGAGACCCTCCAATGACTTCTGCTCACATTTAAAATAACAACCCTAATGTCATGACAGGTCTACATGCCTTAAGTGATTCAGCTTCTTTGGATCTCCATGCTCATCTCGTGCCCCTCACCCCCATGTCCCCAAACTCCCGCCTTCTTTGTGTTCCCTTGTTTTGTCTACATCGTAAGGCCTGCACACTAATTGCCAGACTATTCCCTCCTGGATCTTCATATTGCTGTCTCTCTGCCATTTATGTTTTAGTTTAAATGCAGTGGTGTGCTGGTAAATGTAGAACAACCAGTTCTCTGGAAAAAGAAAAAGATGCCATGACTTGTAGCATTTGTTAATTTATGTAAATATTCTGCCATGGCCTACTTAAAGCTACCAATTTTATGTCAAATGACTCATAAAATTGTAGAAATCTTTACACTCTGTTCTTTTGAATTGGTAGCCGGCTCTAGCATAGTAGCGCTTTAAATACTGCTTTTCCTAAACACCCAGTTTAAATTAGGCTCCAATCACTATTAAATCCATTTCTTTTTTTTTTCCACTTTAACTATGTTATTATTGATCTAATCTTTTCTTGTTCAATTACTTATTTGAACTGAGTTCTAGGAAAGCAGGGACCTTGCTTGTTCCCCCCACTGCCTCCAAGGCTTCCTGTATTTAGATTGATCCCTGGAAAGTAATATATGCTCAGAAAATGTTTGTAAGATAAATATGTGCATGAATGGATTTCAATCACCGATTAATTTCCCAGACTAATTTTGACTCAAAAACTGTAAACATTGTTCTTCCTAGTTTCTGCCTGAGTATATTCCAAAAATCTGATGTGACTCTCACAAGACCAGTCACATTTAAATTTTCTTGGTATATGGTCATTGTTTCCTTGACTGTTCAAACTGCAAACCTCTCTGTACTGATTCAATGTGATCTGCCCCGCCTTACTCTCTCCACAATGCAGCCTCTCTTATTTCCTCCTTGAAGACTTTTCCTTCAACTCATACAGATATTTCCCTTTTCTGAAAGTCTATTGTATCTACAGTTGAGAAAATCTCGTCTCTTCACTTTAAAAAAGGATGGATCTTAAATATAGACTGTACGGTCTTGTGATATTAATAAATTAATATTAATTTTCTTAGGGGTTATGTATAATGTTTTTCTTTTTTGAAAGGAACATGTTTGAACTATTTCAGAATGGAGCATAATGATGCCTACAATTTACTTTCAAATTAATTTTGACATAAGAGGAGTGAGAGAGAGATTGAGAGAGAGACTAGGGGAAAATAATAATTGTTGCAACTAAATGAAAAGTATTAGGTTTTCATTATCATATCATTCTTTTGTTTTTTCCTTAGGTTTGAAATTTTCAAAACAAAAAGTTGAGAGATAAATGATGCATTAGAAATACCTATTAAGCTTTAAAATATACAGTTGTCTGGACCCTGCCCATGAAACTCTATAGATTCTGATCCAGATCTAGGTGTTTAGGTCCAGGTGTAGGTATCTTTATAGAATTCCATAAATGATTCTGATATGCAGTGTCTTAGATTGAAGCCTAGAAGCCTGGTGTGAGACCACATGCTTCATTGGGGAATAGCTGTCAGGAGAAGAGGAGTGAGGAAAGCAGAATAGGACAATGAAAAGAAGCTAAGCAAGAATGTGGTCTCAATTGGAGGCTAATTGCAGGTTGACCCCATGGGAAAGCTTTGGATCATGAGTCATACTGCAGCCCAGTCCCATTTTGAGGCAAAGGGCTGACCTTTTGTATCTCCAGGCCACTCAGTCATTGAGATCTAATCTGGAAGGTGGGTTGGTGGCCACCCAGATGGAGGTTTCACCAAAGGCATTTCTCTATAGGAGACAGATGCAAGTTATTCCCTAACACTTTGGGGTACAGGCGCACCATGCAGTAAAGGGGACCTGGGCAGGATACCAGCAGGCTTCACTGCATGCAGCCTAAGTGTTGAAAAGCACCACTTCTATCAAAGCAGCATGGATTACAAATGTATTGTTCCTTATTTTATATGGCCTATCTCCCCAGCTTGAGGGTGGGAAACATGTCTTCCTCTGTTAATGTCTTCTACAGAGTTAGCACAGTGTTAGGCATGTTATAAACAACCGATAAATTCTTGCTGGCAAATTGATGTGGCCTATCTCCATACTCATAATAGCATCTACCCAGGCAATTAAAGAAATTTGCTTAGGAGATGGGATTCTTTCACTCTGGGATGGTCAGGAGGAAGATGTAAGATGAACTGTAGAGGATTAAGGGATATGTTCTACTGCTTTCCCGAGACTTTTATGTTATAGCTGCCAGCTACCTTTCATTGCCTGCTCTGTATAAAACACTGTATTTAGAGCACAATGTATTATTTTAGTTGGGGTATCCTCAGAAACAACCCCATAGAATTCAAGTACAAGTGTGGAGTTTGTCTGGGAGGTGATTCTAAGACACATCGGTAGGAGAGTAGAGACAGTGACAGAGAAGGGAAGGCAGCCAATACTTGGTATCATCAGCAAGCTAGCACTGTGGGTGCCTTGAGCATAGCCTGGGAAATACTGGGCCCAGTGTGGAATTTGCACCTCAGCCTTTTTAAACCCAAGAGGTAGGGAGCTAAAATATTTATTTGCCAATCATATCAATCTTTGCTTGAGAGCTGCTCTTGTGGGGCTGGGAGGCCTTGATTCTCTGGCTCCTCTTGCCGGCTCTTGGTAAGGACAGAGCAGTCTCCAGCCACAAAAGAAGCCCCTCAGGCAAGGTGATGAAGATATGTGACTATGGTAATGGGCAGCACCTGTGGCACCCATCTCATCTCAGTTTTCTGCACAACATTCCTTCAAGGGAGGCAATGATATCCTCTTTTGTAGACTAGGAAAGGGAGACCTGGAAAGGCTCTGCAGCTTCCAAATGTTCCTATTTAGTAGTTGGCAAAGAAGAATTTGAATTTAAATGCCCTGTTCCAATGGTCTGTGTTCTTCTACCTGAAACGGCCCCTTAACATAGAGTGGCAACATTGTTGCTAATAGGGACTTTTGTCAGTGGTGGTCACAGTGATTGCTACTGCTGAATGAATGGATGGTCTAGGACTTTTGGCAGCTCTCTTCAGTCCAAACTCAATGGTGAATAAATGTTCATTGGGTGTTAGTAAATTGGAAAGGGGTTTAGAAGCAGCATATACCCTATTAAGTAACAAAGGTCAGCTTGTCTAGAGAACCATTCATGCAGAAGCCAACTGGCACTGAGTGATTTCTCTGGAACAGCCTAGGCCTCTAAGAACACCTGTCATTTCTGTCAGTCACAACTTTAGCCCAAGTGGGGTTCCAGTGACTGCCTTCCCAACCTTCACATTAGTGCAAAGTCCTTCGCTCACATCATTCTGCATCTCCACCAGCTCTGTCAGTGCCCTGACAGTTCTCTTTCAGAGGAGTCTGTTCAGCTGTGCTAATTAAAGACTTGTGCAATTCATGAGTGAGAAAGAAACCTAATGGGGTGGGGCTGAGATTAGAAGAGAAGAGCAGCCTCCAAGTTCGTTCACTAGGCTAGCTTCTTGGACAAATGAGCTTTCCCTGTTGCAGGAGCTTCAGTGTTCAGGATGCACGTGAGTCTCTGATGTCTCCTGATTACTTTTTGTTGGTTCCCTCAGGTATGTATGCTCAGCCACCATGTCGACCAGTCCTGGGACACCATTCACATGAAAGTCTACATCCAACACCTCCATCCCATTCTGTGTTTGTCCAGTCAGCTGGGTGCACAGTACCTCACTAGGCCTAGAGCTAGCATATATAGATCTGAATCAGTGGGAAAAAACTGGTTGATGTCTCTTTCACTGTGATACAATGGCAGAGAAAACCACCCTAAAAGCTATGAATTCAGACTGCTTAAGAGAAGTCTGAAGGTTAATCCTAAGAATTTTAGCCAGAGTGGGTGGGAGCAGGAAGTTGAATTAGGAATTCTCTAAGTTTACTTCCCAATCATAAGATTCTAGAATTCTATAGCTCAAGTTAAAGAATATTTTTATCCCTATCTGCAAAATAAATTTGAGAAAATCTTATATAAAGCTATGAATTGACTGCTTAAGAGAAGTCTGAAGGTTAATCCTAAGAATTTTAGCCAGAGTGGGTGGGAGCAGGAAGTTGAATTAGGAATTCTCTAAGTTTACTTCCCAATTATAAGATTCTAGAATTCTATAGCTCAAGTGTTA
>NW_006431288.1:1177555-1193433 GCF_000325575.1 Pteropus alecto
TTTTATATATATTATTTATATATTATATGTTTTATTGTACTAATGTGTTGTTCATATTACAAGATTCATATATACATATTTTCAAAAGGTGACATTAGATATAAACAGACAAGTTATTATTTTCTCCTGGGTCCCTGTTGGGAAAACTTACACATCCCTTGTGTGTAAGCTTTCTAGTTTGGAGACCACTGCTATAGACACAATACTTTCCCTATTTTACCAAATACGACTTTGTAGGACCAAAGGGATTTAGACAAAACAAAACTTTCAGGTGGGCAGCATTCAGAGTATAGGAGCTTGGAGTCAGAATCACCCAAGTTTAAATTCTGGCTCCGCTAATTTTTAGCTAAGTGACTTCGCATTGGTTACTTAATGAGCCTCAGCTTTTCACTTGCAAAATGAATCTAATTATAATAACAGTATCCACCTTACAAGGTTGCTGGGGCAAATGGAGATAATATAAAATGCTCAGTATCATGCACATAATAAGGATTCAATAAATGGCATCTGCCTCTAAGATTTTAAAATTAATATATGCCTCCTCCTGTCAACTATCTTCTTCCTCAGCATACAGTTAATTGTTACACTAGCTGGAAGATCCAAGCCTCTCAGTGTGCACTAAAGGTCATAGCCAGGAAGATGGGGCTCAGGCACCTGTTGCTTCCTCCTGAAAACCTCAAGGCCCCTGAAAAGTGCCTCTAGGACAAGTTCCCATGAAAGTACCTTAGGATGTGGCCTTATCCCACTCATAGCCATCACTGTGGAATTCAGTGTATGGAGAAGAACGAAGAGAATCTTCCTCTTGTAAAAGATGGGCCCAGCGACACAGAGGAGGGAGAAAGAGAGCTCTGATTTGGGAGATGACTTGAGAGGTTTCACTGCCTCCATGCTCCCACTCAAATGCCTCTCTTCCCAGACATAAAATTGCCTCCTCTCACTATCTTTTTTTTTTTTTTTTTTGAGCATAATGCATTATAATTTTTCCTGGATTTTTTTTTCCTGGCTAAGAGTAAAAAAATAAAAGGTGGAATCAGAATCTGTCACTTATTAGTTGTGCAACATTGAGGAAATTATTCATTTGAGTATCAATTTATTTATCTGTAAACTGAGCATATAAATTAGGATAAAATAGGTGATGTAAGGAAAAGGCTTTGTATATATTTCCATACATATGTAAGGAACTATTTTTGGTTCTTCCTCTGAGGGGAAATGGTATGATAAAATTGTGAACAACAAAACAGAAGCTCTATTTTGATACTCCATGCCTCTGTGGATGCTATCATTGAGAGAAAGAGAGGAGAGAGCTAAAGCAAGAGCAGGAAGGGAGAGAAGGAGAGAGCTTAGTGTAATTCAAATCAGCAGGCTCAGAATTAGAGGGAAGCAAAATGAAGGGAGAGAAATTTAACTATTATAATTCTGATCTATTGCACCATCTAAAAAGACATCTATACGAACTCCTGTACAAGCAGCAATTACCTGGAAAATAAATGTAATAAGAATCTCCTAAGTTGGCAGTAAAATTAGCAATGCTGAATTTTAATTGATAGTCCATCTCGGAAAGAATACATTTCTCCTTAGATGAAAAGAATGGCCTTCACCATGGAGCATGCTCACCTAAATCAGTGCTCTTAGCAGATTTTTTTATTCTTAGTTTCCTGGAGATTTTTTGCACTCCTCACATCACTGGAAAAACCACAGGGTAAGAGTATTATAGCAGCTCATCCCAAAGAAATGATGTTGATCAGTAGCTTCCTCTGTAGCCCTCAGTTTAATCATTTGTGAAATTGTGAAAGCATGTTGTGGGTGGGGAAAGTGTGGACCTATGACCTCTTGGGTCCCTTTTCAGTTTAATGCTCTTCGTGTTTTGATCTTGACACATACTGTTTCTAGGTTTCTCTGTTTTCTGTTCTAAACACTGCTATAATAATAGCAATGATGGCAATGGTAATGGAGGAGGGTATTGAGAATCCCGGATGTGCTGGGCTCGGGGTAAGGAGCTTTATAAGTGTTATTAATTGTGGTTTTTATGGCATCTCTTTTGAGGTAACTCTTATTTGCTTACTTTATAGATGAGGATATGGATGCTCAGCATAACCTCACCCAAGTCATCCAGCTGGGCACCACATGGCCATAGGTAGTAATGGGGATGATAAAAGTTAAGTGAAGTTTTATCACTGCAACTATTAGAAATCTCAATGTTGCTTTTGAGAGTCAGAGAAATGTCCTGCTTATGGGACTCTTAGACTCAGTGGGACCAAGTCTCTCATGAGAGTCACAGACCCCCTAACACATCACATTCCCTTGTGGGTTTCCTGCTCCTCCGTTTCCATCGAGTGCAGCACAATGATTTTCTTATTCTGGTCCTTGGGACATTTTGAAATCACCTTTGGTTATTTCTTTTTCTTTTTCATATCCTAGCATTCATTAAATTTTGTTCTTTCATTACTTAATTAATTCAGTGATAATGTGTCAGATAGTGCATGAGAAACTTAATAATAATAGCTTCTTAATTTATATAGTGCTTAAGAATTTTCAGAGGTCATCCACGTGCATTACGTTATCTTTAATCCTCACAATGTCACCTGAAATGAAAGTGCAGTATTTTACAGAGGAAGAGATGGAAGCTCAGAGAGGACCACAATCAGACAGCCGGAACAGAGGAAGAGCTCCTTGGCTCCCAGGTCTTCCTCATGTTTAACGTCTAGTGCTTCCCGCAGCATGGTTCTCCTCAGCGCCCCCTATATTTGTCTTTCATTTGTCATTTCCATAGTTTCTGCCAGAGTCCAAGCCCACATCAACTCACTTCTGCTTTATGTGACAGCCTCGTGGCTAGTGTCGTGGATTTTTGTCTCCCAACTTTAATCCAGATTTAAACCCTAAATTCTTGTTTTTAAACCTACAATGGATCCCCATTGACATAGATCCAAGTTACATTCCTCTATAAATCTTTCAAGGTTCTCTACAATCTGTCCTTATTCTACAATTGCAATCTGTCCTTATTCTACATGTTCCACCTTCCTCTCTTATCATGTGGGACTCCCTATCATCCCCCAAATATATTAAGTCCATTTGCTATAATGAGTTATTTACGTATGTTCTCACTAGCATCTCTGGTTCATCTTTATATCTGCAACACCTGGCACCATGCCATGTATATGACAAGCACTCAACAGTTTGAATAAATGGTTATGACCTTTTACATTCTATTCTCATCACTACAAGTCTCATTTTTAAAGGCCTGACTACAGCACATTGGAATAATTTGCTATTCAAAGAATTGACCAGCAAGAGAAGCATCACTTGGGAGCTTGTAAGAAATACAGAATCTCAGGGAAACTCAGACTTTACCAAGATCTGCATTTTATCAAGGCAGTTGGTGTGCACATTGGGTTCTTAGAAGCATTGGACTGCATTGGACTGTCGAGTCTAGTCACGATATAATGGGCCAAGCAGAGGCTTTATTCATAAAGGCCTGGGTTTGAACCCCAGCTCTATAACTTACTAGTTGTATGATCTTGAATAAACTTATAAAATTCTTTGGGCCTCTGTTTCCTTACACATAAAATGAAGATAACAATAATTATCATCCATGAGTGAAATATGCATTATTACTAATTATCACAAACGTTTGCATCTCAGGTATTCTTATCCCATTTTAGAACTGAGAAAACTGAGGCTGCATGGTACTGGCCGATTAACACAACAGATTAGCTGGCAGAGTTGCAATTCAAACCCAATCTATCTGATGATAAATGCCATTTTCACTCGCTCCACCGCTCTATTCTCTCTACTGTCAGGTTAGATCACATATTGTGAAGGCCAAATAGGATTTAGGTTGTTATGTGCTTGGTGCCCTCTAAAGCTGCATACAAATGTTATTAGTCATTAATCGTATTACTAGCTCGAATTGTTCTCTATTTACTTTAAATATTTTGCTTTATTTCCTTGCAGTTAATAGTGTCTTTCTTTATTGCTTGGGTACTTGATGAATTTGAGGTACCACTTCTTGCTGCAAACAAGAAATATCAAATATATTCTGAATGTACATGTGGATGCTTGCACAAGCTGATTAGTGATGAGCCGGAGATGAAATGAAAGGAGGCAGAAAATAGGGGAGAAGAAGATAAATTGGCACTTGATTTATCTGGGGGACAGGAAAGTGTGAAAGAAAATAGATTAGAAATAGGACGAGGAAAGAAAAAGAGATGAACCTGGAGTGTTTTAGTATTTATTCAAAGAATAAGTTAGAGAGAATTCTTAAGAATGTCTTAGGCTACAAAGGCAAGAAAAAGAACTGATTATGGGTTTTAGATATCGATTTCTATACGATGTGGAAGGAGTGTAGTGTTTTTTCAGGAAGTTGGGCTTCCTCAGGCCATACTATTGGTCTTTTTTTTGGATATTAATATATTATTCACCTATCACTGCTGCTATGGGAGTTTTAAAATGTAAAGAATAATAGGGTGATCAAAATAAGACCTTAGCAATACCTAGAAACTAGCGAGAGTTGGCCTTGTTCCTGGAAGTACAAGTGGAATTTGCAATTTCACCAAATGCATCTACCATCACCACTGGACCTTCCTCCTGCCATGGCAAATACAGGTTCATGACTGTGTCATGAGCACAGCTTCAGAAGAGGTCTAATTTGTGCATTTTTCCAGGTGCACCTTTTGAAGGTTTTCTGTTCTCAGTCATAAGAGAGAACTAAAGCAGCATCTCTGATTTCCAGTAGTGCAGGAAGATTGGAACATGGGAAGAAAGAAGATAACAACCAGCTTAGGATAACTGGACTTACTTTTGATTTTAACCTAAACTCAAGGATTGTGTATAGAAAATAGTGAAGAATGAGTTTCTTAAAGAGTGGAAGCTGAGAGAGAGTCCTAACTAATATAGGCTATCTGAAGCTTTTGAAACTAAGGGGAAATCCAGACTCTTCCTGAGCTGGTCAAGCTGGACCATACACCCACGTAGTGAACCTGTAATTTGCAGATTTGTATATAGGCTGTGTTCTTAGGCTCCTCATACTGTTTGCAGCCAGGTTAAGAACAGCCCACTGACGAGGAGAACCATGGAAAGGGCTGATTTTCTAAAGCCTGGTTTAAGGAGCAAAGAGTGTCACACTCTTTGGTTTGGGGAATAATTTCACATTTCATTACACATCCCAGTAAAATAAAAATCTGCTTGAATGCAGGGACCAAGACAATTGAAGTACAATTAGAAAAATATTGACCTAAGAGTCAAAGTATTTTTCTTCAAACTTTCAGCTTTGTTATTTAATTGCAATAGACTCTGTAAATTTATTTAATCTTTACCCATAAAACAGAATACTAATACATTTCTTGGTTGTTAAAGTTAAATATGATGTCTGAGAAAATTTATGTAACTGCTGATTTCCCTGTTTTCATGTTACTATACTGTTTGAAACTCGATTTTACACAGAGAAACTTTAAAAATCAATAACAGTAATTTATTGAGTGTTTAGTGTGTGCTAGGTACTGCATTGGAGATATTATATATATAGTGTCTAAACCTTAGAATATCTGTTTGAAGTAGATACTATTTACTGTCCACATTTTACAGATGAGTAAATTAAGGCTTAAAGAAATTAACTGTCTGGCCCATTGTAACAAAGTTGCTAGATGGCAGAGCCTGGACTACCTTGGCTTTTCGACTCTAGTATCATGAGGGACAATTGGTTGTCATCCTTAAAAACTGGTGGATTTGATTTATAATAGCATGAAGGAGGAAGAGAACTATTGGATGAGCTAATTCTTGGTTGTTCAAAAGTCACAGGCCAAACTTTTTGGAGGCAAAGTTTCTTTCATATAGGTACTTTCAGTAAACAAGGATTAATATTTTAGTGTAAATAGGTCTCATACAGAATTTGAAACATATTTATACTAAAAATTATTTATAATATTTGTATTTGCTAAATCTTAGAAGAAAGGCATCAGGCTCAGAATTGTTTAGAATCTACCAGAACCTAAACCTATGATTTGGTCTTGGGGATTGGCTGGAATCTGAGTAATGTTTCTGTCAGTGGGAGAGATGAAGTTCAGTGCAATGCAGTGAAACGGGCCTGGACTGAGCCTTGGGACATCTGCATTAGTCTTAGATCCCCCATGCCTGGATAGGCTGCCCCTCCCCTTGCCCACTGGCTGTGTGGTACCTGTGGGTCTTCCCACAGTTCCTGGCAGCAATCTACCTTTTGTGAACAGGCTTTAGAGCAGAAGATATTGGGGTCATTGCAGCATAAACAGGTGTCATTTCCAGGAATCAAAGGTTTGGGTATAGAAGTGGCCATGAAGCAGGAAGATGTTTCAGGACTGTTTGCAGAAGCGAGAGGTGTGAAGAGAATTTACATGTAAAAACTAAAAACTTATTCATCCAGAGCCAATTTCAGCTCAGACCAAGGGGAAAATTGCTGTTCAAATTGGTATTTTCATTGCCAGGTTTATTGAAAAAAAAAAAAAAAGAAATAAATAAAAAAGCCTCATTGTTTTATAAATTTGTGGTAGATTATAAAAAAAAAGGGGAGGAGGGATTTTCGGCCTCCCCAGTTGGTGGTATACTGGATTTTGACAGGCCTTTCTTTTATAAGTGTAAAAATGCTTATGGATGAGCCAGAATACACGCCCGTTCCACAAAGAACAATATGACTCTGGATCTTTGGATAAAATCTTTCACCTGTGCAAGTACCAGTGAATTCTGCTGTACCCCCTGGAGCCTGGAAGCTGCTTGTTTTCATTTCAAAACTGAGAAAAGTAGGAGCCAGGTAAGGGAAATGACTTTCCCAAGGTCACAGGTAGACAAAGATGGTAGTAGCTGCTGAACAGAGCAGAGGCAATTCTGGCAGCTGGGCCTAGACCTTGATCCCCGCTAACACCTGCAGACTTTCTTCCCGACCCGATCAGGGAAGCCTAGGCTGCCTAAACCCCCCTGGAAACATTTGGCATGTCCCCGCCTGATCTTACAAGTTTACAACTGCCTTAAGGACTGGAAGCGCACTCCTCCTATCTGTAGCTCTGTCATCTCCCAGCCCTCTCTCATCAGTGTTTGCAGTCCTTCTCAGCTTCACTCAGCCTGAGACATGTAGAGATCATAACTTGTGGGGTTGTACAAGAAGCCAGCAGCCCTTCCATAATTGCCACTGACATGGAAATACAGGAGCAAATGAGCAGCAATTCATATTCCGCTGCATGACAGAACAAAAACCTCTACTGAGGAATTAAAGTCATAAATATCCTACAGGGCTCCTACCTGGGAGCATGTTCCTGACATCTGGAATGGCGGCTCATTGCAGCCACTCTGCTGTCAGCACACTGCTCCAATGCCAGCTGCAATTAAGCGGCGAGAGCAGAAGGGACAGGAAGGGGAAGTGCTGTGGGGACAGAGTGAGAGGGGTTTGCCAATGGGAACCTGGTGAGAAAGAGGCCCCTTTCCACCACAGTGACCATGGTGACTAAGGCTACCACTTGCTACTGCACAGAAAGCCTGCTTGTGACAAAAGTCGCTGTCCTTGCAAGAGGCATTAGCAGCTTTGTGGCTGGTTTCCCATCTGGCTGACAGCAATGTGACAGCTCAGAGTTTGTGCTCCTGAGGGGGAAAGAACTGTGGGGCCAGAAGAGGAGAGAAGGTGCAGCTTGGGAATGCCCACGTGGCTATGTCTGGGCTCGCTCCAGCGGGCTGAGAGAAAAAGCACATCAATGCTAGGGGTGAGTGAAATGTGCAGAAAGCTCGGAAGAAATCCAGTTGCTGATCCTTAGAGGTGGGGTGGGGGGGGTTGCTATTGGGAATATCTTTTGCCAGATGTTTACTATTTCTGGGGGTGAGAGGGATGTTGGTGGTGGGGATTGCATCCTGTGCAGCTGGGGAAATGTGATTCTACTGTGGCGGGAATTCCCAGGCCTGGTGCTTTTTGCTGGGACAAACGGTACTTGCTGAGTGAAATAGATCCTGTGTTGCTCGCAGCAGTTTGCACAGTGTTTCCAGAGCCTTGAGTTGAGCATTGATTGGAGACACCTCACCTTTCCTTCTCTTTAACTCCTCTGCCCAACGCCCGGGCTGTGTGCTCCTGTGGGTGAGTGCCTGCATGCAGACCCATTCCAGGGAGCCATTCTTCAGAGGGGTGGCTTTGGGAACACTTTCTTAGGCACTTTGTGTCTTAGTTTTCCTATTTGCAAAATAAGAAAAAATATTGGCTCTAAACAGTCTTTGGGTACTAACAAGAGTTACTTATGGTTTGAGATTTGAGTTCTAAAGTCTTCATCCTCTAGTTCAGGAGTCCCCAACCCCTAGGCCTCTGACTGGTACTGGTCTGTGGCCTGTTAGGAACTGGGCTGCATAGCAGGAGGTGAGCTGTAGGCCTGTGCGCAAAGCTTCATCTGTATTTGCAGTCGCTCCCCAGTGCTAGCATCACTGCCTCAGCTCCACCTCAGATCATCAGGCATTAGATTCTCATAGGAGCACCGGTACCTGGTGCCAAAAACGTTGGGGACTACTGCTCTAGTTTACCCAGATGAACACTGCTACAGTTGAAGTCTTTCTGTTTCCAGGGAAATTAAGGGTGAAAATGAGGAAAACAGAAAGGAGTTCTTCCCCCAAATAATTTAGAGTTATAATTGAAAATATAATGTTTTTCTCTATCAATTTTGAGATTTTATAAAATGAAGATAAAAATAAACAGCAGGAGTCAAGATGCAAGTTATCTAAATTTATATCATGGCAAAAATGAGTAGGCTTTAATTATATGTGTCTCCCATTCAGGGCTGTCATGTAGCTCTCTCTTTTAGTCTCTAGGAGAACACCTACAGTGAGTGCAGGCACTGACCAGCAGAGGTAAAAAATAAGGATTCTAAGTTGGCATTCTCTACAGGAAAGTCTAGCTTTGACAGTCGCCAAGCCGGTGAAAGTGCTGCTCTCTTGCTTATTTGTGGCACCTCACTAGGGCCTTGGGATAAGTCAGACTATTTTCTTAACATTCACACATGTTGTCTTAAAATTCCTGGACTTTTCAGTATGTTTAAGACATTGTGGGCAGTTTGGTAAGGAGGGAAGAGTGAGGGCTTAGAAGATAGTTTCCACTCCAAATCCTGACTAACCTCCGCCCCCACACTGTGAGCAAATTTTCTTCTAAGTCTCCCTGGTTTACCTGAGAGCAGGAGTAATAATCCTCAGGTGCCAGTGTGGTGGGAAGTGCGAGGGAGCCACTGCGTGCTCTTGCTCAGCACATGCCAGGCGCCGAATTATCTTCTGTGCCCCCTTAGCCCTCAGCAGTAATCATCAGATGTCACTGCTTATGCTAAAGGACAGAATGAAAGAAACCAAATATAAGCTCTTGTTTTGTGTTAGTTTTGTGAGGAGAGATGACTGGTTTTAGCTCTACCACCTTCAAATTTGAACCTAGGACAGTGTGTTTGCTAAAAAATGCCAAGATAATATGTTTGACCTACTAGACACCTGATATATGGATAGGTATTTATACAAATAAAAACAATCAAAGAATTGGAGAATTTTCCAGGAGTCATCTGTCTGAGGTCTGTAATTTTTAGGATGTAAAAATTACATAAATCAGAAAATTAGGTTTGACTCATTTAAAAATATTTTGAAGATCCCCTTTAAGGAGATTTTACCTAGAAGAGTATAATATCTTACCATCTATGTAAAATAAAGAGAAAAAGTTTATATATCATAGACGATTTCTATAATGATTCATGTGAAATTGGTAACAGGATAAAACTAGAGATCAGAACTTAATATGGATCAGGAATTAGAGGAAATGATTTTACTGGGTGCCCTTTCTATCTTTTGAATTTTGAACTATGTGAATGTATTAATTATCTATTTGAAGTAAACAAAAGAGTAAATTAAATTAAAACTTAAAGTATAGGTTGTATTTAGTGAAAATCAAAGTGGTTTCTGTTAATTTCTAAGAAGTTACCTAAACATTTGTAAAAAAAAACACATGCCATAGAAAATGTACTTCAATATTAGCGTTAACTTTAGTTAATACCCAGCGAAATTCTCCTTAGTTTGTATCTGTTACTGTCTTAGCAAGGATGAACTCCCAGATGTGGGAATATTACCCGTGTTAATTTGTGTGTGTCTGTGGATAGTGAGCTCACCTGGTTAGGGCTCAGCCTCAGTGAAGCTGAGGTCTTGGGTTTGACATGCAGATGGCCAATTAACTCCACCCTGTTCTGGGGGCAGAGATTGTGCCCCTCGCCCCAATTTGTTGACTAATTGGCCTTCCAGGAACAACCTGGGTGAAAGTCTGATGAGAGCCACCTAAGTTTATTGCTGAGTAGAAAGACAATTGAGGAATCAGAGGTGCCCCATGTAAGGGTGGAGGCAAATGGCACGAGGCAGTGTCAAGATGAGAAAAACCTGGGGAATACAAAAGGACGCTTGCATACCAGTGTTCCTCTACGGCAGGAGTGGGTCTGTTAGAGGACAATTTAGCAGATTTCATCAGTAATCGACCACCCTCTCCTTCCATTTTCTGCACATAGTTCTCTTTTATTCATACCCATGGTGCTTGGACTTTATGGTCAGGGTTGGTACAAGTCCATAAGTGTGCTAAGATGGGGATCGAGGTGTGGCTAAAATGCCTAAAAAGCTTTATTGGAAGCTCGGATTAAATATTTGAACAATTCTGGGGAGTTCTTCAGACCTGGCATTAATTCTCCTCTGTATTCTGCCTAAGATAATACATTATGCATGAGAAAGTTTTCCAAGACGGGCATACAGGGGGTGTGTATGTATGTGTGTTTGGGGACATGTGTGTGGCGGGGGAGATGCAGGATGAAAAGGCTTTACTCTCCTTCTTAGTACTGAAAGTCTTCTAGATTCCACTGGGGGTTGGGTGGTGGCATCGTGGGGTGGGGTCCTAGTCCTTATTTAATCATATCTGTCTCTCCTATGATTTTCCATACAAGATTCCCAGGCCCCTGTGGTATTGGCCAGGCTGGGATCATAATTTAATAAAATACACTTGTGAAACTTTTTATATTTCTAACCCTCCTCCCATGTTAATTGTTTCATTCACTAGACAAAAAAGCCCATGAATTAGGCTTATCTCCATTTTACAGGTAAAATAATTGGGGCTAGCCTCAAGTGTCTCATTCAATATCAGGTATCACGACTAACATAGAGCTCTCCAGATTCCTAAACATAGCTATTTCTCATACATAAATAAGATGTCTTAGTGTCTGTGCTTCGAGGTCTGCTTAAAAAGCCAGGAAGACATGCTGTTGATAGGGACCTTGCTCACAAATTAAGTTGTTTTCCTTGAACAAAGTTTTCATTAGAGCCTAGATTTAAGGCAAAGATCAAGCTAGTTCTCATTTCACTTGAACTTGGTCCTAATCTACCTGTTAGTGTTCATTGGTGCTTACCTAGCAGAAAGTTATCTGTAAATATCATGCGTTTACCCAGTAATTACACACCCATACAGATTACTCACTAATTACACTCAGCAGGTGCAAAAGTCATTAACACAACACATCCCTGGCACTGGGGGTAAAGAAGACACACAATTCACTACTAATTTGGTAATTGTATATTATTTACCATATCTAGGATTATTTTGCCACAGAACAATAACAAAGAGCTGTGTGGTTCACTCACTGAAGCCATCTGCCAGTGCAAGTCAAGGGCAGTGTGATTGATCCCTCCTTTCCTCCTTGTGTGAAGTATTGAGACAGCCAGACTGGGAGGGACACTTGGAGTTGCCATTACCCATGTGTGTCTATCCTATGCAAATTTAAAAGCCTAGGCTGGCCTCCCCAGCGCCCAGCATGCTCCTGAGCTGCTGTGTGCTCATGGAATTAAAACTAATTTTAATATTAGCCCTAAGCAAAGCATAATTAGAAAGATAAATCTTCAGCAACTCTCTCCTACCCAGACCTCTCCACTGCCACCTCCCACCCTCATCCTACCTCCTTGCTATAATGCATTATGAAACCACATATAAATGGATTAGAGAGTATCTGTAACAAGACTAAACATATTTGTTCAGCTAATTGAAAGCTGGTTCAGGTGTCAGGCACACACTAGTGGTGTGACACCTGTGAGGGTGGGACAGTCCTTACCTTCAGACACTAAGAGGAGGAAACACCTGGGTGTAGACCTGCCCCTGTTCATCCTGTCAGCTTGAATACCAGCACATCCTTTATTCCTGGAGCAGGCACTTGCTTCTTGTGGCTACAAGAGCCTATAAAGACAATGGTGAGATATTTCTTTCACTAAACAATGCTGCCTTGGACTTCAAAAGCCCATCTTAATCTCCAGAAATAACTGTTCATCTTTCATAGCTTTTTATCACTGTAGAAAGACTCTCCTATTTCTCTTTGAGGGGCACATGTAGGTAAGGAGGCAAGTGTCTGGTGACTTAAGAAAGGAGGGAGTGTGATGGAGATAGAATTGGCTCCTCTGAAAGGCAGGAAACATGGTCTGGAAGGATGGTCGGGGCGAGACTGAGCTTCTGTCTACCCTGGCCGAGAGTTGACATGGAGACTGCTGGGCCCTCAGTGATTGGGAAAAAAAAAAAAAAAGAAGGTAGAGGATTTAGGGAGAATGTGGCCTGTGGATTGGACAGCTTAGAAATTTCTGCTTCACTCTTTTGATAATGGGACATCCTGGTTCAGAAGATAAAACTTTATTTCTCATCCTCATTTATCTTTCTTTAAGAAAACACTAAATAAACAGCATGATTTGCCTCCCAGTTTATGGATCTCAATGATTTCACTGAACTCTCCTTTTAAAAGTGCTAAGTACTTTACTGACAGTATCACCATTGCAGCATGTGAAATCCATGTTAAAGAGAGTCCCAGAGAAAGCAATCTGGGGACAAAAGCTAGGTGGCCCCAGGCCTGGGGTGCACCATATAGCTGGGGTCAGCCTCTTCCTCCCCTGGGCGGGCATGAAGGGACCACGTCAAAAATCACAGAGACTCTGACCCATTTCCTCAGGTCTCCAAGTCCTGGTGCTTTTGTCTCCTCTAGCATCATGCCCAGCTAGTGTGGTTTTCTTACAGACACCTCATAAGTTACTAACAGCAGAGCAGAATTCTGAGCCTTCTGTTCCTTGCACATTTCCCACACCTTTTTTACCCTACAACTGTCATCTTTGGCTTTCTTTTAAAATTTCTGCTCTTTATATTACAAGGTGTTAAAAATAGGGGGAGGGGGATAGTGAATCGCAGCTCAGTTAGAGAACTATGGAGTCAGCTTTCTCCCTACTGCCCATATCCACCCATTTCTAACTCTGCCCCAAGTTCAAATTCTAAACCTGGAGGGTTCCACCAACCCACTTACTAGACCCCCCAAATCTTTTCCCATAGGCCTCCCTGTTATCCCCAGTCCCACGATGTGTGCTTAGTAGTCTAAAGTAATGTGGTGTCTGCTTGCCTCTGAGAAATGCAGACCTGTGAAAACAGTAGATGCCGAAGGAGGTGTACACACCCACAACTTCAGTCCTGCTCCCTGAACTTTAGGTGCTTCTAGGGGAATTGCAAATATACCACATATATGCATTCCTCCACACCCTTTCTCGTGCTCTTTCCTCTGTTTGGAATTTCTTTATTTTTTATGGGGACTCACCCATGAATCAGCTCAACAGCGTGCCCCTTTATTCAAGCTTTCCCCAGTGATCTCCGGCTGACTTCATCCCTCCTCCTGCTGCTCTCAGGCACAGTCAGAGCAATCAGGGGGATGATTCTTCCATTAGCAGGCTTCTTTTTGAGATCTGGACTCTACCCAATTTATCTTAACATCCTTGGTGCCAAAGATAATACCAAGACAAAAAGCAGGCCCCACGTGGGGCCAGAGCGGGCCTGACACTCAAGAGAAGCAAGGCTTTCCAGGGAGCACGGGTCATCTTGACCTCTCTAAATACTGGGGAATTCATAAGGAGGGGACTGACATCTCTTAGTACCTACTATGTGCTAAATGCAGTGATGAGCCCTTCTATTTGTTACTAGAATAAGTGAAATAGGCATTTTCATCTCCTTTAACAGATGAGGAAAAGCTTAGAGAGCTTATAAATGGCTTATAAATCCCTCTGCAAATGCATGCTTTTCTCGATCTAAAGGACACGTATGTTCCTGTGCTACCTCCACAGGAAGAGGCAGGAAAAGAGGGTTTCCTCTCTTTACCAGGAGCACCCTCTTCTGAGACTTCTGCCTTCTTTCTCACCTCGTGGAGATTTGTCCATCTCCTTTTGTAGAGTTTGTCTGACTCTGCAAGAGGGAGACCAAGTAACATTCACCTTCTTCCTGTGTTATGCCTTCTGATTAAGTGTCTGATTTAACCAAACTATTTCTGACCAAATTTCAGGCTCTCCCTTATGTGCTGTTTTCTATTTTCTGACAGTCTTTGCCACTGGTCGCATGGGGAGGATCAGTCTGGCACTGGAGCAGTGAAGCCAAGAATTCACTTTGAATGTGGGAAATTCACAATTGCTGCTTGAAAACAGTTTAGTTTTCCAAACATACTCTCTTTGAGCTGGCCCACACCTCTCCTTCTCTCATTAAAATGCCACTTATTAGGCTTTTCAGCCATATAAAGCTTTTATATAATCTATTATATGCTGCCTTAATTGCTGCTGTTTATTTATTATAATTGTATTTGAATTGCTGTGGAGAGCCAATAGTGACTTGGCAAAGGGCACCTAAAGACAGTGTCACAATAAAGCTTTCAGGGCAGCAGCAGGGCTGGATTGCAAAGTGGAGTGCTATGGAGCAAGGAGAAATGGAGGGCCTGGGCAGTCCTGCTGACCAGCCTGGCTGGTGTGAAACTGCAAATCTGCACTGAATTGCTCAGTCAGGTCTCTGAGTAGGGTAAGTGCCCCTAGAGGCAAGCAGCTAAGAATCTTCCCAAGTGTTGTATAGCACTTGTAGGGTTGACTTAAGTAAAATATGCTGAACTTCCTATGCTACATCCCCTCTCACCCAACCCTCACCATGATTAGAGGCCAAGGACCAAGGGAAACAAAAATGTCCCATGTGGCATTGTTGCTCTCCACTGCTCAGGCTCACATTCTAAGTGGCCATCAACATTCAGCGTTCACCTGCCTAAAACTCAATGCTCTCTGAAAGGGCTTTGCTAAGAGCATACAAACTGGGCCATGACAGTTCATTCATACAACAGTGATTTATTAAGCTTTTAATATATACCAGTCCTATGCTAGGTACTCCCTTTCCCACCCCATCCTTTGTGATGGGGATAAGGAGTGGCTAGGAGTAGCTGCAAAGAATTATAAGATCTCGATCCTGTCTTCAAGGAGCTCAGTCTAGTGGGGTCGGGGAAGAGGCAATAGATACACAAAATGACCACAGTAACATCATATGGCAGGTGAGTAGTGCTGCCTGCCTCGTCCTCTCTGCTCTAGCTCTGTATTATTACCAGAGAGTCTATGTTAATAGCCTCAGGTGCAGAATTGACATGTCGACAAGGTCCCTATCTTCAGAGTCATGTGCTGGTTAGGAAGAAGGATGGATGACAACTTTTTGAGGAAGCAATCACTTATTCATTCATTGTTTCAGTAGTGGCTAGTATATTTCTTTAGTCAGAGAAGACATCCCAGTTCTTCTCTCGGTACTATCAGCTTTTTGGTGAAAAAGATGCTGTAGGAAATAAGTATTTCTGCCTCAGAAAGCGTCCATAGAGAGGCCAGGGAGGAGGAAGCAGAGCAGTGGGCAGCCCTCGCAGGAAGACAGCAGCCTTTAGGGGGTGATGAGCATGGGGGAGAACCAGAGCATGATCTGCTCCACGGAGAATGGAGGAAGCGGGCCGTCTGTGTGCAGGATGGCTGGGAGCCAAGCAGGCACGGGGAATCTTCAAGGGGATAAATACTAAGAGATTTCCATCCCTTTGGCA
>NW_006431288.1:1193464-1212596 GCF_000325575.1 Pteropus alecto
CCTGTGTGACGAGTGCCAGTGAAAGAGGCCAAGGTTCCAGGGAACACAGCGAGGACAGGGTTATTATAATCCCTAGGAGGAATCATCTGCCAGCTACTAAAGCAAAAGCAAGCAGCACCCTGAAATGGAGACTAGCTATTTTGGAGCAATTAGCCATTGGTGCCTGCTGCTGGCTTTGGAAAAACTCCAGAAGCCAGTGAGGTAAGGAGGAGGGCAGGAAGTTGTGGTCTGCTGTGGAGGAGATGACTCCATCCTTGGTACCTCTACCCACCCGATAGCTCACTGCGAATGCAATGCTAGACCTGAAGTTCACACAGGGTCCACACTCTGCTCTCAGGATAACACTGGCCATCACTGCTTCAATCCACAGGATGCTACACAGCTGCCCAAGTGTGTAACATACAAGAAGTTAGACCAGGCCAGACTCTCTGTTCACATCAGGCATTCTCAGCCTGGGACCCAGTGAGCCTTTAAGGAATTTGCCTTTGGGACAGTGAATCACCAGAAATTATTTATAAAAGCAGAGAAAAGCTAAAGAGGTCCTAACTCCTCCCATACTATCATTAATGCACTGTAAACATGTCACTCCCCAACATGGACTCTTTAAGAAATTACTGGCAAGACCTGGACATATTGGAGGTGAAGGCAGGAAGGGAGTACAATTTGCACGTAAAATAATTCTATCACCGCTCAATAAAGGAATAGGCACTGCCTTTTCTTTTCTCCACTGCCTGTTCTGAAAAATTTCCAGACTCTGGTTTTATTGACTTCTGTTCCTTGAGATTTCTTTCTGGCATCTTGAAGCTTGGAGTTCATGGTGACAACTTGAGCCCATTTGCTTTTGTCTGGGACCCTATATAATCCTGGGATGTGTCTTTTGTCTACTTCTCCGCCTGTTCCCAAGGTCTCCTTATGGGCTGTGGCCACTCCCTGGAAATAAATCCTTTGGAGTAGAATAAGATTAGGTGCCATTATAGTTGAATAAAAGCAACAAACTTCCAACTTCATGAAACAAGAGAGGCAGTATATCTTTTCTTTAGCCTATATCACTGCATCGAACACAGGAAGAACTGATTCAAAGGGAGCTGTTCCAACTGCCTGCATAGATGGACACTGAAGAGGGGAGTCGAGATGAGTAGGATATGGAGATGAGCCACCACAGCAAAGTCAAGTGTAAATGCAGGAGTCCCCAGAATACCTTCAGCAAAGATCATTTTGTACGTCGAAAATAACTTTCCAACTTTTTCTCATGTGCACTGATCATTCCAGATCCTGGTTATTTTTCCACAATACCCCATTGCCAACCACCTTCCCAAAAGACAGGTACTGCTCAGGCACTGCCCATAGCCAGGGTTGACACTTCTATACCCTTGTTCCAAGCTAAGAAGACATGTATTTCACAATGTCCTTTCCCAAATATTTTGTGATAGGATCACTGGGGCTGGGTTAGCATCTTACTGGCCTGAAGTTTAACTTGAATTGCCTTTTGATGAATCACATTTCTGTGGACATCTTTGGGAGTATATGAAGGTAACAGAGAAGAAAGACCGTGATACCAGCAATAGTCCTCAGGAAGAAGCAAGCTCTGTGCTAGATGCTGAAGTAGATAAGAGGTAAGAGATAACAGAATATCATAGAGGAGTTTGGATAGTTAATTTCCAAAGGGTTTCATAGGAATCCCCACTCCAACCACTAAAGAAGTACCAGACTTCCTGTGACTCTCTCCTTCACTGGGAGGACAGGTTGGGAGCTGGTGATGCCTGGCAGAGGGAGACTTCCTGTCCATGGTGCATAGCTCAGTATAGATACTTGGCATTTCTGAGAGCTGTTCAGTCCCTTGAGTTTGGATGTGAAAGGAGAAGTGGGGTAAGGGAGAGGAGTGACTTTATTTCAACTCACTGTGACCTCCATAGGAAGCAGTAACTGACTCCGTATTTCTGACCCACATAGAAAGCAGTAAGTGTGTAGATGATGCCATCTCCCTATGATGGATGGCTGTGTATATCTTTACCTTCCCACTCACATTTAAAAAGCTGGTTACCAAGTCACCTGCATTTTGAAAGGCAACCCCAGGAAAAGGCAGTTTGGGATTAAATTTGTTTATTCAGGGCTAAACAGACGTGAGTCCTCTGCCCGTGATGCTGGTCCTTCTCTGAAACCCCTTTGCCTTAGGTCCAGCTCATCCCCACAGCACCTAGACGCATTCTTGCAACACCATGCAGAAGCCGTGTCTCCCGTGCTGGACCATAGCCCCCTGGGGATGGAGGCCTGCCTCACGTGCTTTGTTCCCCGCATGTGGCCTAGTGAAGGGCCCTGAGGGAGTCAATGGCTAGGTAGCAGGGGAACAGAGGTAAGTAATTCCTTGATTCTTCTCCCCCTTCCCCCACCTTATTCTCCTCTTCTCCCACTGTCTGTAGCATTCCTATATAGGTTGAAAAGAAGATGATAAAGGGATACCCACAGGATCTGTGGAAAGGAAGAAGAGTAATCTTATTTTGTTGTTTTAAAGATGGAAAAGCTCATTGTATATTCATGATCACCAAGTCTCCCTGTGTTTATGGTGGTATCAGCTGTTTGGCTGGATGACTGCTTAGCTCCTTCCTGGGCCATTGCCAAGTCACCTTTGGTACATTCTCTGCCAGAATCATAATCAAAAGATGACTGGGCTCAGGTCATGCCTAAGATAGCACATTATCTCGGCATGCTAGCAGGCCAGGGGAAGCATAGCTGCCAAAGCCCCCCTGTGAAGCTTGGCCATAACATAGGTTGGGCAGGGGAAAAGGTCATGTGACAGAGCCCTAGGCCAGAGAGGTGGCATGCTGGGGGCTCTGGGGGCAAGACCTGGAGCTCTGGTATGGCTGCAGCCTCCTCCCCGGGTCTCCCACCTGCTTCGCATCCACCCTTTAGCAGGGGGCTCTGCTAATGGGAGGGAACCTGTTGGTAGGCACAGCTGAGCCCTAGCTCTGGCAGATCTGCTTTGACAGCCTGCAGGACCTGAGCCAGAGGGTAAAAAGGACTTTGAGAATTCAGAGGAGACTGGCATGCAACAAAGAGGACTGCAAGGCCGACAGGAATTTGGTAGCCAAACAGGCACAATCTGCCGCCCTCAGCAAGTAGGGGGGCCTGGCTTGCCCGATGTGTGGCTGCACCATCTGAACATCTTGATTTGCTGCTAATTGAGCAGCCTGGCACCCGCAAAACCACGTGACTCCCATGCAGCTGAGACCAGAGACTTCAGTTCCCCTGGTTCACTGCAGAGGAGCAGGGAGAACCAACTGCTGTGGGCTGCTGAGAAAGCTCACCATGCCAGGGAGAGTGGTCTTGGCAGGGCTTCTGAGCCAGCCAGCAATCCAAAGCGGCTGGCAGCAGTCCCAAGGAAGGCCTGGCTTTGAGGCTCCTCTTCACCACACAAGCCCTCCAGCTGGCAGGGCCTGGGTCTTCTGAGTCATGACAGTGATAACCAGACCAGCCCCCACTGTTGGCTCACTACATGCAGCTCATATTCTGTCTTGCTAATCCTCTTCACAACTTCATATGCTGCATGTTGTTACTGCATTTTAGCGATGATGAGACTTGGGGTTCAGGGAGGTTAGGTACAAGCTAACAAGTAGTAAGGCTGGGGTGTGACCCCAGCGGTACTGGGCTCCAGCGTTTATGCTGTGCAACCTCAAAAATAGTATAATATGAAAAAAAGAAAAACAGATTTCAGGATTTGCCCTTTTGTGATTGGTTTATTTCACTTAGTATAGTGTCCTCTAGCTTTATCCAGGCTGTTTTATATGTCAAGATTTGCTTCTTTTCTGAGGTTGAATAATATTCCATTATTTATATATATGTATATATAACATTCTTTACCTGTTCATCAGTCTGAATAATATTCCATTATTTATATATATGTATATATGACATTCTTTATATGTTCATTAGGTTGTTTCCACATCTTGGCCACTGTGAATACTGTTACAGTGAATATGGTAGTGTAGTTATCTCTTTGAGATCCTGATTTAGATTTTTTTTGATAAATATCAAGAGGTGAGATTGTTGGATCATATGGTTCCACTCATGTATGGTATCTAAATAAGTCAGACTCATAGAAGCACAAAATAGAATGGTGGTTGCCAAGGGCTGGAGGTGGTGAAAGGGAGGGAGCTGCTAACCAATGGGTATAAAATTTCAGTTACTCAAGATGAATAAGGTGTAGTGATCTGCTGTATAACATGTCTGTAGATAACGAGACAGTATTGTACACTTAAAAATCTGTTAAGTGGGCAGATCTCATGTTAAGAGTCCTTACTACAGTAAAATTTTAAACAAAAGAAGAGATCCATGATGACCCTATCGGTCATATCATTCATGAATTTCTTTAAAATTTTTGATTCTAAATATAAATAAGGAAGATTTGGAGCACTAGAGTAATAGTCATCTTGTACTCATCTGATACTTTACAGTCTAAACCAGCAGTCTCCAACCTTATTGATACCAGGGACCAGTGCTCCTATGAGAATTTAATGCTTGACGATCTGAGGTGGAGCTGAGGTGGTGATGTTAGTGCTGGGGAGTGGCTGCAAATACAGATGAAGCTTCTCACTTGCCTGCTGCTCACCTCCTGCTGTGAGGCCTGGTTCTTAACAGGCCACAAACCTGTACTGGTCTGCAGCCTGGGGGTGGGGAACCTCTGGTTTAAACAGTGTTTTTACATCTATCATCATATTTGGTCTTCACAATCACCTTGTGGGGCACATATTTTCTCCCTTTTCTTCAGATGTGGGTAAACTGATGTCCAGGCCATGAGGAGACTCCCTTGGTAACATTGCTGGTGGCCATCTGTTGGTACTAGCTCAAGTGCCTGTCCACTCACCGCTTGGTGCCATTGGCAGAATAATTTCAGGGATGGAGCACCGATCTGATCCTGGCCTTCACTCTGAAATCAAAACCCTTGCTGCCCAGCTTTGATTTGGCAAATGCTAACAAATCCGTTCTGACCACTGTGCTCATTTTTGTGATGTCATCCTTCAAATCCATTTGTTCCATTATTAGATTAATCCTGAGGACCAGGCCAGTGCAAGGAGACTTTGATATAGCAGAAGGAGTATTTAAGTATTTCTCTCTCTTTTCCTCTATCATTGTATCCAAGTGCTTCTCCCTCCTGGTGGTACCAAGGAAAGGAGGGTAGGACACACACAGGTGAAGGGAAGCATGTGTGCAAGAGTGTGTGCCCCTGTAGATGAGAAAGGTGGCAGAACTGAAGGGAAAGGTCTGGAGTATCATATTTTTTTTTACTGAAAGTGAAAAATCAATCCATGACCTTAAAGAAGTTTATGAATTTCTAGCTTAGGAATCAATACACATTGATTTTTGTGCTTCTGCATGGGCTGTACATGTACACTATCAAGTGATGAAAGCTGTATTTTGTTGGACTTGGAATGAGAATAAGCAGGTGCCATTCCTATCAGATTGCCAAGAGTAAGGAAGGAATAAAAACAAGTTCATTCTGTGGTGGTCTCAGTGCAGAGCCTGGGGCTTCTGGCTGTGACTGCTGAGTTCTGACTCTGGCTCTGGTCAGGGCGCCAACATCATGGATTCTTGTTTCCCAGACTTTTTCTTCACGCCTGCTTCCTTGCAGCTCCAAGCCTTTTCCTCACAACAAGTCTTGCCCTATATGGTTTTCCAAGCTTAAATTTATAAAGTAAGGGATTGCTAAGTAAAAAATGGGATGCAGAACAGAGATAAGCACAGAAGGTATAATGTAAAGATGACAATAATTTACAATTGAAAAACATATTCCATGTAAAGAATACTTTTCCATACATGATATCATTCGAGCACCATAAGACCTCTGGGAGTTGGTCAGAGTATTTATCATTGTCCTCAGTTTACAAATAAGGGAGCTGTTACTAAGAAAGATTGTGACTTGCTTAAGATTCGATAGCTGATACTAACATAACCAGCACTTACAACCACGTCTTCGGCCCCTCAGTTTTTTACACCGGGATGACTCCTCTAGTGTCCAGAGGACAGAGTAGCTCTGTCATGATGGAAACTATAGATGGAGCATCATCTTTATGCATAGAAAAAATGTATAGACATGTTTAAGGACAAAACATTTAAGGACAGTAATACAACTGAGTCATTGTAGAAGAAGAATCACAAATGTTTGAGAGACACTGAGTGGAAGAATCTAATAAAAGAGAGACATAACCTAAAGATGGGACTTGGGGTCCTGCTGGGCCTAGGAGGTGGAGCCCCTTGCAGGACATCAGCTTTGGGATTTTCAGCACTGAGCAAGCAGCTCAGCTGCTGGAGACACTGCCTTCATGAATGACACCTGAGACCCTCAAACTCAGCTGTGCCCAGGTGATCGCTCTCCCCCACCCCCAAACCCCACAGTCCTGATCCTGCTGTAATTCCTAGCTCAGTTGGTGCCATTGCTGTTTACCTGGTCCAAGAGCTTAGAGTCTCTCTCCCTTACCCTTTACCTCTGACCAGTCACCAGCTTTTATTTATTTTACTTCTTACATTTTTCTTGAATCCTTTTCTTTATTTCTCCTCTCTCTCTTCTTGTTTACGTTCTCAGAATTTCTTACATAAAGTATTGGCATCCTCTCCTCAGATATGTATATTTATTTGATTTTTAAAAAATCCATTGTGGTGGAATAAGCCACTTTCAGTATTAACAGTGATTTTCTACCTTTTATGTCTCCACTTCCTTTCCTCCCTAAACAGATAGGGCATAAGCCCTGGCCAGGTATCAGAAGTAACTGGCATGAAGAGATGGCCTTCCCACTTATTTGGAATTGCTGAAGCATTCTCCACTCCTTGGCAAAATCTGCGGGAGGGTGTCACCTCAGAAAAATGGTGGTGGAAGTTTTCTAGCAACCTGGTCACATAGGAAGCCTGAAAAAGAAATTAAGGTGAGTTATAAAAAGATATATTTCCTACACACCTAAATTTGTGGGCTATGATTCACAGACACTAGCCCCATTTATTGCCAGTAAATTTCAGAGACTTTCAAATGTCATGTTAAAACAAAGCAATGTTTTATTTCTCCCTACAACCCTCACTCCAGCTTTCTAGAGTGATCTAGCTGAAATGTGCATCTAATCATTTTATTCCTGGATTTCAAACTCTCAGGGTTTCTGGGTGCCTGCAGGATCAGGTCTAAATGTCTTAGTAGGAACCCCTTGATCTCCACCTTCTCATCCACATCTCTCCAGGCTCCTCCCTCACGACCACCTGCCTCTTGTCTTATATTCAGGTCATGCTAAGTACTTGTAAACATCAGCATGGTGTTTCATGCCCTAGCATCCTTTACTCATGTAGTTCCCTCAAGCAACATTTCTTCTCCCTCTATTCTCTTAACACCTGGATAACTTCCACTCAGCCCTAAAACTGGTCTCCTCAGACATCGCTTTTTCCAGAAAGCATTTCCTGACTCCCCTGCTGGCTCCCACAGCACTTTCTCGCAGTATTTTTCTCACACCTTTGCGGCTGTCTTTTAATCCCCAGCTCTGTGGGAAGACTTGGTCAAGTCAAAGTCAAGTTCAAGGTCTCTGGACTGGAGAGGTAACCACACATCGGAGAGCAGCCTTCAGGAAGAACCTGCCTAATTCCATCACTTTCTGTCTCAGGAAGGACACAGAGAGGGTGGAGTTGAATTTGAGGCCCTTCATAGGTTGGCTCTCATGAGGTTTGCAGCACTGAAAATAAATACTGGTAGCTTACAATATGATGTGAAATGAAAGATCAAAAACTAATATTTTAACCAAAGTGACTTCTGGCATGAAAGGTCAGTACTTTAGAAATGAAATTTTCTCTATGTCTTTGGGCCTTCTAGGTCCTTTTTTTCGCTGAAGCTTAATTAAGCCAGGCTCCTAGAACCTAGGAGAGACAGAGAGAAAAGTCTCTCCACCCCCACCTCCAGAGAAAGGAGAGGGAGGTATCCACAGACTTCAACCTGGGATTGGAATTGTCACTGCTCCATCAAGCTTGTCCCTTATTTTCTCCCTTAACTCTTGCACTGCCGTCGGTTGATTCAGCCAGCACTTGAACCTGGAGGTGGGAGATCTTAAACTGAAAAATCTTGAGTTGATAATAATTAGGGACTCTGATTAGTGTCCATCACCACATTTTCTTGAAATCAGCTCTTTGAGCTCCTAATGTCAGTTCCACAGGCAGAACCAGCAACTAATCAGCCCCTTGGCCCCCCACAGTCAGAAGCCAGGCTTCCTTTGCACTGGCACTGTTTCTGAGCATCCTGCTCAGATGACTTTCTTTTTCCTTTTGTATGTGCAGGATCTCTGTGAGTGTCTGTGGGTAACATGTCCTGTGTTCCTATACATACATAGGCACATGCACACATACATATATATGGATGAAGAATCATGAAAAGAAGAGACAGCTTTTTCTTTTGTTCTCTCTCATAGGTTTACATTTATTTGGTCTGGAAGGGAGCATCACCTGGGGGACACCTGCTCTGGCAGTGCAGAGCTTTCCTGCACCAACTGTGTACACAAAGAGGGAGAAGGGACAGGGAGGGGCTCAAACCCAATCTGCAGTGCCAACTCTTAATCAGAGCAGCTCTTTCTACAAGCTGGTTTATAAATTTGAAGAAAAAATCTCTTAAAGGTCCCTGGGAATCCTTGCGGAGAACACACACCTGCTCTGTGGTCAGTAAACAGTCATCTTTGGGCTTGGGGGTTGGAGGCAGTGAAGGAATGAAGATAGGATATGACAAGAATGGTGGCTCCAGCAGGACAAAAAAGCACAGTGAGGGGAAGGAGTGAGCCTAGCAAGATGTCAGGGCTTCTTGCTTAATTTCGTGGAAAATAAAATTCACTCAAAAATATAGTGAAGAGGAAAATAAACAGCCCGGAGCCCAAATGAGCCAGCTCCTCACAAACTAGTCATTCTAATCACGATGAGGAAAGCAGCTGGGAAAATTATCAGGGCTAATCTCTCTCTAGTCAGCAACGAGAGGCTTTGTCCCATGGGTGGATATCTCTACTTGGAAAAATTTCTTTTAATCTGGGCGGGGTTGTGTGTGGGGTTGTTGCTCTTACGGTAGTAAGAAAGAGGAGCTAAAAGGAACATTTATTGAGCTAGACAAGAGTTTTTCAACCTTAGCACTACTGACACTTTTTTCAAGTAATTCTTCATTGCAGAAGACTGTTCTGTGCATTTTAGGATGTTTAGCAGCATCCCTGTCTCCACCTACTAGATGCCAATAGCACCCTCCTCACCACCAGTTGTGATAACGAAAATTGTCTCCAGACATTGCCATATGCCTTTTGGGGACAAAATTACTTCTGGTTGAGAAACCCTGAGATAGACTCTGTGTTGGACACTTCACTCATATTATCTCAAGTAACTCTCCCCACAGACAGGACTTTCTCTCTTCATTTGACAAACAAGAAACAAGCTGGTACCGGATCTCAAATCTATCTGACTCCAAGGCTTTGGGTCTCTTTGTTACTCCAGGCTCCCACTGGAATGGAGTCTGTTCCACATTTCCTACGTGAGGGACAGTCACTGTGCATGGCAAAGCTACAGAAAGGCCTGGCAGAAACGCCTTCTCTGGTCCAGTTTGACCTTGGGTGTGACTTTGTGAGCTTCTGGGAGACTTCCTTTCCTTCTCAATTCTTGCTAAATTCAGCCACACCAGAGATTCCATGATTAGCGAGTCTATCCTTTACCTTAAGTTAAATTTTGGTCTGCTGGGAGGAGGGTAGGAAGTGGAAGAGGAAGAACATGGAAGGAATAGTAGGTTAAGCCAATTCATATTTCAGTATGAATAAATTCACCAGACTCAAATTTACTAGTTAGGAAATACCTTTCTCTACCAGCTCTTATTTCAATCAGAATAGGACTAAAGTTAGAGACTTTGCAGGCAAAAGCAAAGTAAAATCCCTTTCTCCTGATTAGAAATGTCATAAAAATACTATGTGCATTTGTTAGGTTTCCAGATGAGTTTACTATTTTTATGCCTGCAGTAATACTGTTATTATGGTAAAATTAGCACCGTTAATGGCATTCTGTGTGGTTCATTCTCAATAGAAGAAACCACTCATAAGAATCAAAATACTTCTAAATGTTTGTTGTTGAAATTTATTGCTATATTTTTCTATTTAAGACCTAATTTATTCTTACTTGAAATTTTCTAATGGTCCCTAAATAGGTCTCCCTGTCTTCAGTCTCCACCTATTGATTTATTCAGCCTCTACTCTCTATATTTAGGTGAAACTGATATTGCCATATTATAAAACTGTCCATTTCTCTCTCCTTTCAATGCTCCAAAGGCTCCCTCTCAAACCTCAGGATAAATTTTAAATTTATTGTCATGACTCACAAGACTTTTCTCAGTATGGGTTAGGCCTATTCTTTGCCACTCCCATACTGATTCTATATTTCAATCACACAGAACTAGTGGAAATTCTCCAAACACTATTGGTTTTCTCTTTCTTCTATAAACCTTTGCACCTGCTGTACATTTTGGCTGAAATATCCTTCCCATTTTTATCCAGCTGGCTAACTTCTTCTTGTCCTTAAAGACTTATCTCAAAGACCTCATCTTTCTAGAAATCCTTCTTAACTCCTTCCTCTATCATCCACTCTATGTGTTTTCCACTGTATCCCATGCAGGCCATGATGATATTGTATGCCATACCATAGGAAAGTTACCTGTTTATTTCTCTGTCTCCATCACTAGTGCAGGAGTAGTTCAAGGGCAAGGAATATACCTTAGTCATCATTTCATCCTCGATGACTAGCACAATGCCTAACATAGTGGAGATGGGGAAATAATAAATGTTTGTAAGATGGTTGGCTGACTGTATCCATTAGTCATTGGTGGTTCAGCCCAATCATTTACCTTCTATTTTTGACTCTCTAACTTAGGTAATATTTGGACCTTAAAAAATCTATTAGAAATCTTCTCAACCAGATCTCCAGAAACTACTAGTTTATGAAACCATTTTTTTTCGGGGGTGTTGGGGAGAGATCAGTTATTTTTTTATTATTCCTCTGTGAAGTATTGAGTAGTTAAGCCCTCCATGTTCGATCTCTTTCATCATTTAAATGCTTAAAAGCCAGAGCAGTGAAGTTGGAAAACACAGTAGATGTTAGGATTAAAGCACAAGGAGTCTCTTCTGCCTTTTGTGGATTTGAAGTTCCTCTCTGATACATGTTCACTGTTCATTATTTATAGTGCACTTTACATGTTCAGAGTGTTTAAGAATCTTTGCTATTGGGTCTGGGCCATCCCAAGTGGTCTTCATCTTCCTGATTAGCTACTCATTTCTTCATCAACACTCAGACGATTCCTTCTATGCAATAAGTGCTCTGTAACTGGATCTACTACCTGACTGGTGTTAACAGTATGTTCTTCTGCATGAGGACTGTAAAGGAAAAGAAACCTGCTAAGGTCGCCTTACTCCAAGATGGGTCATGGTAAATTTTCAAGTTATGCTGAGCTAAGCATTCTACATGGAAACTCTATATTTATTAATTTATCTACCCTGCCTACTCACCTCTCCTCACAGCTGCAAATGCCTTTTGATAACAAGTGTGGATTATGAAAGGTGCTAGAAATGTGTTAGGAACACAAATTTCAGAGTTCTATTCAGCTATTAATAATTTGTGAGTAGTGTCAGCAGTGCACCAGCATTAGCTAGTGCTGACCTTGAGAAACAGCGCAGAAGGCTTACCCCTAGACCTTTATTTCCTTAGGCCTTCCTTTCACTGAGGGTTATCTGGGATGCTGCCAGACACCCAGGGGAAGTGGCCTGTGTGATAGGCTCCCAGAGAAATTATGTGCCTGATGCTATCTGAGGAAGGAAAAAGTTTTCTTATTTCTTGATTTTAGCAGATTTGTCAGCCAATGTGGTATCAGCTTAGCAGTCCAAATGGTCAAGGTGTGGAGGACATCAATGAAAACTAGGTAATAATACCCAGGAATCTGATATACAAACTATTGGTAATGGGTTGAGTTAATTTAAAATAAAAAGTAACTGAATTTCACATCTCCTTCCCCACCCAACTCCAGGAAAGAAAGGCCAGGATGATATTTCTAAAGTTTTGTTGAGGAACAGGGTGTGGAGTTTTCCCTGAAGAGGAAGACGTAGGTGGTATATTTGCATTGCAGATGTGAAAGTCATACATTCATAGTTAGAGTTGGAGCTATCCCAGAAAAAAATAAGAGGAGAGACTCGTTCCTCAGCATGCCCCAGGTGTGACACCTGGATTTTATAGGGCAGACTGCAGCAAAAAACACATTTAAGCCTGCCCAATGCAGAAATGCCCAAGAGATGGATGGCAAATGACAAGGACAAAGGCCAGTGTTGGACAGCAATGCCCACAGATGGCTGAAGCAATAGGAAAAAATAGAAATTGGGACCAATATTGGATTCTGTGGGGGAAAAAATGGAGAAGACAGCAAATTACTGAGACTGATAGCTGGGAGTTTATAGCAAATTAAGTCTGATTTTGAGAAATAAAGTAAAGTGACATTTATTGGACTCTGGTAGCATACCAGCGACATCTTCTTAGAGAGGCTAGGAACCTCATAGACACATGGGAATAAAAATAACCAAATTGGTGATTAAGCTCCATGTTATACCAGTCACTGTACATAATACTGCCTACAAATAGCATAATTTCTGTCCTCGAAGAACTTGCATTCTGAGAAATGCTGACAGTCTGTGGTTTTTCAAGAGTTCAGAATTAGTTGGTACTCTCTAGCATCTCTCACTGGGAAAGAAGAGAGTAGAGAAGGTAAATGGGAACAAGCATATTTTCAGGCCATTTTGATTTTTACACTGAGACCACTTTCAAGCTTAACTCCCACTGAATATAAATGTCTAATCTTAGAATCCATATCCCATCACTGTAGCTGAGACCACTGATTCTAGAGTGAAAGGCAGACCTGGGTTTCAGTCCCTGCTCTGTGACTGGTGGTTGCATGACCTTGAAGTCTCTTAGCTCTATAATCCTACCGAGTCTCCATCTGGAGAGAGCAGTTCTTAATAGCACCTACTTCATTGTGCTGTTGAGGATTTAAAAAATGTGATGGAACTTGCATCTTAACAGAGGAGATAAGCGATCCACAAAGAAATAAATATTTATTCTGGTGTCAGGTAATAAAAAGTGCTGTGAGATAAAAGCATGGCAAGGGAATAGATTGTTACATACAGGTCAGTGGTTATTTACGTAGGGTGGCCAGGAAAGATGACATTTGAGCAGAGACTGGGTGGGGGTGTCGGAAGGGAGTGAACTGATGTACAGAAAGCACACTATCTTTTAGACTCAAACTAACTGTCTCATAACTGCTTATTAGTCTTTCATTCAGATACAGAGAGAATGATTCAGGATGAAATCTCTACTCAAGAACACAGAGGTTCTTGATAGGAAAGACTTTAAATCTCTGTCTTGAATCTGAGTTTCTGAGTCTTCAAGGCTCTGGAAATGACAAAAATATATAATTTTCTTCCTTGAAAGATGTAAAGAATGAGATTTAAAAGAAACAAAGAGATATATGCAGGGTAGATAGAGAATATACCTTGAGAAACAGCACAGAAGTGTGTGTGCACGCACGCATGAGAAAGAGAGAGAGAGAGAAGAGAACATCACAGCAGAGATGAGAACAGGTGTAGAAACGAACATATGCTTTAAAAAATTCTTTTAATAAACAATATTTTGAGTTAATGGGTTTCAGTGGATTCTCAGTGGGTTTCTGAGCCTTGAGTTTCTTGCAGTGCATTAGCTGGACTATATAAGGAATTGGTTCCCAGAAAGGCATGGTCATTTGTTTTCGGTTCCATATGCTCTCCACCATCCCACTGCTCTGATGTCAATTTTTGACATTTTCCATCAGGCAATTTATACACTATCACCTGCCAGCCTTCCTATAGCACTCAGGTTTGTTTGATCTCATACAAACTCCCCTCTCCTATCTGTTGATGAAATAATAAATCTGGGGACCTTTGAAGATAGTGCACTGTTGGAGAGCACAAATGAAAATCTTTTTTTTTGATACTTAAGCATTCTGAGTGCTGAATCCCCAGTGTCGATGGGTCTACATTGTGCACCTCCTTTTAGACACATTTAGACAAATCAGTCAAGCAGGAGTCCCTAAAAGCTTGTAATTTTCCAGGCAATATGGAACATATCACATTGGTAATGGAAGATTCTTGTAAAGCCATATGATCCTGAGCTAAGCTATCTATTTATTTGATTTAAATTGTTTTAAGCACTTTATAGTTTCTGATATGATAGCAGGAACCTCACATGATTTAACTTAAAGATGTGGACCTGACCTTCAAAAAACTTAAAGTCCCAAATAGCATGCATATTTAGGATATTAATATTTCCAAAAACACCTTCTAGGGGATCTTCTAGCCCTATATGAAAAACTTCAGGGACTCGATTGCCAAACACATTGTAGGCTATTTAACCTGGCATTCGTAGCCTTCCCCAGGTACTTTTCAGCCTGTTTCCAACCTCTCTTTTGTAGAACCCTTCTGCTCTGACCCACTGTCTGACACAGCTCCTACACACTACCGGGCATTGCAAACAAAATCCCTGCTATTCATGCTCTACCCATTCTTGAGAACTTACTTCAAATCCCATTTCTTTCATGCATTCCCTCATCGCTCTTTTTAAAAAATTGACTTTATATTTTAGAGCAGTTTGAAGTGCACAGAAAAACTGAGCAGATTTCCCATATACTCCCTGCCTCCACACACTCACAGACTCCCCTACTATTGACATTTCCACCAGAATGGTACATTTGTCACAATTGATGAACCTACACTGACACATCGTTATCACCCAAAGTTCATAGTTTATACATTAGGGCTCATTCTTAGTGCTGTTCATTCTGTGGGTTTGGACAAATACATAATGACATCTATCTATCATTACAGTATCATACAAAGCAGTTTCACTGTCCTAAAAATCCTCTGTGCTCCACCTATTCATCCATTCCTCCCCCCAATCCCTTGAAATCAGTGACCTTTTTTTACTGTCTCCACAGTTTTGCCTTTTCCAGAATGTCATAGGGTTGGGATTGTATAGGATGTAGCTTTTGCAGAGTGGCTTTTCTCATTTAGTAATATGCATTTAAGGTTCCTCTATGTCTTTTCATGACTTGATGCGTCATTTCTTTTTAGCGATGAGTAATATTCTACTGTCTGGATGTGCCATACCTTTCTGCTCTTTTTAAAATTCTGGTAATTTTTTACATTTAGACTTGCTCTGTCTGATGCATGGGCCACTGGTTATATAAAATTTAAACAGTATGGCTATTTAAACTTAAAATAATTAAAATTAAGTAAAATTAAAATTTAATTTTTCAGTCATATTAGCCACATTAAAACTGTTCCTTAGCCACCTGTGCTTTGTGGTCACTATCTTAGCCCAGATATGGAACATTTTAAATCATCATAGAAAGTTCTATCAGGTACTGCTGCTCTAGACTACTGCTTTGGTTATTAGGCATGCTAATTTATTGAGGTTCTACTACAGTTAAATGCCTTGCTGTATTAATATACACTAGCTAATTTAGTTATATAAACAACCCTGGGAGGGTTGTGCTATTACTAGTTCCCACTTTACATAGGGAAACATTAAAGATCAGAAAGCTTATGTGAAAGATCAAAAGTCACACAATTAGCGGCAGGGACAGGACCAGAGCCAAGTGCTTCAGACTCCAGGACTCTGCTCTTACAAGACTCGCCACTCTACCTCTCATTTTTTCTGTCATGTGTCTGTGTCGTTGCCTTAGTACTTACTTCACTTCCAGTCATAAAATCCTCCCATTGAAAAGAGCCTGCATGTCATTCATCCCAATACTCTCATTTTACAGATGAGAAGACTTAGATTTCAAAATGTGAGTAACTTGCTTGTGGTCACAGATGTAAAGTTATTGCGTTACGGAGATTGGAAGTTCAAGCGCCCCTCACTGCCAGCCTGGCGAGCCTTTGGCTAGCCTAGTGTTCCAGAATGCAGGGGCTGTGGCATACATTTGGAGGCCCACAGCAGTCAACACAAGCCTTTGAAGTAGAAGGTGCTTATTATACATGTTTTCATTTGATGAAAGACAAAGGAGTATACCTACACTTTTCAGAGATGTAGAGAGCAGAGGCCCTGATCTAGTTTCCTCTCTCAGGGAGTTGGGAGAGGTTTGTAAGACAACAGTGTCTTTCACATATCTTCCTGGACTATGATTTTGTTTCTTCTGAGAAAGACGCATTGTAGATGTGAGATGATGACAAAGAACAAAGTGGTTGACAGTCAGGAGCAATACCATTCCTTCGACAACATTCAACAGATATTTATTGAACACTCACTGTATGCCAAACACTGGGACAGGGACTGGGAGTACAGATGTGAGTAAGAAAGCCTGGAATCAGATAGAATAAGATTTGCAAATTTAAAGCTAGAACCAGGAGACAGAGAACCAGCTGAGAGCATCAGCCAAGCAGTTGCAGGATGGGAGGGAGGAGGCAGAGCAGCTTATTGTCTTTTGTAGAGACAAACCCTGTGGATGATGAAGTGGCCTCCTCAGAGGATGCCTGGTAAATGCTAAAAGCAAGATCAATTTCTGACTTTTTTTTCCATGTAGGGGAAGCATCCTGACCCGAGTGGAGGTGCCCCTAGCTATAGAATTGACTGAGGCTTCATATTTACAGCTGGAATTTACACGCAGCCTGCCCTCCCAACTCCCTCAGATAGCCAAGGCCCCCTTCAAATGCACGTTTGAGCTTGATCTGATTTTCAGTACTCCCTGGGGAAAATAAAGAGAGAAAAGAAAGAAAAGGGGTGGAAGGATGCTGGTAGGGGGAGGAGGTGATTGGTTTCAGGTTGCAGGAGAGAGAGTCATTGGGTCGTGACTACTGAGAGGACCTGGCCCGCCCCCCAGCCTGCCAACAGAGCCAAGGCAAGTTGGAGGCACAGCAGTTGTATAGAAGTCTTTTACAACTCTATGGACATCCACCCACACCCCTAGTAGCCTCCCCCTAACAGCTCAGGAGCAGCCCAGAGGACAAAGCTGCTGCAGTCCTTAACAGAGTGCCAGGCCAACTTGGCTGCCTCGCTGGGTCAGGCATCAGTTCCACCAGGTGCCCACTGTCATAGCTTCTGTGCAGGTGAAGGAGCCCTAGTGCCCTTCCTGCCAATGGAAATGTGACAGATGCTGGCTCCTTAGGCTCCTGTCCTGCCTGGTCCAGCCTTGAGTTCACTAACCCTTTCTCCTGCCTTCTTTCTTTGTGTGCTTGCTCCTTTGTGATTGTACTCACTCAGCCCTCCCTTCCATCCCCTTTCTTAACCACCATCCGATGCCAGGTCTTTATTTCTAACTACCTGGTACCTCCTCTGAGGACAGATCTCAAGTAATATTGGCTGAAGCTAGAGGGGAGGTGTTTATTGCCCTCTAACTTGTCTCCTTGCTTTCTACCCTTGTCATGCTCCCATCTATTCTCAGATGCAGGGTGACTAGAGTGACCCTTTTAAACATCACTTACATCATGTCATTCCTTAACTCAGAACTCTCTAATGGCTGCCATTCATTCTGAGAGGAGAAGCCAAGCTCCCTTCAAGGAACAATAAAGCTTTACATGACCTGACCCTCTGGCCTATCACTCTTCCCCTTGTTCACTCGGCTCCAGCCACACTGGCCTTCTTGCTGCCCCTCAAACTTGCCAGCACTCCCTGGCCACGGGCTTTGTACTTTCTCCTTCCTCTCTTCCTCTGGACACCCATGCTGCTCACTCCTGTGCTTCCTTCAGTATAGACTAACCAGGCTATGTAAAGAGTTTGCAAGAAGATAAGATGAGAAAAATATCTAAAGTCACCTTATCAGAGAGGCCATCCTTGACCTCTGCTCCCCTTCTTTTCTGGACATCTCAAAGCTCTTTACTCTGTTTGATTTTGTTTTTCTCCAGAGCACATATCAGACATAGCTGAATCCAGGGGTTCAGTCACTTTAGAAATCTCTCTCCCCACCTCTTGATTCTTTCCCCCTCTGTTTCAGTTCTATTCTCCTCTCCACAATGCTGGAAAAAATGGCCAGCAGCCCTCAGGGGTTTAGCCTCCAACTGGCAAACTCAATGCAAAGAGCATGCTTTATTTTCAATGAGTATGAAAAAATGCAAGGGCTGATTCTCACTGGACCAGCTTGAGACATAGTTTATTTTTTAACCACTCTGTATGGCCAGGGGAAAAGACCCTTCTGCCTGACTAAGCCTGGGTCACACGTTTATCTCTGGAAAGTGAATGGGGGTAGAATCAGCCCCACGCAAAGCACAGAGCTTGAGGCTGATGAGAAATTGTTCTCAAAGGGAAATTCAGGCACAGTTACTAGGAGAAGAGAAAATGGTTAGGGGACAGGTGCAAAAAACCTGTATTCCCTGAACCCCTGCAAACACTTCCCCATTGCTCTGTCTCTTCCCTCTGGGGCATCATGTCTGCATCCTGCAGTCATTTGTTGCTTGTAAAACAAACCCTATGATCTGTTACTCTCCTATTTGTAAGTCTTTGGTGCTAAGAGGATAAAGTTCGAACTTTTTATATTAGCATTAAAAGTCACCACAGACTGGCCTCAACTTATCTTTCCCATGTTATCTCCCTGTCAGCTCTCTACCTGGCTCAGTGGGTTTATTCACTGATGAAACTTGCCTTCCATGCTTTCTCTCTGTGTTGTTCTCATCTTCCAACAAATAGTTGGCTTTACCTCCAATCTGCCACCTTCCTTTAATACCCAAACACTCTTTTATGAAACCCTATAATATTTATCATTCCTGGCATTTCCTATATATTGTTTTACATTGTTAGAAATTCACGTGAGACTGCTCCCTCCATTCTTCCAGTCATATTGTAGGTCATGGGAGTAGAGATCATGCTCTGCAGTAGTTCAGTTAAGGCCATATCATATTGTGAGAATCCAGTAAGTCATGATTGATTGTTTAAATGCCAATCTTCCTAAATTCCAGGCTTATTCCAAAGAGCTTGCTTCTTTCTCACGAAGTCTTCCAGATGGATGTTGAGACTTTGGATTCTCTTTGACCTTAAGGAGGAGTCAAGGGTCATCTAAAGGAGTGAGAAACTTAAGGTCTCTTCACAGACTTCATCCTCACCTCCC
>NW_006431288.1:1212665-1219557 GCF_000325575.1 Pteropus alecto
TTGATCCTAGTTGCCCTTTGTCTTCTGGAGACAGGTTGCATATTCTTATCTAACCTGAAGAGGCCTATGGCTGAATAACCACTACATTCTATGTTCTCCAGCCTCTCCTTTGCTCCTTGCCAAACTGTTCTTGTAGAGCTTTGCTCCTCCAGTTTTACACACACTCTCAGATACTACTGTTGTGTAGTGAGCATAGTCTTAGAGCCAGTAGAGCTAGCTATGTAAACTTAAGCACATTATTTCACCTCTCTGAGTCTCAGTTTTCAAATCTGTAAAACAGAGATATAATATGTATTTCACAGTTATTATGCAGACCAAGAATAAGGTATGAAAAAGCTTATGATTATGTTGGCTGCATTGTAAGCACTCAGTTAATGTTAGTGAATTGATCACAATCTCTTTGTCTCTCTCAGATGCTATTTCTCTTTCATTGAAGGCTGACATGAGGTTGCCATCTAGTGGGCTTGCAATTGACAACTGAAGGGCTAAGCAGGGCTGGGTACAGAGGCCACGTCCCAAGGTACTCCAGAGGAAGGAGGTTGGATGTTTGCTTTGGTTCTGATGTGTGAATATTTGGCTGTCTTGCTTGTGTGGTTCCATAGCTCAGTCTCCAGGCATGGGTCTCTCATGCATCTTCAATGGTTTCCCTTCTAATGGCAGAGCAGAAATCCTAATCTGACCCCCCACTTGGCTCTTGGTCGCTCTTCCTACCAACTCCCACTTCATGCTGTAGGTGGCAATCAGGGCAGGGGAGCTATGTTTAGTTTAGAGGCTGTTAGTTTTGCTAAACTTGAGACCATCCCCTCTCCCATGCCTTTTTTTTTTTTAGCAATTTTCCAGATTGTCAGATAGAATGGGTGTGTTGATGGTGCCATATGGGGCAGAGCTCCTATGTGTGAATAGGAATAAAATAAAGTCAAGAGTAGCTCCTTCGGACTGAAATCTCACTATCAATGCAAGCCTGAGACCAGTCAGGATTCCATTCTAAACCATTAAGACATCGAGAACTTGAAGCCACAGAAGAAGAAGGAATTCACCAACAGGCAGAACTTATTAACGTATCATAGTATATCCAAGTGTATTATGCAGATGTCCCTTCAAAGTTGGCTCTGTGGCCAACACCCTGGGAGAATGCTAGAGTTCTGTGATATACATGGACTTATCAAAGTACAAAGGGATCTCAGAAGTACTGGAAGAGAAAAAAATGTATTTGGCTTTATTTGGTGAGTTTTCACCAAATTAGATGGGTAGGACAATGCTTTTTTTTCTGTGTAACACTTTATAGAGTTGTTTCTTAGAGCATATCATAAACAACACGAAAATTATATACAGCTACATGCTAGATTCTGTGTAAAACATAGGAGTTCATTCATTCATTAAAAATATTTTTGAGCACCTGCTGTGCACTACCCTCAGGCAGCCCTTGTTGAGCCTTGCTCTTCTAGAGCCTTCCTTCTCAAGGACAGAGACAGACAATAAGTAACTATGTAAAACATTCAGTACATCAGATGGTGATAAATATGGTAAACAATAATCTATATCTGTACGGAAGCATGTAGAGACTCTAAGGATAGAGTGATGAACTGGCATTTTAAGTAGAATGGCCAGGGAAGTATTTGAAGAAGACAAGTCATGCGGTCATCATATAGAAGGGCATCCCAGGCAGAGGAAACATTAAAGGCCTGGCTCCAGAGGTTAGAACAGGCCTGGGGGTGAAGAACTGCAGTGAAGCCAGAGAGCTTGTCATGGGCTGGTGGTGGAAGGAATTAAGGGATAGGTGGACAAAATGATTAGAGTGGGGTGTTAAAATAATATTGTGGGAAGTCTCAGAGAATGGGAGGCTAGGGAGGTTAGGGGTGAAGGAAGAATTTTAATCAGGTCTTAAGAATGTGGATACTCAAAAGAGAGAAATCAGGGAGTTTCTATACTTGAGAAACAATCATGAAGGAAGGTGAAAGGTCAAAAGCATAGCATGTGCTCTGAACTTGAAGTCATAGGATGTGGGTTCAAGTCTCACATCTAGAACTTGGTTTCAACAATTACGGAACAGGAGAACAAAACAACCCTCCCCATAATGTTGTGTATTTATATGTGTGCCAGTGTAGCAAGTGCTAAAAAAAAGTAAGCTTCCATTATTAAGAGAGGAAGATTCAGTTAATAACCCCACAGAAACAGATAATCAGGGACCTTGCAACTTTCCCTTTGCTGGCGGTGAATGTGTGAAGGGCTATTTCTCATCATGGTGCAAGTAGAGGCTTAAAGTTGGTCTCTATGATGTACTGGATAATTTTCTTGCTCTAAAAAACATTTCTAACCCCCACCCCTCAATGACTTAAAAGTGAAATATTGTTCATCACATTTTAGAAATGTGGAAACTGAGAGTAGTTAAGTGTTTTGTTTTAGGTCTTCTGGTAAGTCATTTCTTGAAAGAAGAGCCAAGATAGGGCTCCACGTTTCCATCTATACTTCTTAGAATATGACTCATTTCCAAAAGCTAGCCAAGCATTCTACAAAAATTTTTAGTTGTGTTCAAATACACATAACATAAAATAACACCTTAACTATTTTTATGTGAACAGTTCAGTGGTGTTAAGTACATTCACAATGGTGTGCATTCAGTCTCCAGAGTCTTTTCATGTTACAAAACCAAACACTCTGCCCAATAAACAACTCCCTATCTCCTCACTCCCCAGACCCTGCTTGTACCTAGCCCCATAATTGTCAATTTCCATGATAATATTCCATCTATGATATAAATATGTCTTCTATCTATCTATCTATCTATCTATCTATCTATCTATCTATCATCTATCATCTATCAATCATCTATCTATCTATCTACATTCATCTATCAGTAGAAGCTTGAGTTGCTTCCACCTTTTGGCTATTGTGGATAATGCTTCTTTGAACATGTGTATACAGATAACTCTTTGAGACTCTTCTATTAATTATTTTCCAGAATTGGAAATGATGGATAGTAATATGGTAATTTTGTTTTTAATATTTTGAGGAACCATCACACTGTTTTCCTTAATGGCTACACCATTTTTCATTCTCACCAAAGCTGCACAAGAGTTCCAATTTCTCCACACCCTCAACAACACTTGCTATTTTTTTCCTTTTTCTTTTTTAATAGTAGCCATTCTAATGTGTGTGAGATGTGTCTCATTGTGGTTTTGATCTGTATGTCCCTAATGATTAATGATGTTGAAGATGTTGTCATGTGATTTTTGGCCATTTATATATCTTCTTTGGAAAAATGTCTGTTCAAGTCCTTTGCCCATTTTTAATAAGGTGGTTTGTGAACCAAGCGTTTTTAATGATCACCAAGATAGGGTAATAAACACAAAGGGACAGGGCAAGCCGGGCTAAGAGTTTATCAGCTCTGATTCCAGAATTCCAGTTGACTGACTTCTCACTTACCCCTTTGACATAATCAAGCTTCCTTCTCAGAGTGGCTGTTGACACTAGTGGTGAGGAATTCCCAATCCCAAGAAATGACTAGTGAGAACCATGGCTGGCTTTAGGGTCCTGCATTTCATACACAATGAGGTTGAAGAAAAAATTATTTGTATTAAATAAAGTCTTATTCCTTTCCTGTTCCCTTTTGTATACCACTATGAACTACTATTACCATAGCAACAACCACAACTATTACCACTTCTCACCCCCAACCACTACTACTGCCACCACCATCAGCAGCTAACATGAAACAAGTATTCTCTATGCACCACATCTGGTACCTCTGCGGTCAGAATCCATCAGGATTTAAATCTCATAGGTGAGAAATAGCCAGCCTTCCAAGTCATTTGTTAGCTAAACAACTTAAGTGTCTGAAAATGAGAAGAAATTGTGGATGTTTCTTTCTTTAGTTCTTTTTCTTTCTTTTTGATTCATACCAGAGAATAATGAACATGTGGTTAAGAATTTTAAGTAGCAGCTTCAGTCAGGCAGGGTGGTTTATAGAGATTAACTTATCCCCTTGGAGTGTTCAGCAAGAAGGCTCTCTCAAGCCAAGCAATTTTATAATTAAATGATAATTGTTTTTTTTTGTTGTTGTTGTTTTTAGATTTCTGTTTCCCCACCCCCCTGGATAGCCTAGAGAAAGATAAACAGCTTCAGGAATCAATAAGGAATCAATAAGCATCAAGGCCATAGGCTAAATAATTTACTGATTCTCTATCTCAAACTTTCCCCTCTACCAGGAAAAATTGTGTTTACTTCACAGAAGATTGAGAATATACCTGGTTTAGTTTCACAGTTGTTATTACTGTCTTTACTTTTTTATGACCGAGCAACAGAATCTAGAGAATGGGATCATGGAAGTGTGCTAATGACAGGGCTTATTCACTATGCTGGGTCAAAGTGGGTGAAGCCTGGCTGGGGCACCAGGCTGTTGGAGGTACTGGGGTTAGGTGGCAACTGCATGTATGGAGTCTCTGTCCACTTTCATGATCACTGCACACCTGTTAAGATCTGCTAAACTTCTGCTTTGTTGTCTCTCACCCCCTATGCAATCTGCACTCAAAATGATCTTTTCTAACCCAAACCTGTTGGTTCTCTGTAACAAGAAGTCTTCAGGGCCATCTTTGCTCTCTAAGGATCATCTAAATCCACATACATTCCTTAGGAATTCCGCAGCAGCATTCCCCACTGTGTACACCTGGCCTCAGAGTCTGTTCCTCTCTGCTTTTCTCTTTAAATTCCTGCCATACTTCTTTGAGTTCCTCAGACATGCCGTTATTTAACCCCTTGTGTTCGTCTCAGTTGTTGGTCCTTCTGAAATAATCTCCATCTTTTCCCTAGGGCAAGCCCTATTCATCTAAGTTCCATCAGCCCATATCCTTTAAATTAAGTCATCGGCACTTCCTGGGTCCTCCCAGAGCACACTTCTCAACCCCGTGAGAAGTCTTGAGTCACTTGAGATAAAAGACCATGCTTATACGAACAGGTATTAAATCACTAATAACAGTTCAATGTCTAGCCCATAATAGTAAATATTTGTGCAGTTAATGAAGGAATGTCATAAGTTACCTTGGACCACTGAGAAGGAAAGAGGGCTCTGAAAAAATGTTGCCTAGTAGAATGTTGCTGTGAAATCTTAAATGATCCTGTCTAAAAATCATCTTGCTTGCCTTTGATTGAGCTCACATAAAACAGTAGGGATGGTTTAAAGAAAGTGCAATATATATAAAAATTACTATTAAAAACCTGATATATTGAGAGTTGGTTATCTGTTTAGCAGACTGTTATTCCTCTCAGCAAACCTGGCCATTTTAATTTTATTTTACTATTGAATTAATTTGTATTCAACCTTGAAAGAATATAACTATTCTATAAAACAATAAGATGTCTGGATTAGAAATATGCACTTTTTGGTGAGTCACTAGCTCTTTCAAATGAGTAGCATGTTGATTAACATGTACAGGAATAAAAAAATCTTAAGGGGGCTGTCTAATCTAGATAGATATTCTTGACCTCTCCCAATTCCGAATTGCGTTAAAAGCACCTACAACCAAAATCAAATCGACTTATTATTATTTAATGTCCTCTCAGGAACATTTCCAGTTTTTCTTCTTTGGCAGATAGTCCAATAGGTAACTTTGGGTTTGCTAAAACACCTTTATAAGTTAACATGTTGCCAAATATTTGGATGGAAAGTGATTTGATATAATGTGAACAAAATCTCTAGATAAATAACTCAATTTTTTCCCTTTCATTTGGAGTTTTAAATGCTTGTAGACAAATCTAAAAGCACATGGTTTCCTATTTGGAGGTCCTTTGCCTCTCCTTTGAGTCCTTGGATATTGATCCTGGCCAGGGACTCCCATCCTGGCCCAGTGCTTAAATAGGGTGCTGAGCAGCTTTGAAAGAATTTCTTGATCTTTATTAAGGGTGTAGATCCCCATGATGCATTCATTTCCCCCTCTTCCTTTGTCTGCCCTCTACCCCAGCAATTATTAATGAACTCAAAATCAATCTGTCTGGTTGCTTGATGAGGTTAGAGGACTTCCACTGGTCTTGCAATGGCTCACAGAAAACCAGATGCGACAATCAGTTTACTGTGAACTAACTCTCTCAGTCTCTCTCTCTCTCTCTCTCTCTCTCTCTCTCTCTCTATCTCTCTCTCTCTGTCTATCTGCCTATTGATTAAGTAATGGCACCCTGGGGCTTGTTCCTGATAAAGCAGTTTCACAGAATGTAAAGTGATGGGTCTCCACACAATCCTAGCTGTTATTCTCTATCCAGGCACCAGACCAGGGATGGCTTAACTCAGTAAGGCAACAAGTTGCTGCCAAGCAACCCCTCCCAAGAATCTTGGTTTTAATCTGAGATAGGGTTTATCTTGAGAAGAGATTGTCCAGAATTTAGGTAGGCTCTAGCCTACATTAGGGCTGGGAGAGTCGACAGGTACTCCACAGGCTTTTTGGAAGTATTCAAATAACTCTATGGCAGGAACTCGAACCAGATTTTCTGAGTGTTTCAAAATCCAATTCTTTTACATTTTCTTTACTGTTCTAATCCTAACATACAGAGACTGGAAGGTAGCAGTGTCTCCATAATGACCACTGAAAGATAAAAGCCTGAGATCAAAAAGAAAGTGCTAGAAATAGGAGCAGCTCACCCTGGGAGACTAGAAAGACTGTAGTCTAAAAAAAGCTGAGTTTGAGACCAGACAAATGATTAGGGATTAGGAAATCTTATGCAGAATGAAGAGCAGGTAAACTCATTCTCTTTTCATGGATTAAACAACCAAGAGAGTTTTAGAAGGATAAGGGCTCATCTTATGTCACATAAATTGACACTTGAATCTATTTTTCTTCCTTCCTTCCTTCCTTCCTTCCTTCCTTCCTTCCTTCCTTCCTTCCTTCCTTCCTTCCTTCCTTCCTTC
>NW_006431288.1:1223953-1243814 GCF_000325575.1 Pteropus alecto
ATATTAACTCTCCTGATGGTATCAGCTAGTTCTTGTATTTCTCTTTCACTATTTTTCATTCTTCGGTTTCTCTCTTCCTCCTTCTGATTGATTTCTACATTTCCGTCTTCAATATCACTGATCCTTTCCTCCATTTGGTCATCTCTGTTTCCCAATCTTGCTATTTTATTTTTCAACTCCTGCAGTGTGTTCTTTATCTCCAGAAGGTCTATTCAGTTCTTTTTGAGGGTTTCAATCTCTTTGCTAAAGAACTCATTCTGCTCATCTACTTGTTTTTTCAATTCCTGAAATCATTGATATGATTTGTTTCAGATATCACTCAGTTTTTTCAGAAGTACCATCCTGAATTCTCTGTCATTTAAATCACATATTTCTACATTTGAATAGACATATTTCTATGTCAGTAAGCTTATTTTTTGGAGATTTTTCTCTTTCTTTCTGAGATGCCTTGTCACCTTGGTTGTTCATGGACTATTAATGGACTATTTCTCTACCTGGGAATTAATGGAAGTGTGTTCTGCTTTTTTTTTCTTTTTTTCTTCAGAAAACAGATTTATTATATAATGGTCCCTAGCCTGTTGCAAATAAAGTGTTTTTCTTTTGATTTCTAGTAGGTGGCGTCTAAGTCTCTTGGATCTCTGTTTATATAAAATGTTAATAATGTCTTTTTCCCCCTTATAGATGTTTAATCATGCTTGCTACCCTCAGTTTCAGTTCCTGTCAGTGTTAGTGACAGTTTCGATGGCGTCTGCTCTGATTTCCCTGAGGCTCTGAGGCATTCTGTCTCAGAGGGTGTGGGGGGAGGGCCCCCTCTGGTTTGGGGGTTGAAGGCTGCAGCTCAAGCTCAGTTTTGCATCTGCAGCTGGTAAAAATCAATTGTTGTTTTTCTGCTGTCCCCGCATTTCTGTTTCTCTGCCTTCTGCCCTGATGATTGGGCACTGCCACCGGCCACGTGGAGCTCACAGTACTCTCAGGCAGGGCTGTGCAGGGAACTCGCTGCTCCTTCTCCCTTCCCCCTCCTCCTATAGGGAGCTCTTGTTGTGAGAGGCAGCTTTTTTGTTTCTGCCAGTCCACCACCTGACGCCCGGGGTTCTGACCTGTGGTAGCTCTTATGTACAGATCCCATGCTCAGACATGCTGGTGTGCAGTTTGGGTGGCTTTTTTTTTGTTGAGTTTTTGGCGTTCAGCTTATTGTTGTTTCAAGAGAAGAGATCTGGGAACATCTATCACGCCACCATGTTTAATCCAATCTCCTTGGGTCTTCACTTTCTTAAAGGCTAGCAATAAGCTGCTGTATTTTAAAGAAATAAATGGATTCTATCATTGGTAAAGTTAGCAAACACTAACATAGGAGGTAAGGATTGGATTTCCTTTTCAGAGTCCTTGTCCCCAGTTAAAAAGTAATAGTAATTTTTTATTGTCTTTTTTAAATAAGGATAACCCAGAGATTGCATGAGAAATTTCAATTACTATGCAAAATTACAGGATCTTTTGGGTGAAGAAAATTAAAGAGATGCTATACTAGTTAGGATTTATCTAAACTGCTATTACAAACAGAGCCACTCAATACAGTTCTTTAAAAAAATATAAAAATCTCAGACTCTTTATCAAAAGTGCTTCTCAGTCAGTAGAAAGGTGGATAGAAGAATGGGGCTCACAGAATGTTTCTTTTAAGGCACAACCAGGAAGTGGTAAACCTTAGTCATATGACCACACAGCCAAATGAGCCTTTGAAATCAGCTTTCCTGTGGGTATCAATGTTCCCAGGTAAAAGACAGGAGTTCTATTAAAAAAGAAGGGTCAAGATATATTGGTGGACAACTTGCAGGCTCTTTAACAGCTGCATACATAGAAGGAATGCAAAACAACATGGAACTCAATGTAAGATATTGATCTGCTGCTTGGACTGAGGTAGCAATTGAAATTAAAAAAAAAAAGAGGAGAAAGAAAGAACTTGAGGTAGGCAAAAGGATTGTCATCCCAAACTTAGACAAAGAGGGTCAACATAGATGTGCATATTGTAAGGTCGAATTGGGACAGGAAAGAAATGTGTAATCTACTTTCTAGTTCTTTCAATATGAGTCCAAACTAACTTAAATAGGGCTTACCTCTAATCATTTGGAATGCTTAATAGTGACAATACTGTGAAACAGTTCACTTTAGTTGTGCTGGATATGAAAATCTGCAATTCCCTAGCCTTTTATTTTGAAATATCCTTTTTTATTCCCGATGACATCACTTGTTCCGAAGTCTATATTATCTGATGTTAATATAGTCTCTACAGCTTTCTTACTGTTGTTTGCATAACATTATATGTAAATATATATTTAAAGACCATAGCTGTATCTTTATATTTAAAAAAAGGCTTCTTGTGGTCAACAAATATTTAATCATGCTTTTGTATTCAGTCTGAGAATTTCTACCATTTATTTGATGCATTTAGACTATTTACATATAATATAATTATCAATATGGTTGGATTTAAGTCCGCCATTTTACTACTTGTTTTCTATTTGTCTTATGTGCTCTTTGTTCTTATTTTGCCATTCACTTTTTAGATTAACTAACAATTCTTTAGTATTCTATTTTATAGTCAATATTGGCTTGTTAGCTATATCTCTCATTTTATTTTATTTTATTAGAGGTTGCTCTAGAGTTTCTAATATGCACTTTACTTAGCATAGATTGCCTCGAAACAATATTATATCATTTCTTTTGTAATGCAAGATTCTTACTAGAAAATGTTTTTATTCTCTCACTCTATTATGATCATACATTTTACTAATACATTTACTATAAAATTATATGATACAATGCTTTATTTTGCTTTAAACATTCACTTATTTTTGAAAGAAATGAAAACATGAGAAAAAAAGGAAATACTGACATTTTAAAGTGCTCTTCATTTCTTTGTGTAGATTCAGGTTTCCCTCTGTCATCATTTTCTACTTCTCAGATAAATTTATTTTGATATTCTTGTGGAACTGATTTATTGGTGGTAAATTCTTTCAGTTTTTGTCTGAAAAGAGTTTTATTTTGTCCCTTTTAGAGGATATTTTTTATGGACTAAGAATACTAAGATGTTAGGGTTTTTTTCCTCTTTCAGTTTTTTTAAAGAAGTGTATTGATTTAAGTCTTGCATAGTTTTCTTCTCTCTTATTTTTATCTGTACATAATGTGACGTTTTTTCTCTAACCGTTTTTAATATTTTATCTTTATCATTGGCTTTAAGCAAATTGATTATGATGTGGGTTTTTCTGTGTATTTACTCTGTGTGGATTTCATAGACCTTATTTAATGTGTTTACAGTTTTTATAAAATTTGGAAAAACTGGAGCCATTATATTGTTCAAATATTGTTATAGCTCATTCTCTTTTCCCTCTCTTTTTGCTACTCCTATCATAAATATGCTGTAATACTTGATATTATCTCCCAGTCACTGAGACTCTCTTCATTTTATTTTCAATATATTTTCCTCTATTGGTTTCTTTTGGGGTAGGTTATATTACTATTATTCACATTTGCTTATCTTTTTTCTGCATTATTTAAACTGTTGTTAATTTCATCTAGTGAAAAATCCACTTTAAATATTACATTTTTCATTTCTAGGACAAGGATTAGCAAACTTTTTCTGTAAACAGCCAAGTGATACATATTTCAGATTTTGCAGGCTGTAAAGTCTCTTTTCTAAAGATTGATATTCAATAAAGACTCAAGGGGATCTATATGCAGATTTCAAAAGCTAATTTTCTATATAGCTCTCTTCTTTCTGGAATTCTGTTCTACAACTCCCAGCTGCTGCACTCTGAATTAAGGGAGACTCTTCCTGAATACAAGTTCAGAAATTGTAAAAATATGGAGCAATTATTGAATTCAGCTAATTTGTGTCTCTTCTTTCAGGAATTGCTACTTTCTCCTGTCTGTTGTCCAATATCTAAAATCAGTTGATTTGTACATTTTTTGAGTTTACTAGTTTTTTATCATGGTTATATAAGTTCAATATTTGTTACTCCATCATGGCTAGAAGCAGCAGTCTTTTTGGCCCTTCAAAGAGTTGCTGCCACAAGGGGATCCCTGTCATACATTTACATGCAGGCTATTCATTATGTTAATGTGTCCTTCTGTGACAAGATAGCTAAGTGTTTAATCTCTAACCAATAAATGAATAATAAATGAAAGAATACTAGTAGGTTCAGTGATCTCTGGCCTGTTTTATGAAGGAACATGAGTCTGGGTTCAATAATGTATGGCATAATGAGATTGTACAGAAATAGTAGTTATAACCTAAAGGTTTTGTTTTATTTTCTAATGAGGAATTGTTAATGTTAACTAATAAGCTGGGAAAAACATCCTGTTGCACACCACTGACCATTTGTTGTATTATATGGCAGGAATATTGTTGAATAAAATAATTTTTACCGAAAACTAAAAAAGTGTAGTTGATATGAATTCAATATTCTACTCATTTCTGTTCTCATTTACACTAATGTAAAACCATTTATAGTGTAGATTCTAGAGGTCCTACAGCTATGAGGGACACAGGAGGCATGCTCTTGGATGAAGGTATACTGTGTATATGCAGAGATTCTAATTAAAGCCTGGTAATTGAAGCTTGAAACATGACTACAGGGATTCCTCCATTGACAAAGATATTGAGCAGCCATTTAAGTTGTAGATGAAAAAATATATAAACCAGTTTAACTTTATCTTTTAGTTTCTCAAGGTCGGAAAGGAGACAAAACTGATAATTGTCAGGATGTGAAGTTAATATTCATGAGTTTTGTGGTGAAGGAAAGAGCAAAACATTGGAGGCATTTTAGAAAGTCTCCTTTTGGACAAGTAATCAGGATATTTGTTGGATTATCACTAAAGGGAGTCCAACACTGGGTACTCAGTCATTGGGGCTTTCCTGTAAGGCATATTTCAGAAGTTTTACATATGGGTACTGTATTCACAGTCACAATGCATCCACTCTTTTTTTAAAATGCCAGTGTTGTCAAACAGAGAAGCCAAAATAACAGCAGAGTATAAAACCTAGAGACTTGGTTTCTAAGTTTTCTTGGGGATAATTGAGTAATCTATGTAATTAGTAGCTAATCTTACACAAATTAGATTAAAAATATTATTATTTTGGGGGGGGCATATCTTGGACTATATAGAGATTGGGTAACCTTGGGTATTGAAGACGTAAATATTTGAGAGTTGAATAAGGCTTCATTTAAATGTAATTTTAAAGGGATAATCTGGGCTGGCACATGTATACTCCTATGCTTTTCCACTTAACCAGAGAGGAGGCTCTCTGTGCTTTAAAAGATGCTGCTATTGGAGACCATATTGGCAACCATTAGCTGAGGCCAGAGGAAAATCATCTTAATTAGTTTAGGTCAGGCCGCAACCATAGGGAGACAGCCTTAATTCATAGCAGATATTGGAAGAATCTCACAATGATGAATTGTCACCACCATTCCTAGAATATAGGAGTCTAGCAAGAATCTGTAGAGTTAAAATTCATTTGTTCAACTTTAAAGAGTACCTTTATCTAGTTGTGCATTACAAGGAAGCTTGTTCTTTATTTAAATTTTTTTTCCCTATCCTGGAAAAAATATGTGCTCCTGTTTTAAATTCATCTGAGCTCAAATTTTAGAGAAAAAATAGTCTTATGCTGTGTTTTCTTTGTCATTAGAATGAAGAACTCGACAGTATGTAGGCTGTAGAACTGATACTGAAAAGGCTTTGCATTATAGAAATATATTGCATGAGTAACACTGCCTTCTTGTCTTCATGGAGCTCAAGATTTTGTGATAGAGAAATATCTTAAAGAGGAATCACACACACAACTATATGAGCATAGTTTTGATAGTTTTTGTGAGGGGAAATAAAACCACCTAAAATGATTAGAACTAATGTTAGGGGTTTACCTTAAGTCTGAAATTGAAGTCTGAGAAATGAAAAATAAGAAGTTAGGAGAAAAGGAACAAGGATGTGAATGGATGTGCAGATCCAGAAGTAAGAAGGACATTAATAAGTCTGAAGAAATTGAAAAGGCCAATATGAAGGGGACAGAGTGAGAGAGAGGGAGATTGCATGGCAATGAGGTTCTAATTAGAGTCTCAATCATGCTGGACAATAAAAACTATCCTAAAGATTTGGAACTTTATTCTAAGATCAATGGAAAACCATTGAATTCTTTTCATGACATGATCGGATTTGCTTTTTCAAAGGAGAATGGTCTGGAAAGAGAGAGAAACAGATATAGAAAGATGTTGCAAAAGGGTGAAGGTAATTTTGAAAATTTGCAGATGGTTTCTGCCATTTTCTAGTTTTTTTGCATGTTCTAAACAAATTAAACACTCTTTTTTAACACCTAGGGAACAGAAGTCTATTTATTAGGTAAGTGGACAAAGAGGAAAAGAGAAAAATGGCACAAATTACCTGCTCACCCACTGTCACTATGCCAAATGTCTGACAGATTCCCTTCAGGAAGGACATGGCTTATGGTGCTCACAGAGTTCATGATTCCTCTGGAGCACAGCCCCACTTTTCTCATCCTGGAAAGAGCTGGGGGAGTGCATGTGGATGTCAAGTTATCATCTTAATGAATTTGATTATTGTACCAACCTCAGCAGCCCTGGTTTGTGTCCAGACCTTTTACAATTCCTCTCCCATTTCTGCCTCTTCAAACAAAACTAGTTTTTTATTACATCTTCATCCTGAGTTATCTCAGAAACAGGGTACTTGTTTTTTGGGACTTACTTTTCTTATATACAGGAAAAGGAGAGATTAGGGCATAATAGGGTCTAACTTTCATTGGCTGAACACATTTCTCTAACTTAGGGGAGATGAGTTTAGTAAATTAAACACAACCACAACCCCCCCACCCCACAAACCCTGGAATAACAAAACAACAACAACAACAGCAACAACAACAACAACAATAACAATAACTAAACCCCTGTTCTTCTATCAGAGCACATTAGCGAGTGATAAATTCTTTTTGCTTTGCATTGTTTAGATCCAAGCATGTTGAATATCTGTACTTCAATACTGATATGGCCTTTTTCTGTGTGTGTATTTTGTTTTTGCTTATTTTGTTCCATTTGTTTCAGTGGTGGAGTTAAAAAAAGAAAATTAGTAGAAGAAAATTCCTATGTAGAGGCTAAAGTGTGCTTTATGATTTTTCTTCCCATCATCCAGGGCTAGATAAGTACAAAAACACTCTTATAGCACTAGAGTAAACAATATTTTAAAAATATCCTCTACAGAAACCTTGCTTATGATAGGATCAGTTGAGATTAATAAAATTATCGCTGCTGTACTCAGGCTTAGTTTCCATTTCTCTTCTCAGAAGATCTTCAGAAGAGTTTAAAGTAGTGCCTGTCAGATGTGGTTTGTGGATTGAGGCCAAGCAATGAAACATTTGTCACTGGTCTTGAGGCATATAAACAAGCTATAAATAAGCATTTAGAAATTTTCATAAAAAATTCTGAAATTGTTTGTTCTGTTGAATAAAGGATTGGGCTAGTGTTTTATATATCTTTATTTTTTATTTTCCTGGTACTTTATTTCTGTCATATTTTATCAAAGCATTTAATCAATGATAGGTTGGAAAAAAAATCCAAGCCTGGCCCTTTCTGTAATATTTTGATTTTTTTTGCAACTTTTGGATCTATAATGGATCTATAATTATTTCAAATAAAAAGTAAAAGCAAAAAGAAACATGTAAAAAACATAAACTTAGTTCTTTGCTACAGATATTAGAGAAGCAATAGTCTTTAAAGCACTAGCTTTGAACTGCATTAGCTATACATGGGAAAGGTAACCAAAAATAATCAAAAGTTCATGGTCAGTAGTTATGACTGGACTCATCAGAACATAATCTAGTGCTAGTTTTTTTAAAAATGCCATTATCTATTACTATAATAATGCTGTGTAAGAAAACTAGACACACACACATGGAGCCCAGTGGCATAAAGTGATGAACATCCTTTCAGCCCACTGGCAGCTCTTCTGGACTACACTCACCCATGTGTCTTTAGTCAGCTGGTGGTTCAACTGGGGAATGTCTTGTCCAGAATGGCTTTGGATGAGACTACCCAGCTCTGATCTATGTGGTCTCTCTGTCTCCAGACTAGTTTGGGCTTGTTCTCAGGACAGATATAGGCCTCTATGAGAGAACACAAGAGGGAGGGTGTAAGGCCCTTCCAGGCCCAGGCTCAGAAATGGCACACTGTTGTTTTCATTGCATGCTATGGGCAAGTCAGAGTCCAGAACAGATTTTAGGGGCAGAGAAATAGACACCATTTGATAGGATCCTGGATAAAGAAATGGAAAGGATTAGGGCTATTTTACAATTAACTTATCTGGTCTGGCTAATTGTGGGGGATTTTGCATTTTCCAGGATATCAGAGTGATCTCAGATTTTGGATTCCAGTGCCTGACTTCCTGGCCCTAAGGGTTGTTGATGAAATACTTCTCCTCTCCCTCAAGTGACCAAAATAGACCATTGATTGATTATTATAGATTATAGTCAGCTGATGAACTTGGAAGTGACTTTAGAATCTCTTGGAATTAGATTTACAAATTGAAATCTATCACTCAACCCTGCAATTATGAACAGTCAGGAATATCTCAGGAGCTACAGACCCTCAGAGGGCAATGTGTGTGCACTACCTGGTTTGTGATAAGTGACTCAGATCTTAATTTTGACCGCTCATGGGTCATTGTAGCCCAATTACAAGGAACAACTGAAAATTGGAACAGCAAGGCATTTGTCAAGGAAAGCATATGTTCTCCCATATAGGGCAGGTGGCATTAGGCTGCATGTGGAGTCCTTGGAGATTCTATGGGTTAAGATACAGTGTGTGAAGAGTTAAAGAAGTACAAATTAGTAGGGAATGGCTAAGTGGAGAGCCAGAGGAGAGAAAGAGCAATAGAGGGATCGTTTTATAAACTATAAATGTCTAACCAATGTACTGTATACTTGAAACTAATAATAATATAAACTTAAAGAAAAAAGATACAGTGTTGTTGTGTTAGTTTTGCAATTATCAAGGATGCTAGATGTGGTTATAATACTAAGAATTCTCAGGAATGGCTCAAACCAAACCTGAACACATTAGGTAACATCTTTAGTCTGACTTTAGGACATGAATAAAATTGGTTTGGTATACTCACCTACAGTCCTGGAAGATAGAAGGAGAGGGTGGAGAGGACTGAGAGCTTCCAGGAAAGGTGAAGATTTCCCTGATACAAGAATAATGTCTTTACTTAGTGGGCCATAGAAGTAACCCTGCAGATTCAGAAGCCATGGCCGAACCGAGCACTGGTGAGCCATGGAGATTGCCTGGATGCACAGATAGAATTCTTAACAAGGTAAAAGATCTCCCTAGTTTGACATTAGCTGAAGTTTGTGTCTGTAATAGTGACAAAGCTTCCATAGAATAGTTATGGAGCCTTGGGATCTTAAAGAAGGCAGAACCTATTCACTGGCTTTTCTTCAGTGGTATCTCTGTACTAAAATACACTCTGTGCTAAGAACTTCACATGATCATAGTAAACATTTACACCAATTCTGTAAGATTGTAGCCCCATTTTACAGGGAACTGGGAATGATTAAGCAGTTTGTCTGTTTCCATGAGGAATTAGATGTAGAATCAATATTCAACTCAGATATGTGACATTAAAACCTACATCTTTAACCACTATACTCTATGACTTCTCAAGGATTTGAAAGCTTTGAAAAAGATAGGGGTTGATCTGATTTGTTCCAGGAATAAGGATATGCTTCAATGGTGGAATGCCAACTTTGGATACCAAGGAAGACTGAAGCAGCCAGAGCTAGATTACAGGCATAGCACGAATCTGAACCACTTTCCTGTAGAGTCCCTCAGACACAATAGACCCCCTAGTGACCTTCCCGCATACTTTGATTGGCCAAGTAGAACTCAGCCCACTGAAAGGCAGCTTCCAATAGCAGACAGACTGGGAAAGGTATCAAGCTTTCAGAGCTCAGGTGCATGACGAACCTCAGGGGTAAAATTTGGACATGTACAGGCTCCTTGGAACTTCAGAGAGGTAAAGAGTTGCCCATCACACAGGTCTAGTAAGAGAGAGCTGGTGTGTACCAGAGTAGAGAGGGAAAAAAAAACTGGAGCGAGGTAAACAGGTGGTAGAATTCTACTTGCACAGTCAGTCTGAAGTGACCAGATAGGTATAAGCAGGCCCTTCCATGGAATGGGGATGAAATGGCAGGGTTTAGTTCCTGGGAAACAAGTGAAGCCATCAATGATAAGGCAGAGAACATCAGCACTACAGAGACCAAAGCACAAATGGGATTAGATTATAAGATGTACTGGTTTCTCAGCCCCAACATCCTCAGTTACCAGTTACCTCAGTTACCAAGACAGCCCATCAGAGGGGATAGCCTGAGAACAAGTCAACTTGAGAATGCCACCTGAGGACTCCTCAGTTGCCCTCAGTGGAGGACTAAATTGGTCCCTCTGCCACTTCCCACCTTGGACTTGAATGCAAAGACTTAGAGTGATGAAATGTTACTGGTAGCAGAAGGCTTTGGGTAGGGAGACAAGAAATCCAGATGCTTTTTATAGTTGGCAAATAGAGAGATTTTATCAGTCTTCAGTGTCTTTCTTGTGTCTGTGTGCTTATTCATTTCATACTCTGCTTTCATATAGATTCAAGATTTCAGAAACAGAGCCTGTTGGACTCTATTTAAATTGTTATCTTTCATGTTGTATTTTGAATCACTAAATTGTCACAATCTCTTATTGAGATGGTCCAGAAGAACATGAAATTGGCTGGAATTATAAGAGAGATTTCAGTTAGACACATCAGAGAACTTCCTGGTCTGGGCACTGGCAGAAGAGAATGAAGTTATTTCTGTTGCTGTCATATTTGCTCTTTTCCTCTGCCTTTGGAACATTTTTATTCCTCTTTCTTTCTGTGTTTCACTCATTGCTTTTAGACAGAGTGAAAGAGAGCTTCATTACTACGAACTTGTTTGTGACTGGTAGGAACTAAAATGAAGATGCTGTAATCCTGTGCCCTGGGAGAGTATTGGGAGACAACCTTATGTTAAATTTATGTGTTCTCATTTTTGTTGAGTATGACTATATTTCTGTACATTTCATTTCATCCTTTAAACATTTATGTTCCTGTGCTATGATTAATTAAGAGTTGTAAAATGAAGCATTTGCAAAGTAAAAACAAAACAAAACGAAAAAACACTTCTCTGGAGTCTTTGTACTTCACATTTCTTTTTTTTTTTTCTTGCCAGTCGTTATTTCTCTTTGCTCTTTCCTTCTATTGGTCACCTCTCTTTATTTATCCCTTTTGTTCCTTGGGCCAGTCCTTTAATCCACATTCCATTAAAGAATTTGCAGATGTAGAATACTTGCCAGACAACAGGGGTTTATTCTAACTAGAAAATCAGCTCCTTTCTCTTTTCCCCTTTCCCCTCCCCTCTCCTCCTCTCACTTCCACTTCTCTTCCTCTCTTCTTCTGTTTCCTTTCCTTCTTTTTTCTTTTTCTTATCCCTCTCATCTCTCATTTCCCAACCTCATCCATCCCATAGTAACAATTTTATTAAGAAAATGACAATGATTAGTACAGTCAGTCTATAATGTCAGAGGGCCAAGGAAATTCAATGGAAGTGGTGAGTGGATATCTCTTGGGGCTATGTGCCTGTCCAGTCAGATAGGAAGACGAGTTCTGGAAACAGGAATAATATTCTGGGATTATCACCTCTAACTTGCAGGCAGATAATCTTAATGAAGTGACTAGAAGTACAAGTAAAATTTACTCACAAAGTTAATTTGTTCAAGCCTTCCGATACTCAATTTTAAAACAGAGGGAAGATTTTGTAGACTGCCGTTTTAGAGATGCCTCAATACATGGTTTAATCAATTTACTAACAGCTTTCAGAGAGGGCTTAAAGGTTCTACTGGACAAATAATCATTTATCTAAGTCAGTGGTTCCCAAACTTCAAAGAACATAAAGCTCACTTGGTGGCTCATTAAAATGGAGATTCTTAGACCTCCTCTCCAAAGATTCTGGTTCAAGGGGTCCGAGAAGCAGGTTCTTAAGTGATTCTAAAGCAAGTCATTATGGAATATACTTTGAGAAACACTGCTTAAATGAAGAGACTGTCATTATTCTTGAGATGAGGGTGAGGAAAAAAAACTGCGAGTACTCCTTGATATTACATAAGTATTTCAGTCCTCGCTGTATGTAAAGTTCAGTGTGGGGCACTGAGTGGGAGGCAAGGAAGTAGAAGCCCAGATCCATTTCAGCTGTTCTTCATCTGTCACTAATTGCTCCTCCAAGTTTTGAACCTAGGGTAATTTCTCCATGTCACAATAAGGTTGGATACCAAATTCTTCTGCATTTGCTTCCCTAGGTCTCCTATGCTGAGTGTTTAACTATTGTATAAACACACATCAAGTCAGATAAATAAGATAATGAATATTTTAGTAGTTGTAGTAGTAATAGCTGAATGAAAATCTAGGTCTATATTCAACCAAGAATATCCTACAGTCGATATGAAAATTATGCTAAGCACATTTCATAGCATGACCTTTCTTCTAATGTGTTTTGAAAGTAGGAAAGCCATCATGCCTCATTCATACCTTTGATCTGAATGATGTTTGTATGCCTGCCATACTGCTTCTGACCATAGCTGAGATCTCAGGGCTGCATCCAGAGTGGGGTGTAAACCCTAATGTCCCAGCAAAACTCCCACTGTGAGAGTTGCCTTCTTATGCTTTAAATCTCCTCAGTAGTCATTCTGATTGCATAAGTTCTGCTTCTTACCTTCATCTCTTAATTATGGTCTAGGAGTCAGGGATTAGTGAAACCATCTTTGCTGCATGTCTTAGGGTGAGGTATCTTCGTTTCTGCTTCACCTGCAAACTGTGAACACCCAGCTTAGAGCAATGCCAAGGTCAGTGAGATGCTTTGAAAGACTTGCATGTGCCTGAGGGGCAAGAAGCTGAAAAACACAAACTCTTAATTGCTCTGGTTCTCTGTAGTGTTCAGCTGACATGGGGAGTACTGAAGCTGGGGCTGTGAGTGTGCATGCGTGTGTGCGTGTGTGTGTGCGCATAATCTGAATGTAGGCACATATAGTAGTCCTCCATTTAAGAAGAGTGCTTTCTGAAAGAGTTTCTTCAAATCAGCTATTTAAAATTATATAAAAGAGGTATCAAAAGATTTTCTATGTAATAATCAGTTATGAAATTTTATGTATTTTAAATTGGTTTGCCATCAATATTCTATTTGGTATAACCGGTTTGTCTTAATTTTTTTGTGAAGAATCACAAATCACTCCCATTTCTGTTCTGATGAAAGCTATGAATAGGATACATGAACTTAACACAAGATTTTGTTTAAGTTTCAAAGTGTTATGGACCCTGACAAGTCCATCTATATACTTCATGTTAAAAAATGCTATTAGGATGGGTAAGAAAAACCTTTATATTTCTTGAAAGTAAGGCAGGGACAAGACCCAGAAATATATCTACAGAAAAGTGAGTAACCCAATGTGGACTACAGAGTTGATTTGCAGTGCCTTAAACTGAAAGTTACCCAGAAATTTGGAGTTATTTTGCATGATATTTTAATAGTTTTCATTTTGGTCTGATTAAGATCAAAGTGTGTATAAGAAAAAATTCAGTTATTAAGAATAAATGCATGTGTAATTTTCAATCTTTCACATCCATTTGAATATATATATATTATATACTTATATTTTTTGAATGCCTAATAGTTATATTTTTTCACAATGATGTTATGGTGTATTTATTTCTATCTTCATTGTGCGATGAGGAAACAAAGGCTCAGAAAGGTTAACTTACTGGTCCAAGATTACACAGACAGTGACAGAGGCACTGGTCTTGATTTCAGATCTTTCTGAGAGCAAGCCAGTGTTCTCCACCTTCTGGCCTCTACCTTATTGCTTGATCCACCCTTCTGCTTAGTGTTGCCCAGAAATCACAGAGCTGAGCACAAAATGTAGCCGCCACAGAGAGTCATCACTTGTTCCTCATGACTACCAGCCTGACTGGCAGAACTAAGCTAAATTATTATCCCATTGTATAAATAAAGGGACAACTGCTTAGAGAAATAAAGTGAAATTATCCAGTTAATGTCAGACAGGGCTAAAATCCAGGCCATCATGTGCCTACCCTTGTGCACGTCCCACTGCCACTATTAATTTACATTCCTATTGTGGATTTTTGTTCATCTATACCCACTACCACCTTTGATCACGTCCTGCTTCCTCTGTGTGAACAGCATTCTTCACTAAAGGAACAACAAGCCATGCTTCCTCTGTCCTCTTCAAAGCTGAGAGCAGCAGATCTCCCTGGAGTCTCATAGGAATGGCCTTGGCCTCCCTGACTTAAGTGATGTCGAAGGAGGTAACACTCTCCTCACCATTTATCACAAAACAAAAAACTCTTTGGGAAAAGATAAATTAAATCCAGACCCCCCTCCATACCCCCCCCCAAAAAAAAAAACTCAGTAACCCTTTCCTCCAAGTTAATTAATTTGAGCACTATTTTCAGGAAAAGCGTTTCTTAAATCCCTATCGCTGAAGGCAATTTTCTTGCCACAATCACTCAGTGTTCCTGACAGAAAGGAGCATAATCACTCCTTGACAGAAGGTGACTGGCAGAAAGAAGGCTGAGGTGAAAGCAGATTTCTACAGCCATTGAAGGGACTCAAATGCCTCAAAAGACCACATCCTCTGCAATCCCAGGGAAGCTCCAGTGCCTGATAAACATGCCCCTTTCTGCAGTGAATACTGACTGCTGTGGGGTGCATGGTGTGGGGCTGTGTGTGCAAGTGTGTGTATATGTGACACATGTACACATATGGGTGGTGTGTGCACACATAAGTATGTACATGATTGTGTGCACATATGTGCATGTATATGTATTGAACACATATGGTATATGCACATGTGTGGTTGTGTATGTATGTGCATTGTGTGTGTGTGTCTATTATATGCACATGTGCACATGTGTGTGTGGGGGGGTTGTGCGCTGGTGGATAGAGGGAGTAAGTAGCAGGATCTTTGCATCCATAGGCATTCTGGGTGCATGATTACTGACCTCCTATAGGCTGGTGTGCCCGCACTATGTGTAGAGGCATATGCAGTAAGGCACTCTACAATCACCATTGGGCCACTGGTCTTAGGTTATACTTACTTCTGTGTCTCAGCATCATTTCAAGTCCAGGTACACCTGGGGATGGAATTGACCATTATTGATGAGAAAACTGTGATGGAGCTTTTTTCACTACTGCAAATAGAGGTAAAATATAGGGTCAGTGCCCCAGTTCCCTTAGCCATTAAGCATTATAATAGCTTCCATTAATCAAGCAATCAGGCACTAGGCTAAGCACTCTATGTGTTTGCATACATTATGTCTTATAATCCTTTCAACACCCCCGAGAAGCTGCTGTTTTATTCATTGACTTACAGATGAAGAAACTGAGGCAAAATGACTCACTTGGTTCTCACAGCACAGCCAAGACTTGAGCTTCAGTTAGCTTGATTGTCAAAGCCCTGCTCTTAACCCTTTACTGTCATGTAGCCTGTTATCTGGGATCTGGGCACACCTCCAGCCATAGTCTCATGCCTAAAGAACCATGGTCCTAAGACAGTGGGAAGAATGGCAGAAGGAGGGGCTTCTTCTTTCTTCCAGAACCCGAGATTTCTCCATGGATTTCCCTAGCTAGAGGACAGAATCCCCTCCCTCTCTGATGAGTGAAGATGATACTGAGCAGGGATAGTCTTGAGAGAGGCAAAGAGACAGCACCTGAACTTTCTTGTGCACACCAGGGCACGAGGCAAAAAGTGCAGGTTTCAGAGCCCAACAGGTCAGTGACTGCCCCTTTGTTGCCTTTGCTCCTTACCAGCTGTGTGTTCACTTATATCCACTTTGAGCCTGTAATGATTCACGAATAAATCGAGGATAAAATATTTGCCTTTCAGGGTTATGTGAGCATTAAATGAGAGAATACATTTAAATGGCTTAAAACAGTGCCAGGCTTAAAGAGTTGCTCAGGAAACAGTAACTATTATTATTAATTATTTTCTATTCCAAGTGGCAGGTAGCACACCTGCATTTCAGACTGCACATCTGCACTCGTAAGCATCAGAGGATTGAACAAGGCATGTCTAGGTCCCATTTGGGTCTGACTCCTGTCAGTCTTGTGACACCAGCATGACATTCATCCTCTCTGAGACCCATGTTTCTCATTTGTAAATTGGGAAGAACTTCAGTCATAGCACAGAGGAGGTGCTCAAGAAATGGTAGATGTTGTTGCTATTTCTATTATTATTATTATTATTATTATTATTATTATTATTGTATTGCTAATCCATCAAATCATGCAGGAATTCTCCCTAGCTCCTGTGGAAACTCAGGCTGCAAATAGTATTGTCCTTGCCTGGAGATTAGTGTATCAGTACAATTCATAGTTCATTAGAGGAGGCTGTGTACTGCTAAATGAGTCCCCTAGGAGTTGAGGACATTTCTAAAAAATGTTTTAAGTAAATCTGTATAAAGCAAGGACAGAGAACAGTCTTTTCCTCAGGCCTCTTTTGTGCTCACTGTGGACCAAGCACACTTGACATCTGAGAGGACATCTCTCTTCTTTCTTTTCTAAATTACATGGACTGGATGTATGACTCTGGGGTTCTGGTACATCACCAGAGAAGACATCCTGCTAGTAAGAATACAGAAGTGCTCACCTTGCACTGGACATGAGGATGTTACCTATGTTCCTTAGCCTTTTTCTGTCAGATCAGATCAGATTTAAGGATTCGCAGATTTTTAGTCTTTCCTCTCCTATCTCCTAAATTTATTTATCTAAATTTTAGGCCTTTCTCCAGTTTGAACACATTTTTGTTCAATCAGTTCATCTACAAATGTGTATCTAATTCTGTGGCTTTCGATCTGGTTATAGGTTAGAATCACTTGGGGAGTACTTTTAAAATGTGCTGGTACCTCAAGGCTGAAGAGTAGAGAAAAGGGGAGGTATTGGTCAAAGGGTACAAACTTTCAGTTATAAGTTCTGGAAACCTAATATACAACTTCATGACTATAGTTAATAACATATTGTAATTTGAAATTTGCTAAGAGAATGGATCTCAAGTGTTCTTACAGGAAACACAAAAAATTAAACTATGTGAGATGATAGATATGTTAATTAGCTTGATTGCTGTATCATTTCATAACATCACATTGTACATTTTAAATATCTACAATTTTTATTTGTCCAAAACAACAACAACAACAAAAACTAGCTGGAAAGCTATACCTAGGAAATGAGAGAGAAAGAGAAGGTTGGCAACATCAGCATGTTGGATATTAAGAGTAGGTCTTCCTACAAGAGAGGCTATAACAGGGCTTTAAAATGTAGTGAGAGTGCAGGGCATGTGAGGGAGGTGAATGGGAGGCAGGAAGAGATTTTAGCAAATTGAGCTTAAACATGAGTTGTTTTAAAGCAAGGTTAGCCAACAACTACGGCCAGCAGGACAACTCCTGTCTTCTTTCTGTTTTTGTACAGCACACTGAGAATGTTTCTACAGTTTTAAATTGTTGAAAAAAAATAAAAAAAAATACTTGTGACACATGAAAGTTATATAAATATCCAAGTTCAGTATTCATTAATAGTTTTATTGCTATACATGTGCAAAAAAAAAAATACTGGCACCTGAGTCTCATCTCAGATCAACTAAAAAGAGATCTGGGTTGGATGTGGGGAGGAGGGGTCTTAGGTACTTGTTGCTCTTTAAAAGCTTCCCAGGGAACTATGCAACCTAAGTTGAGAATTAATACTCTAGTTCTCACCATATGTTGGTAAGAATTCCAGCCCTGCAAAGTTGATGAGAAAATTCAAAATATGATCATGTCTGTGGAAATTTTTCATAAACTGGAGAACAACATGCATACATATGCTTCTTGATGCCTTTGGTTTTTAAACAGAGGATCTCTGAGTTTGATTCCAGATGTGGGTGCAATCGGTGAGCAGTGAGCATAGCTTTCCCTGTGCAGTCCTAATATCCCCACTTGCATGCCTTTTGCACTATTCTTTTCTTTTCAGCTCTCCCAGGGAACCCGTGTTGACCTGCACCTGCCTCAGGGTGTCTCCTTAGGCCTGGTTGACTTCAGAGGTGGCTTCACACACCACATATCCATGTGGCAGGATAGAGTCCTCAAATTCATGTCACTTGTAAACTGATCTGACCTGACATTGGGTCAGAGATCCTATGGTCCCTGACAGGAACAAAGGTGACACTCTGAGTCCCATCTTGTCCACTGAGGGTATAGTTTCATGGAAGCAGGCCGCTTGGCCAAGACTACCAGACCATTAGCATTTGCACAGAGAACTAGTGCCTTGAAGCTGTGTTTATCAAGTTGGACTGCACCTGTGTCAAATCCATTGCTGCACTGTGTTACCCTGGCCCTGATCCCATACATAAAATCAATCATCACACATTAGGCTATGTTTACACTTTAATTGAGCATTTTTCTGCATCATTGTTTGCATAGAGAAGGCAGGAAGAGTTACTATCAAGTGATTGGAAATGGATTTTACATGGGCACAAAGGGAGGAGAGGCTGGAGCTAAGGTAAATGATTTCAGAGGGTCTGAGGGAAGCCTGTAGAGTCCCAGGCTCCCAGTGATTGGAGGGCTTAGAGACGAGCATGCTGGGTGAGGCTCTATCAGGAAGTTATGAAACTATTTGTTCAAACCTGGAGAATGAGAGTAATTCCTCTGATTCTTTTAGTTGTATATCTAAAGGAATACCTGACTCCAGAGTGCTGGCTTTTGTTTATGGTGACCTGCACGTGGCATCTTCCCCACCTCAGGAGGTACAGAAGCATGCTGGAAAGCATGGGCTTGACTCAGACCACCTCGGTGCGAATCCCAGTCCAGCCACTTCCTTGCTGCAAGCCTTTGGACAAGGCACCGAACCTCTCTAAACCTCAATTTCTCTATCTGTAAATGAGGGTAATAACAGCATATACCAAATGGAACTGTTGGGTGAATTAGAAGAGGCAATATGTGTAAAACATTTAGTCCTGTGCCTGGTACTATTTCTTACACTTTAATATCTGAGTCCATTTGGGCTACAATAACAGAATATCACAGACTGGGTGGCTTATAGACAAAAGAAATCATTTCTCATAATCTGGAGGTAAGAAGTCCAGAAGCAAGTGCTGGCAGATTCTGTGTCTGGTGAGCACCCACTTCCTGGTTCATAGACTGTGTGTCGTTCCATGGTGGAAGGAGTGAGGGAGATCTCTAGGGTCTCTTTTAAGGGCAATAATCCCATTCATCACCTGATGCCCTTATGACCTAATCACTTCCTTCCAAAGGCCTTGCCTCCAAATACCATCACATGGATGATTAGGTTTAGACACATGAATTTTGGGGTGACACATTCTGTAGCACTAAATAAATGTTTTAAAATAAGATTTTTCTACCTCTTCCTTTAATCACAGAGTCCCTTGTCCTTCAATCATGCTAAACACCTTCTCAGCAATATTATATTCTAAAATTGGCTTTTTCTCTATCTCCTCCTCCTGCACGCATGCCAATGAAGGGGCTGGCCTTGCTTATCTCTGAAATCCTTCCTAGCTCCAAACCTCTAAGTGTGGCAGGTGAATTCAAATAAACATATACACATACACACAATGCCCTCCCTTGCTTGCACAAAGACAAAGAAAAAGGATGAAGGTTAATTTTTTTGGCCCCTTCTCATAATGACTCATCCATAATGATTTCTACCGGTTGTATTTTCTTCTGTGACAGAAACAATTTACTG
>NW_006431288.1:1243936-1300301 GCF_000325575.1 Pteropus alecto
CAAAACCCATTTTCTCAGCATGATCTAGTTGTGTGGTGGTTTGGGAAGTAATTTACTGATATTTTGCTTCAAAATAGCTTACAAAGACAAAGGGGTTCTGTTGACATCAAGGTGCATTCCTTATGGGCTAGAAAAATAGGATAAAACAATTTAAAAAGTAAAAACATGGTATTACCGTCACTTTGAACTTGGGCTGTAAATCACACACCCATAGTTGAAACTGGCCTCTCCTCCCCCTCATTTATACATCTTGCTGAGTGCTCTGCAGTGTACTGTTTGTTTGCATGGGCAAATTCACATTATATCTTGTTGGAAGCAGGTTTTCCTATTTGATCATGAGCCCCTTCCTCAGGATGCTAATGTTTTCCTTCCATTTTTTTGTCTTTCACACCTGGGAAGGGCAGGCAGCAATTGCAAGACCCATAACTGATAACTGAAGACTACGGCAGCGCTCTCACCTCTTTAGATCTGTCCCTGGTCCCAGCTCTTTTTTTTTGGTCTGGATACTCCTCAGCCTGGGAGTGTTGATTCTAATCCCCTCTATCTTTCTCTATCCAAACTGCAGACTAGAGAACTACAAGTTGATCCTCGTCAGTCCCCTGAATTTGAACAGAAACTGTGAGCCTGTCCATGAGCTCCATAGAGAAAGAGAATCCTGAGCCTCCTGGATAATCCACTCTAGTTTGAGCTCTCCAAATTAGACAGGATTTAGGCTTCATCTTGATCTTAAAGTTGGCGTACATTTGTTATTAGTTTTGCCCAAGGTTTTATACTCCTTTTAAAATTAATAATGATTTTAGGATTTTATAATGAGCAAGGTTTATGATCGTCAGTCTAATCTTATAAGCTTAAATCCTAAACCAACATGAATTATGCTCAGGATGGCCTGAGCAGCTGTACAGATCTTTGATTGCTTGAATAGTTGACATGAGTAAGGAGAGAGAGAAACAGCCATTGTTATCTCCATAGTGCATTCTCACCAACTGAGACGAGCCTGTGGAAATTTACTTCTAAAGGCGATTACATTTTGTTAAAAATGTATTTGTTTAAGTTGCATTTTTTAAATTAATGATCCTCTATATTTCTGAGCACTTTCTAATTTACTCTTTAATCATTTACCTATTCACAAAGGTCTGTTGAAGACCTACTATGTGCTAAGCATTGTGCTAGAGACATCAAAAAAAGATTTTAAAAATAGTCTTTGTTTTGAAGGAGCTCCCATTGTAGTGGGGGATGTCAGAATTCTCAAATATTTAAGTAGCAAGATCCCTTTCTTTCTATTTTTGTTATTTTTGTCTCCCTTACCTGGTTAGTTGAAACTGAAAAGTGATGGGGCTTCCCAAGCAGTGCTGCTGACTTAATGTGAACAATACTTCCAACCACATTTATTTCTGCTTCCTGACATCTTGACTTTTTCTTTCATTCTGTTCCTGCCAACATAAGACATATGTTTACTTATAAACAAAAATACCCATAACCTATGACTTATGAAACTATCACAGAAAAGAGTAAGCTTCTAAAAAGTAGTCTAAAATCCTGCCTGTCCCATTTTTGTCTACCCTGATTTCTTCTGAGTCCCAAGCATGTGCTAATTTGTACTGCATTGTTATAGTGACAGTTGAGTTCCAAGGACAGAAAGTCAATTCCCTACTTTTGAAGTCTCCAGAGCTATACAGTTGGGTAAAAAGTCCAATGGGTCTTCCGATAGGATATTTAAGGCCATCTTAATTTAAGGAATTTGAGAAATATTTGTGCCATTTCTACTCCACATTCATGGCCAGCACTAATACCCTTGAGTAACCTGGGAGAGACAGCACCAAGAAGACTCCAACCATGATCACACAGTTATCATTGGGACTTGCCTGGGCCACTTGGCCAAATTAAGGGAATCGTCTTACTTGTCCTTTCCCCACAGAGTCTGCTGAACACAGTTAAATGGCCCTGGGACCCTGTTGAGAAAGCTGATCTGTCAGGAAGCCAAGGAGAGATACATTGTCTGGTTATAATAGAATCATCTACTTGACAAGGCTCTTTTAATTTATTAGAGGCATGCTTCAGAAGGCAGGTGGTTAGAACCAGAAAGAAATGGACAAATAGTGTTTCTTTTTGTTTGTGTAATTGATTTTTGAAACAACTCCCACCTCAATCTTTTTGACCCTTTTGGGTCTTTGCTGAGCTCCACCAATAGGGGAAGACTGAGACCAATACATTTTATTTAATTGACCTCACTTCATGGTACTAGGACATCTAGAATTTGTCTTTATGGCTTTCCTTACACCCCAAGAAGGACTCTTGAAGTGAACCCAAAAGGGCAGCTTTGGCTGTTGAACAAGTGACTCCATTAATTTAGGATGAACTGAGCATCAGTAAATTGAGTTTCAAGGGCAGTCTAGGAAACTCATCAGTTTGAAGGAGTCTGCCATGTGTCCAAAGAATCTTTAGTAGCTGGGTTTTGGAGTCTTGTTTATGTTGATTTATGTAATAGCTACAATTCCCCAAGTAGATTAAGTAATTTCTTCATTTAGAACATCCAAAATTGTATGACATTGGAGATAGTTCCTTAACTTTGTCAAGGGCAAACACTCACTTTGTTGCTTTCCTCGATCCTTTACTTATAGACAGCAGACTGCTTTCTCCCTCATGGTGACTAGAGGAGTAGAGGTGAGTGGAAATTACCACAGATGTTTTATGATGCTCAAGCCCTTGCATTTGTACTCCCCAAACTGGCTAATAGCTTCTCTCCTGTGTTTCCTTGTTCTGTCTCCTATCATTTTTCCTCCCATTTTCTTTCCAAGTCAAGACTATTATTGCTCTTTATGTGAATCATAATAATACTTAGCATTCATGTAACATTTTGCATTTTTTAAGACCCTAAATGATCATTAAGTAGCTAATCTACATAAGATAACGCTTGTACAGCAGTCCAGCTGTTACCCCATTGCACATATAGAAAAGCGAGGTTCCAGTGGACTCACTCACAACCGAAAGCCAGGTATTCCTCCTATCACATCAGAGCCTCTAGTTTCAAGTAAACTCTTCTTTCACACTTGCCTCTCAGGAGTAAAGTTAAGAGAGAAAGATGAAAAGTTGTTTCCTCTACACGCCTTTTCTATTAAAATCCAACCAGTTCCGATTTTCAGCTACTTCCTCAGTAATCTGTCCGAGCTAAAGAAAATTCCAGGCCTGTCCAACAGGGAGTGCCTACACTGCATTTTTGAGGTTATCTGTGACTTAACAGGCCTATCCTTACTTCTATCACCCATGTCATCAATGGAAATTGCAACTACTCCAGGACTCAAGACCAATTTCTATCCAAAACCTATTTTGTGGCCTCTTCTGAGCAGAGTCATCTAGGCTATATTTTATTAGCTTTTATTTTTATGAGCATAACACATGGGGGAAGAGTCAACAACCTTGCTGTAGTCAAGCTATAATATGATTATTGCTTCACCATTTCTACAAGTTTCATCTTTCTCTTTGGGATAGAAATAAACTGGATTGGTCAGACAGGATGTGTTCCTTTTAAAGACACATTGATCATTACCCAACGCCAAACAATCTTTCTCTCAATTGATTATCTCATGATTTGTCTGGAGAGTCTTTCTCATAGGCAAATCAGGTGTTGTAGCTAATCTCTAACTTTTTGACTCCTGATCTTTCTGCCTTTATAAAAACATATATTATATTTGCCTGTTTCTAATCTTTGTAAACATTATCCAATCCTTAATGAGTTCTCAAAAATGGAATTTATTGACACTAAAAATCCATCAGTCAATTTTTAATGACAGTGTTTACTTCACTAAATTATAAAACTCTGGATGGCAGGGGCAATATTTTATTCATTTTTTTCTTTTATTCCTAATGGCATTGAGACACTGTGCTCTGGCAGATTAACAGGTGCTGAAAGCCTGTGTGAAATGTACCCAGCTTTCTGGGAGATGCTACAAAATATATTATCTTGCTCAACCTTCTAGGAATTTTCAGTTTAGGTAGGCAAGCAAGTCTTACATACATGAATCTTTTAGAAAATAGTAAATGACAATATGATCAAGGGCCAGAACAGACTATAAAGACCATGCGTATAATGCTCCAGCAAGTGAGATAATTAAGGATGGGATCTTGCAGCCTGCATGCCTGTGTTCTCTAAGGACAGCTGGAGGCAGTGGAGGGTGGGATTCCATTTGGACCTTTCAGTCAGTCAGATCTGGATGCAAACCTGAGCCTTCTGCCATTGAGTATCTGCGTGATTTGGACAAGTTACTTGACCTGTGTAAGCCTTGGTCTATTCATTGTAATATAAGAACAATATATTTCCAAGAATGTAGAGGAAAGAGAGTTTTATCTCTTATGTAAGAAAAGCACCTAGCACATAGTAAAAGATCAATAAGTATTTGCTGACACAATTAATCAAACTGAACTTTTATTAGTTTAGGTAATACATTTATATTGAAAATATAACATAGTATTTTGCATAATAAGTGCTCAGTGAAATTTTATCATTGATAATATAATTTCGCCTGGGTTTAGGAGTACTGAGCTTTCTGGCCATGTAAGTCTTGAGTTCTATTTTTCCTATATCAATGAGGCAGCAGATTTTGAAAAGAATATCAAGTGTGTAGAAAGCTGTACATACATTCTAACCTGTTTCATGTATTTCCACACTGACTTCACCTTGTTAATTTATCATTTCTTGATTCTAATCTTTCTGAATCTTGACTTTCTTTGTTTTCCCCAGATTATATGACTTACTTGTGTCTCTTTGTCTACAGCTTCATCTTATGTTGATGGTTTTAGGTAATTTTCTATGAGTGACCAATGTCCAGTGTGAGTCCATGAGATTACAGACTGAAATCCTAATAGCTCCTGGATAACTAGATTATAGTCCCTGGGAAGAAATGTCCCTGGGTCTCTGGGGGATTGGAATGACTCCCTGGCAGATATGAAGCATTTTTCCTTGTACTTGAATTTTCTGAAATTCAAGACAGGATTAATTTACATTAGAAACACAATTTTTCTAAAGAAAAAGTACAGACTTGGTTTCTAGGCTCTGCCATTTGCTAGCTGTCCAACTTTAAAGAAATTAACTTCTTTGATTTTCCATTTCTTCTTTAACACATTGCAGTTAAAAATACCTACCAAATAGGGTTGTGGTCAGTGTTAAGAAAAATAGTATATTCTGCCTGGCATATGTTACTTTTATTTTTCTGTTTCTTGTCTCAAGAAACCATGTCTAAACATTTATAAGTTCTCCAAAAAGTGATCCACTGATCCAGAAGTCACTTTTCATACATAAAGAGAATGATTCACAAAGAACCAACTTTTCTAAGTAGCTCTACATGTGGTCTGTACTTTCTGACACTGTGGTATGCTGGGTGCTGCAAAGAATACCAAAGACTGAGAAGTTCAGTCTGACTAAGTCTAGGTGAACACTAACATATCGACTACAGTGAGCAGCACAGATAGCAGTTAATAAGAGTTAAATTAGGTACAAAATCTCAGTGCTATGGTAATTCAGAGGAGAGGAAGGTCAAAGAGAGCTGGGTGAGATAGGCGATCTTCACTGAAGATGCCCTGGAAGCTTTACTGGCCCTTGAAGAATGACTTTGTGGATGTGCATGGGGGTTGGTGGAGGCATGAGGGGTGACAGAGTGAGGCTTTTGCTGTCAGCCTATTGTAAAAGTATGAGATTTTTTTGAATTAGACCTACTAAATACCTTAGGTATAAGTATGAGACTATACACACTACTTGGCAGTCAGGAGAACCCACTGGCCCAGGAGAAGTCCATGGTGAAAGCAGACTAAGGCCAAGCAGTGAAACCTAAGTGGTCAAGACCCAAGGGAGACTCAACTCAGTGTCTGTACTTCTAGTACAGAGCACAGGTACATAGGAAGTACTGCAAATGGGGTCCTGGCCAGTAGGGAGCATTGCGGCAGTGGGCATTGCAGCAGGTGTGCAGGAGTCAGAAGAGTGAAGGGTGCATAGCCAGGGCCACTGCACTTCATAATTCCAGGGGACACCATTTAGGAAGAATACACCAGGAAAGCTGCTATCTAAAGCCACTACAAGGTGGCAGCCCTGAGTATTGTCCATCCTGTATGATGATGTCTTCTCCAGTCAACATACACCATGGGAAGTCTCACATAGTCCACTTGATCAGCTGAGATAGGTTTTCAAAAACTAAGTTTACAAGGTTGATTACCAGAGCATTGTATATAGTACAGTGATTTTTTTACTACAACTTCTTATGTCTCATGTGATGATACTACAAAGTGCATTTTTCCTTGATTGTAACTTGGAATTCTTTATTTCGAAGTGGCTTTTTATAAGCACATGTCTCTCAGAGGCTACTTAGGTGGAGATCGTTTTAAAAGAGGATGTAGGCATAAAAGGTTCTCCAGTTATCTTCACTAACTTGCTCACTTTTTAATGTATTCTTTTTCTTTCTTTCCTTTTTTTTTCTTCCTCATTTCTCATTTCTCCTCTTTCTTCTTTCTTCTTCCTTTTGCTGACAAAGGTGAAAAGTATAAGATGTCTTTATGGAGCTATGGGTGTGAGCACTACCTTCCACTGCAGAAAAAAAAAATTAAAAGAGACAGATGAAGACACTTCTGGAACTTTTTTTGATCCCTCTATTGTACTCTTCTGTCCCCTTTTGTGTATTTTATTTCTGATACAGTCTTGTTAAAAAACTGACTTGTTTTTCTCTCCATGGATTTTGTATATGCTGTTTTTTGAAGTCTTTTAGTTTTTTAAAAATATATGAGATATGGTATAAAATATTTTATATCCTTAACCAAGCACACATACACAAATATACACAAATGTACACATAAAACAAGGTCATCATTAAACAATATTTAGCCTTACTGTGGCACTGTGATGTTTTATATTCAATTTCATTCTCTTCTATTTCATCCCATCCATTCAATTTCATTGAAAAATAATTCACTGAATCATAACCCACTAGACTGATTTTATAACTAATTAATGGATCATAATTGGTAATTTGAAAAACTCTGTTTTAAATGATTATTAAATTCTGAGTTAGTCTCATCTCTGAGCAGTCTTTTGTTCCTGCCTGATTCCAGAGTATTCTTGAATGGATTATCTCTTTGAATTCCCAGCCAAAAATAATGACACCAATAACATGTACTGAAGAGTATATAAACAAGTTTAAAATGGTTTTGTGGAAGTAGCCATAGGAAATTCATTTAAAGCTTGAGATCTCACATTTTATTTAATATGTTTAAAGTTTTATTTTTTTTCTATTCTATTATAATCCCTACCTGAATTTGAATGGAATCTTAGCAAGCCCATGACTTTTTTGCTTCCTCTTAAACAGGTATGCACACTGGCCATTCGGAATGGACACCAGCAGTAAGCAATTCTTAGTGTACTGAGGTTGGCTGGCTCAATATTATATTGGTTCTTAAGTAAGTCTTTTATTTAAGTCACAAAAGTGATCTGAATTAGCAAATTAGAATATGCATTCTAAGATTTTCATCACAATTCTGAACATGATTTAACATCAAATGAACCCTCTGCCAGCATGACAATAGCCTTTTCCTTTCCCCATCTCCAGCTTGCAGATAGCCTTTGATGGGATGGGCAGTGGGACTGGGGAGGAAACTGCACCATGCTCCTAGTGGCAGAGGTTAGGACTTGCCTGCTGAGGAAAAGGTGCATGCCACATCAAGAGAATGGCACGAGAGGTCCCAAGTGGTAGGAATTGTCATGAACCTTTGCTGTTGTTCTCATTTTGCCCTCTGGTAGGAACCATCTTGGCAGGATTTAAACTGGCTCTGGGCCAAGTCTCTTTCTCTGGGATGGTCCATGTCTGGTCATAGGAAGCTGGGAGTGAAGGCTGATCTGGGTATGGCCACCATCTGATTTATCCTTTTCCTGTGAGTCAGGCACAAGTCTGCTCTCCCTCACACACTGACTACTAGAAACCTAGCTCTCTTGTGAAAAGAAGGAAGCATACTCTCCCCACTACCCCCCCCACCCCCAACCTCATCACTACCCCTCCTCCTGCCACCCCCGTGCCTGGGTATGAAAGCAAGATGACAGCTCTTTCTAAAAAAGCTTATTAAATCTTCTCTTGACCCTTTTATGTCTTAAGAGAAGGTGAAGTGCTCAGAGCTGTGCAATGAGTTTTCATTAATTTCCTTTGGTAATCCACATTGTCCTGACCATTCACTTTAAAATTTTCTATAAATTTTTATATCCCGTCACTTTATGGAAAATATTTAAAGTGACATGATATTATAAAGAAAAGGTAGAATTGTTTTTATATCATAACTCTTTGTATTACTGTAAGCCAAGTCAAATCAATTTGTATCACAGTTGTTCCCACTTATCTTCGGGGGATACATTCCAAGACCCCCAGTGGATGCCTGAAACATGGTTAGTACTAAACCCTATATATACTATGTTTTTTCCTATACATATATATCTATGATTATTTTAATTTATAAATTAGACACAGTAAAAGATTAACAAAAATAACTAATAAATAAAATTTAAATAATTATAAGAAAACACTGCAGTAGAAGTTACATGAATGGCTTTGGAGCCATTATTAAGTAAAATAAGAGTTACTTGAACACAAGCACTGCAATACAGTAACAGATGATCTGATAACCCGATAGCTACTAAGTGATTAATGGGCAGGGAGCATATACAGCATGGATAAGTTGTACAAAGGGATGATTCACATCCCAGGCAAGACAGAGTGGGATGGCATGAGATTTCATCATGTTACTCAGAAAGATGCACGATTTAAAAATTATGAATTGTTTATTTCTGGAATTTTCTATTTAATATTTTTAGATTGTAGTTGACCACAGCTAAGTTAAACCACAGGAAGATAAATTAAGGATAGGGGGTGGGAGGGCTACAGTATTTAATTATGTCTTGCTTTACAATAAATTTGTTTTTTTTTTTTTTCAAAATTCTTGTAAACCTACTTTCTGAATAAGCCTTTTATATTTAGGATTCACTACTAAAATAACAGCAAAACAAAATCTGTATTCCACCCTTTTCTCTCTTCACAAATGGATTCTTAAAGCAAGTATTCCAAGAAAAAGATATGGTATCCTTCTGCTCAGTTACCACAACAGTAACTTGGAGGGTCAGGGAAGTTCAATGTAAAACTCCCCACCCCAAATCACCCCCCATACCCTATTTCACCACACCGAACTATGAAGTAAGGGAAGAAAGAGGGAAGGCAGCCAAGTTTAGCCATGGATGTAGGGAATTGAGTCAGGAACATAAAGGGATCTCCATGGTTCAAGGTTCAAGTTGTAGAGAATAGGGCTGAGAGATGTGGGGGGACATCCATAGAGGTGCAAAGAGGGCCTGAAAGCTTTCGTGTTCCAGGTGACTGCTGGTGTGATCAGATTGGTAGGCCATTTAAGCCTGGTTCTTGGCTGATGAGTGTCTTGGTTTCTCTGCTTCCTGCTTGCTTCTTCCCTCCCCTGGGCTTTATAGCCAATAATGGAAAGAAAATTATCATTTGGCTTTGATCCAGCCTTCCAGGTGGCAATATTTTTCTATTTTTATTTTTTTTGGTGGTGATTAATACATTTTTTACTATTAAACAGCTACTACCTCGATTATGAGAGTTTGGTGTGGGGATGGAGTTTGACAGGTGGGGATTATATGAAAATTCTTTGTAGATCGGAAAGGAAAACATATAATAAGTATAACCAGAGGGGGAAAAATTGCTATTTAAAAAATAAATGACTTTATCCACTTGTGCATTATAAGGAAGTACAGGTTTTATCTCAGTGAAGATGGCTCTTTTGTTTAGGAAAGCCAATTAATAGGTCTTTGGGTTAGGCTCCAAAGCCTAGTCTGCAGTGAAGAATTGAGACAAAAGAGAATTCAATTTCTCTGCATAATAAAGCAGAAGCCTTGACCTACGTGATTCCATCTGAGAGAGAACTGTGTCACATTTAAAGCAGCATAGTCCCAACTGGAGTTCTATGTCCATACCCCTTGAGTCTTTCTTTGCCAGAGTCCAAGAACAAAGCCTGTGGTTCTTGAGCACTCCGAGACTCTTGGGAGCCTCTAAATTCCTTTATTCCAAGAGCTCTTTCTTTCATACAAACCATCCCACCCCCTCTATCTTGAAAACCTCTTCACTGTTTCTCTCCTTTCTTCCCTCCAGAAGAACTTATTACTAATGAGTTCCCACAAAGCAGCAGTCCCTGGAGGATAGAATCTATTCCCATCATGACTGTGGTCCTGAGAATTCTTTCATATGCCTACTGTATTTTCTCTCTCAGTGAGTAGAAGGGGTAGAAGCTTGGGGAATAACACCCACCTTCTTTACCTCAGATAGGGGTGATGGAAAAGATTATGAACTCTCACATATTGGCAATTTTTGTCTTGTTCTAAAAGTTATTATAAATTACCTGGGAAGGAAAGGAGTTTAGCCACCCCAGGAACCTAGCAAGTAAGACAATGGTAGATACCTTAGAAACAGAGGGTGACACCCAACCTCTGTGGCTATAGGGCAATACTCAAAGACAGGGCTAGAAGGAGAATTCTTGTGCCAGGGGAAGAGTTGAGGCTTTTTAGGAAACAATGGCATCTGATGTTGAATTTGACATTGTATCTCTTATAGCCTAAAATTTCCCTTCCTTATCTTTAAATCGTTGGTAAAAGTCTGTTAAATTCACCAATTGGAGGTGGTGGTTCTTCGGGAAATAAGGATGAGGAATCATGTCTAAGGTTGAGATGAAGAAGGACAGCAGAGGGAAGATGTCCGAAGGAGAAAGGAGACAGAACAAGAGAGACCTGACTTTCTAACAAAAGAAAGGGAGATTTGGAGAGATTGGAAGACTTGGGAATACTTAGGTTATGTGAAAAATAATGATAACGCTTATCCGCAAAGTAGATGATTTATCTCCAGTAACATAAAAGTTGTCTTTTAGATCCTAAAGTTAGAACTTTATGTCAAGCTCCTCGTTTATTATCCTAATCTCACCCTATTTACCCCAAGGCTGTCCCCTGTCTCATTCACTTTAGTTAGCAACAAAGATAATGTCTTCTAACGACCTGAAAAGAAACCAAGAAACTACTTGAATGGCCTTTCTTCTCAATAGGAATAGATACATTTCTCTCTCTCTCTTTCTCTCTCTCTCTCTCTCTCTCTCACTCGCTCGCTCCTCCTTCAATCTTTCTGCCTTTCTTCCCTTCTTTCGAGGAGTTCATTTGATATCCCCAAGGAGGCAATTTTTCACTCACTGATTTTCTATTTTATTCTCTTTATTTATTCTCTCTTTTTTTTTTTAACTCTTGCTTAGTTGCTTCAAAAAAATTACTTCCCCTTATTCTCCCTCCAGTCTCTCTCCTTTCCTTTTCCTTTTCTACCCCTCCCAGTTTCTCTTGCTCTCTTTTTCAACTGGTAAGGAAAGAAAAAACTGACTCTAATTATGGGGGATAAATATAAGTAGTGCTAGCTATATACCTGTATCAAGCAAAAGGCAAGTCATAAGTTTTGAAGTGAAATAAGACACATTAAATGGCCTATGCCATCAACCTCAACAGCCCTTGAGGTAACCCAAAAGCCTCCTTCAAGAGCACCATACAGTCTCCATTCACGTTCTTATCGTTCTCCAATTAATTTTACTTTCCTCAAGAATGAACTTTCATGTAGAAAAATTATTTTATTGTTCTACTGTTTGGTTTAATTACTGGTATTGCACAGTTATTGTTTTGTAGCAACTGCATAATACTGAAAGCACATTATTGGTGAGAGAAGCACTTGTCGGCTGGGCTAGAACACTATTTATAACATCGTTTCTATGGGGAAGTTTATTCTAGGTCTCAAGCAACTAACTTAAAAATGAACTTTTTGATTATAACTTGAAACTAAGCTTACACATTGGAATGCTTGCTTATGAATATGTAAGATGGGTTTTTGATGGCTATATTAGTTCATGGTTCCGTTATCACAGGTGGTTCTCTTCAGGTTCTCTTACCTGTTCTCAGCAAACACATGACTATTGGCCATACTCTGGGCAATTTACTAGCTAAAATGCAGAAACACTTGCAAAAAGCTAGATGGATTCCTACCATACATGTACAGTCCCAGGACTCTGCTCTGCATGTGAAAAGTGAGTTCCCCAGGAACTTTGTTTATTCATATGGAACAAAATCAGGTGAGGACCTAGAAGTCAATTCCTTTTTTGCCAGACCTTGGGAGCCAGTTGTTTTATGGTAGGAAACACAAGTGCTCTTTCAGTGGCTCCTGTGAGTCACCTTGAGCAAGTCAACTTAGCTTTTCAGACACCTTCGCAAGATTATTTTCGAGAAAAACACAATAAGCATCACACACACACACACACACACACACACACACACACACACACCCTTTTTTATTTTTTAATCCTTTGTGACTTATTGGTTGTACTGGGGATGGCCAATGGAGGATATTTTCTAAACCTAACAGGAATTTGCTTTGTGGATTGGAGACTTTAATCTTCCGAGCATTTACCTCCAGTGATGATCATCTGGGGAAAAAGAAGTTGCCAGGGCAATGCTGTGCCAGCCCCTGTGCTCCCAGAATGAGTCCCCTGTGGAGAGCCATTTACACTTAGGAAGAAATGTGATCACCTCATGCTTACTGTGGTGTTTGGGGCAATTTGAATTGCAATGTGGTGTATCCAATCCACAGGGTAAAGAAAACTGAACCAGTATCATTAAAGCTTGAAGTGTTGAAATAAGTGGCCTGGGTTTGGCTTGTGTGGGGATAAAATATTCATCTGGTAAGAAGCTCTGCTAAAAATTGGGTGGGCAGGCCTCTTCTCTGTAAACGTTCATGTGTGTATGTGTGGTATATGTATGTATATAAGTATATGTGTGTGTATACACACACACATTTTATTCTCTTGTCACTGCTTTTTCTCTCTCAGGTACATAATTTGTTGGAAAGCAATTCTCACTCAGTAGAGAAACTAGCTTTTTTTTTTTTTCTGAGATGCAGGAATATTTGCAAATTCCTCTAAATGTCTTTCCAGCTACCCCAAAAGATGAGGAGCTGATTTGCCTGGGGCTATTGCAAGAGGGCTGTGTCCACATAGCATTAGCAGCTCCTGATATACAGGCACCTTTGAAACTGCTGGCAGCACCACCCTTAATAACACTCTTCTTTACAAAGTGCTTGTTGTTAAATATTTATGAGGCCTGGCAAAATGGGCCCCTATCACTGCCTGGGAATATATACAAACTGTGCTCTCAGGCATCGTATAGAATTGCTCTGCATAAGAGGGGGTGCAGAGTCTTTCCACTCACCTCTCCACAGTGCTGCTAAAGCTGCAGGGCTCTGAGCTGGTGAATCACGATTTCAGTGGAGAGATGCTGCAGAGATATTGGCTGCAGAGTCAAAGCCACAGGGGTGGGGGTGGGTATGAGGACTATGGCTGTTTCTAAGTAAGAGCTAAGGCAGGCTCCCAACATCACAATCTTTTAAATATTAATGGGATCCAAAAATATATTCATAAAAAATGAACAATACAAAAAAAAAGAAAAAAGAAAAAGAAAAGCAATAGACTGGAGAAAATGTTTGCAGTAAAGATGACAAATTAAAGGTTAGTTTCTCTTTTCCTCAGCCCTACTCTGTTCAGGTAGCACAGGTGTTCCGCAGGTAGATCATAGCCCCTGATTTCCTGCACCCGTTCAGATAGGTGATGCCAAATCTGAATGAGTTCACACATCACCTGTGGATCTTGTAATCAGAAGCTCCCAGTGCAGTAGAACAGGGGTGGGACCTGAGAGTCCACATTTCTCACAGTCTCCCAGGTGAATCTGCTGCTGCTGCTTGAGAGGCTCTAGCCATGCCATCCAATAGAACTTTCTGTGATGATAGAGACATTTTCCATATCTGTGATGTCCAATATGGTAGCCACTAGCTACATGAGGCTACTAGCCCTTATAATGTAGCTAGTGTGATGTTTTAATTTTATTTCATTTTAATTAATTTAAATATAAACAGTCCTTTGTGATTGAGGCTGCCTGCTGGAGGACTAAGGAAGAAGTCTCTGTCAGTAGGCATCATGATCAGTTTTTATCAGTGGAAGGCAATGTCTGGAACTTGTCTGCCACCTAGTCTAAGATACACTTTGAACCCAGAGTGCCCACCAAGCTGAGCCATGGCCTTGCTTCCCGGTTTGTGTTCCTGCACTCTCATTGAGTGGTGCCTGCTTTGAGATGTCAGTTTCTTGACTAGGCTCTGCCCACTTACAGCTCTTCTGCACACTCGTGCCCTTGAAGACTGAACTCTGTGCCACATGACTCCAAATGCAGATGTTCTTGTTAATATTACAACAGCATCATCTTGAGTTTCTCTATTTGCAGACAACTAACCATACACCCCATGTGTCATGTTAGGCCCCAGGGGCCTAAGTGCACTCCTCTCTTCTAGCTGTGCTGTGGATTGTTGGTGAGGCCTCTGGTGAGCAGTGGCAAGGCAGCTGGGAGTAGAGTGTAGAGTGAAAGCTGGGGCTCTAAGTTCAGACAAATAGGGATTCAAACCCTGACTTGCTTCTTTCTACCTCTGTGGTCTTGAGCAATTGCAACTTTTCTGAGCCTCAATTTCTTTACCTGAAAAAAGGAGTTATAATAGTATTTAACTTTCAATAATGTTATGAGGATTGGAGATGATATTTATATGTTCAATAAATAGTATCTGCTAATAATAATAATGACAACAATAATCATAGTAATAATATAATAATAATAATTCTATGTTTTGGTTCCTGAGTTGGGCCTACTGGCTCTACCTCTAATTATTACTAGTTTATTCTCTTCTTTCAATGAGCCCATAATTGATAACCCCAAATCTTTGAAAACCAAAATATATGGACAGTATGTAAATTTTTAAGAGGGATTTCTAGATTCATTTCATTAAGTGCAGACATATGACAGAAAATACAAATATAATCTTGGAATTCTTTTTAGCCCTACTAATCACTAAGTAAAATGAAAAAAAATCACTGCTCAAACATTAAAGAATCTGTTAGAGCAACATAATTTTGTACTGGTGGCACTGTAAATTGGTACAATAATTCTGGAAAGCAACCTGGCAAAAGTTCATTCATTCAGTGAACATGTATTCAGTGCCTATCAAATTCCAGATATTTTGTTAGTCTCTGGGGATACAGAAATGAATAAGGCCAGATCCTCACCCACAAAAGTTTATAAAATGGTAGGCATTATATAACATACCTCCTCACAAAAATCCATCCTACTTCCTGACTCAGTAATCCTCCAAAAATTAACATCTTTTATAATGATGTGTATTGCTATGTCATCTATAATAGTAAAAGACTAGCCACCACTCCAATATCCAACAATTAAAAAATGTTAAAAATTATTATTTATTAATAGAGGAAAATTTAACACTGATATTAAAATTACAAATAAAACTATGGAGACATTTAAAACAATGTCAAATGAAAAGAACACAAAATGGAAAGCACAAAATAATAAGAAGCAGATATCAGTAACTTTGATAAATGGTGTTTCATGCTGTGAAGGAAGCATAATATTGTGAAAGTCATTAGAGCTGCTAATGCATACTTCCTCCCCCAAATCCTGCATCCCAAATTTACTACTTCTTAGATTATGGTTTCAGGATAGGATGACAACTCTTTGATCCCTTTGAAGTTGAGCAAGGCCATGAGATTTGCTTCAGCCAATGCAATGTAAGTAGAAGTGCCACACAGCACTTCTTGGTAAGACTTCAACAGCCAGTTCTCTTAAGATGAACACTCTACCACATTCCCTTCCCTTGCCTATGCAACCAGCACACTTGATATTATAGATACTGCATCAGCCTGGATTCTTAAGTGAAGAGGTATGCAGCAGAGCCCCAGACAGTCTGAAATATATATTTAACATGAGTGAAAAGTAAACTTTGTTATTTTTAGCCCCAAAGATTGTTTCTACCAATATCCCAATTAATGCACATATGTGTATTTTTTTGCTAATTTTTAAATTTTATAGATCTTATGTTAATTCTAAAGTGATACTAAATGGCGTTATGGAGCTATGTCACAAATCACAAGATCCTCCTTGGACCTCACCGTCCAGGAGACCTCTTTATACTTCCATGGGTTTGAATAGCACCTGGTATGTTCTAATTCAGCAGTTCCAAAATTTGTTGATCTCAGGATCCCCTTTATATACTTCATAATAACTGAGGTTCCCTAAAAGCTATTATGTGTTGGTTATCACTATCAATATTTGCCATATTAGAAAGAAAAACTGAAAGATAATATTTATTAATATAAAATAACAATGAACCTTTTATAAAAATGTGTTCATGAAAAAAACATAATTTCAAAACAAAAAAAATTAGTAAGAAAAGTTTTATTATTATACATTTTGAAAATCTCTTTAACGTCTGATTTAATATAATTCAGCTGGATTCTCATATCTGCTTTCGCATTCACTCTGTTGGAATAGGTTGTTTTGGTTGAAGTATAAGAAGAAAATCTGGTCTCACACAGATATATATTAGGAAAAATGAGAAGTATCCTAATAGACTTTTCAAGTAACTATGAATATTCTTGTTATTACATCAAAACTTGACAGGCAGTAGTAGTTTCTTAAAGATTAATTGCAATATAGAATCTGAAACTATATTAACAAACTTCTCATAGTCTGTTATATAAAAATTCATTGGTCTATCTTGCTCTGTCAATGGCTCTTTTATCATGTGTGATTTTACAACGTTAGGCATTGGCCATTTGGAAAATACTGTTTTTTTTTGAGTTGCTCAGATCATCCAAAAGTTGACACGTTTCTTAATACAATATCAAAAGTCATATTTATTAATATAACTACTGATCATATCAAAAAGTCTTTGTGTATTAGAAAGTTGTCAAGCTCGTGATGGCAGACACACTTTTTTTTTTTTAATATTCTGACTTTTGCTCAGAAGCACACATTTTATCATTGGCAACCAATACTCTCAGTTGTTTTCCTTTAAGTGACAGGCTTACTTTGCTCATTTTTGAGAAAATGTCTGCCAAATGCCCAACTCTGAATAACTGTGATTTGTCTGGAATTTGTTCTTTCAAGCAAAAACTGTGTTCCAAGAAAAAAAAGTGGCTAGTTGAGCTCATAACTTAATCGCACATATGTTTTTCCTCGAAATAACCATCATCCTGGGTTTTACGGGATATGTGCTATATGTGTACATCAGTTATCACACAAAATATTTAAAAAGTCTATATTTAAGAGTTGAGGTTTAACAGCATTAATATTTTTTACTATTGCTTTAAAGAGAATTCTTAAGTGAACTGGCTTTGTTATTTTTCTCAACATGAGTGTGTGTGAGTGAAGAATAATACAGTGACTACTAAGATGATTTGGTGCTTCTATCCTGCTAAGGTGTCAGTATTTTTACCCACCATTGCTTTTGTACCACCATTGCTAATGTCAATAGAGTGGATAGCCAAATAGCATTTTTAGTATAAATATAAAAATAACTTTGACCCCCACAGGCTCCTGAAAAGGTGTTGAGCACTCCCAGGGGCCTGCAATCACACTTTGTGCACCAGTGTTCTACTCTATTGCAGAATTGCAGAAGTAGTGTGCTGCAATAGAACTAGCACTGGTCTTCTTCCTCATCCTGCCACTGAGTATCTATGTGACCTTGGGGAAAGTACTTTATCTATTAAAGTACTCCATTTTTCTTCTCTACAAAATAATAGCATTCATCCATTCACTTATTCAGCAGATACTTATTAGCCATTATATGCACTGTCTCTGTAAGGCACTAGGAATATAGCCATAAAAAAGCAAAGTTTTTGAACTCATTATATAGTCTAGAAGGGACCAAAATAATATATATGCATGTATGTATGTGTGGTTATTTAGATGAAAATAATGTATAAGCATTTAGCAAGTAAATGATGAGTGAAACAAGTACAGACTATTGTATGTGCTAGAAATGAAGTTAACCAAAGTGCTCTGATGGGAATGAGGGGGTGTGGCACAGTGGACCCCGGGCGGTCAAGGAAGCCTCTATTCCCAGAGTGCGACATTTGAGCTGAGACCTAAAGGTGAGAAAGTACTAGGCAGGTACCTTTACAATCTAATTTCTGTGATCTTGACAGTACCCAGTGGAAATTTCAAAAACATTTTTGAGTTGTAAAAAGGATGGTGAAAGAGGAGTTAGAAAAAGATAAATAATATTAATATTACTTAACATTTATTGATATTACTTAACATATTACCTGGTAGTGTTTTAAGAAACTTACTTGTATCAACTCATTTAATCCTCACAATATTTGATGAAATAGAATTGTATTATTTCCACTTTGTAAAAGATAAAATTGAGATCCAGAGGTCATACAGATAGGAAATAAAACAGGTAGAATTAAAAACCAGATAGTCTGATTCAAGACGTATTAGCCATTACCTGAAGTACTTAGAAGTACTTTACTATTTTATAAACTTATAGAAATCTCCTTAAATATGGATGTTTATTATTACCATTATCAATATTCATGTATTTAAAAAATACATGTATCTGAATAATACAAATTGAGTTGATTTTTAAAGTATTGTACAAATTATAGGATGTCATTTATAGATCTGACTAAAATTGGAAGAGTGATAAGAGAATAAGCTACATAGAAGAGATTAGGCAAAGACAAGTATGAGGGATAAATTGTCAGCTTTTGACCTTGTTTTGAACCTGAAAGAGAAAGGTTAAATGTCTGAGCATATAAACATCTGGCCCTCTACAGCTGGTGATACTTAAGGGGGCCATTCTAAGAGCAAAGCATTGAGAGCTCTGCGAATGCTTCATCTCTAGGAGGCAAATCTCAGGACTGCTCTTTTTAATCAACTTGCTCCAGCCGCCTCTGAGTTCTGAAAGATGCTTCCACCTACCCCTTCCTGAAATTTTTTCCTACTTATTTAAAGAGTCCTCCCTTTGCACTCGTGGACACACTCATCTTGCCTAAGGAGAGTTGGTGCTCAAGGTCTGGTTGTCACTCTTGTGAGAGGCAACACTTCTAAGAGCTGATATTTAAATAATGTGCTTGAATGTTTGACTGAGCACCAGCATGGCCTGTGAATGCAAGTTTTTACTTGTGGTGGCTTCTTGTCTTGCTCTTAAGAGTAAAGTAATCGAGGGACACAGGTATGCTTGGTCTTGAATTTTCCTTTCAAGAAACTTCTTTATTTTCTGGATCAGCATGCTTTAAGTTTGTTTCAGTGTCTCAGGATGGATTTAGGTTTTGTTTGTTTGCTTGCCTGTTTTTTTAACCAGCAGACAAGGTTCTGGAGAAACCAAAGTAAAAGGCAAGCTGAACAAGAGGGCCTAGGAAATAAATAATTTTTGTAATTTGAGTGGTGATAGATGATGAACTAGACATGTCAGTTTGGGGAAAAAAAGTTCATAGAATAAGCACTGTGGAGGTTTTTGAGCTGCACCCTTGGCTCATTTCAATAAACACCTTACATTTCTTGTCAGCAGAGTCAACAAGGATTCTAAAATTCTGATTTGTTATAGATTCATATCTCTTTTTCAGAGAATATATTGGGCAGAGAAAACCTGAATCTGGATATTTTAATCCTGTTCTGCTTGGATCCCCATTGCAGCAGTCGTAAAGGGGATGGGAGTTAGCCTCTCAATCAACTAACATTCACAGAGCACCTACTATATGCAAGTATTATGTTGGGATCCAGACATACACAGTGACCTAAGTAGATGCTGTCCTTGTGCCCAAGAAGCTGACCACTTAGTTGTTGCTATGAGTGACAGTTATATAAATAATTTAGTCTGCTGGCATGCAGATATGCTGAAGCCCATGCTATTAAAATAGACATAAAAACTCCAATAAAAAAGCTAAAGGCATGTCATTCTAATTATAATTATTATTGGTAATAATTAAGCACCAATATGCATATCAAAGTTTGTGTGTGTGTGCACGCCAAAAGAAAATGAATATAGATTTCTTATGAGACTGTAGTATATAACAGTTTTAGATATAAACTCTTTTTTTTCCTCTACCCCAGAACACCAAGTTTTCATGTACTTATGATATTTCTTAACGAGTTTTAGGCAACAGTTTCCTATAAGCACTGTCCTAGGGGAGAGTAGAAAAATACTAAAACAAAGTAGTTCATCGTGTTATTATCTACATAATTGAATGTACAGCAGAAATAACCGTCTTGAAAATAAACAATTTGCATTTGTAAGTGTTGGGTTTTTGAGAGAAGAAAAGTATTATGGCATAAAATGTATTCCACAGTAATAATTGGACAGCAAAGATGTGATGGTGTAAATGATTCCATACAACCAGAAGAGTTGATTAAAACCCTTTCTGGTTGCAATGGTTTCCAGAGAGATGCGGAAGAGGACATCAAGACAATGCCAAAGTTATGGACATAGGAGCCCACAAAATCCCAGAGCTAAGGGTGAGCAAGTGGTAGATAGGAGATGGCAGAGGAATCTCCCAGTAAGTTTAATATGAGGAGAACGGAGGAGACTTATACATGTTTTACTGGTGTAGATTCACTGTAAATAGTAGGGCACATCAGCTGTGGATTAGCCCAGGTGAAGGAGATGTCAGGACAAATGGACTTGGGAACAGCTTCAAAAAACCCCGGCACCCCAGTAAGGACTTGAGCTCCTAGAGAGACACTGAAGGATGGGAGAGAGCAGATAGTATTCAAGTGGCCTGTGGTTGAGACAAAGACAATGTAGAGTGTTCACTCCTGGCTATCACAGAATGTGTTGGGATGATGGCTATCAGCAGAAAGCATCACGGTAAAATGACCAGGACCAGAAGAGGCAAGTTGCATCTCATGGTAACTGATAAAGGTGGAAGATGGGGATGGACCAGGTAACAACTCTCCCAACAGTTCAGGATAACACAAAGCATGACACCCTCCCTCCTCTCTTCACAGTGCTCATAGTTGGGGGGTGTGGACATGAAATGTGAGTATTTAGAGAAATATATATTGAGGTTTAAGCTATAAGAAACATCCCAGCTTGAGCTGTCCAGGTTAAGTTTTCCATAACAGAGTAGAAATGGAGAATAAGGAAAGTTCAGTAATGGAGAAATATCGTCTTGGCACACATGAATTTGTGATGTGACATGCTTGCAACAGTCAACATAATGCCTTGTTCCTTCCACAGTTAGCATTTTGTTAGAGTTGCATCTGAATGTGGAGCTAGTTGAGAGGTCTAAGGTGACATGTTGACAATAGGAGCTACAATCACTTAATTTATAGGTGAGCTGCAGTAGGAAATTGACAAACAGACTGAACAATGGACAGAATTTCTAAGTAGTTAATGTTGCAAAGAGACTATATATAATATACATATATATATGTATATGATGTCTATATACAAAATATGCAATACATATATATATATATAAAATATATTTATATCTCCATATAATATATATCACCCAAATATATTCAATGACTGATATGATTTCTGTTTGTAGTGGGGAAACAAATCACATCAGCGACCAGGCTAAATATATGTTTTTTGCAGTGAATTGAAATTTTTAGTGAGTGCAAAGTTGCTTTGGATCATCTCTGCCAAGTTGATGCCTAGCATGAGTATGCTGTTCATGGCCCTAGACCAATATAAATATGGATACCACTGTATGAATTAGGCAGGAAAAGGGGGACAATTCGACAGCCCTTGCTGAACACAGCAGCTTCCATCCCCTCAAAGGGCCTGAATAGCCAAGTGCAGCCCTGATGGACTACAAGAAAGAAACAGCAGCCAGGGAAATGCAGATGCTTTGGAGATGTTTGCTTGACAGACTGAAGCTTGTTTGTCATCTGAGCTGTCACCTATTAGAGTTTTATATAGGCACTTTCTATCGGATGTTACATAACCTTCTGGCTCACAACAGCCCAGTGGAATGGAACAGAGGCAGCACAGAGGAGAAAGGTACTGTGAGATAAAGGATAAGGTTCTATCCATCCCTTTAATGCAGTCTGTGATTCCTGCATTGCCATGCTTGAATGTACAATCAAGGGATGGAGATGCTTGCTCTTTAAGGTCTGTGTCAAACAAGGGAAGAAAATTAATAATGGCAAAGTTAGGAGAGCAGGAGAAATGGAGTAGGTTGTGTGTGGGGCTGGACATTTTTAGATAGTGCCCTGGAAAATGTAGAAAGCTCATTCCCATTTCTGTCCCTGATCTATGTGATTGACGTCGCCCCTCCCCTGCACCACTTACCCACAGAAGGCTGATAATTGAACTCAATTCTCCCCTTCTGGAAAGGGATGTAGGTTTAGTTCTGCAAGACTACAGTAGTCTTATCTATGGTTTTGCTTTCTTTGGTTGTAGTTACCTGCAATTAACCATGGTCTGAAAATATTAAAAGAAAAAATCCAGAAATAAGCAATTCATAAATTCAAATTGCTCACCATTCTGAGTAGCATGATAAAATCTTTTGTGGTCCTGTTCTGTCTCTTCTGACACATGAATTGTCCCTTTGTTCGGCATCTCCGTGCTGTATACTTTCCTCGCCCATTAGTCACTTAGTAGCTCACTCAGTTATCAAATTGTCATGGCATCACAGTACTTGTGTTCAAGTAACATTTATTTTACTTAATAATGATCCCAAAGCCATTTACATAACTTTTATTACAGTGTATTGTTATAATTGTTCTATTTTATCAATAGTCATTGTTGTTAACCTCTTACTATGCCTAATTTATAAATTAAATTTTATCATAGGTATGCATGTATAAGAAAAAGCATAGTATATGTAAGGTTCAGTGCTATCCGTGGTTTTAGGCATCTGCTGGGGATCTTAGAACATATTCTTTGCTGATAAGGGGGGACTACTAAATAATATGAGATGAAATGTTCACATGTTTGAAATCATGTAATGATATGAGCTTTATAGATATTCTCTGGGCATAGCATTGCTAGTTTGATCTATACAGTCTTCCAAGTAGGACACAGTTCTTTACTGACCCTTCTAGCAGGTAGAGGTTAAGTCAAGCAGAAACTAGTCAGAGAATAACCACTATAGGAATATCTTGCTATATCCACTGGATGTAGTCCTGAACTTTTACGTGTAAATTTTGGTGATGAGTTTTATTTTAGAGGCCTTAGGTAATCTGGCTATTTTAAAGAATTCTGAGATAAGAGTGAATAATTCTATTGGGATGGGATGAATCACTCTCTATTCTTTAATTTATCTGTTTGGTAAGTTTGAAATTGTACATATTAAGATTTTCTTACCTTGCATATATTACCCACATACTGCTGAATCATCAGGAAGCATGAAGCAGAAATTAAGATTTTGGATATAAGTTTTCACACAATCATTATTATCTAACAAAAAGGTAGAGCCTTGTTAATAGGTTAAGGGGCTGTTCTAAAGTGTGTTCAATTTTCAAACCTTTGTAATGGTCATTCTTGTCCTATGTAGGGGTGACAACATTCTAAGACATAACAGGTTATATAAGGTGCATATAATCTAGAGCTGCAAATTCATATGACTAGATTGTTGATGCTGTGATAGTTGAGTGCTAATGTGGTGGCAACTATGTCAATAGAAGAGGAGGTATGGGTGGTGTAGTGTACTATTTACAAAGGAGCAGCAATGCTTTCCCTTAATTAATCCCCTCCCATATAGACTCTGAGTTTACCCATGCAAGTTTTGTTGGTCAATGAGACAATAGCAAATGTAGCCTAAATGGAAACTTGACAGTTGCTTGTGTTTTATGGCTTACCCTCTGCTGTTCTTGTGAATTCTGTAACTGCTACCATGAGAAGGAGTCCAGGCTAGCCTATTGGATAATAAGAGATATGTAGACAAGTCATCTTTATTGCCCTTATAGACTTAATCAACTGGCAAGTAAGGAAAGCCGACCTAGACCATATAGCCCCAGCTTAGCCACCAGCTGATCATAGTGATCAACCAAACCATCCCAAACAAGAATTGCCTAGGCAACCTACCAGAAATAGCAAAAAAATAAATGTTTGTGTGTTTAAAGCCACAATTTTGGACTGAGTTGTTATGCAGAAAAGATTAATTAATACACAAGTTAAGAACAATGTGTTAAAGTGTGTTTGTGTAAGTGGTGGGGGCAGTAGCTGGATGACAGGCATCAACAATGTATAACCCATCAATAAATTGATTATATAATGAAAAATTTGAAAACTAGAGAATTAATTAAGAAAAGCTCACATAGGATGATGGCTGAATTATACAAAGGCTTATTAAGTAGTAAACCTAGCTACATATATCAATAATCAAAATATTTATAACACAGGTGTGATGCTATCTCACAAAAGGATTAGCAAGCACATTGTAGCTATAGATAGCTATAGGCAAAGTCTCAGAGTTGGTCCCATTCTTCACAAGCTTCCCCTCAGGCTCCACATTTTGTCCCTGTAGGCTGGTCTTTATCTGATGTGATAACTATGTCTCTAGAGCAGGTTGATTATGAGTGTGCCACAATACTGCTCTGTATTTATTAGGTCCAATTTATATTGTTTTAAGCATTTTACTTTAAAAGGTGCAGCTTCTGCTATTATATCACTGATAATTTTTTTTCAGCTACTCCTATATTTTCATGTGCACATCTGCACATGGCATGGCACTGTGGGTGTAACATTTACTCAGCCTTGTTAGGAAAAGTCATTCTGCATTAATCTGCTATACTTCATATTTGATGTATAGTGTTGATCCATGCTGATCTTCACTAACAACTGAGCCATACACAGTTGTGTGACCTTTTTGTGGGCCATTTGTACCCACTTCTCAATTCTGGAATCTCCCTGCCTTAGTCAATTTGGGCTACTGTAACAAAATACCATAGACTGGATGGCTTAAACAACAAACATTTATTCCTTACAGTTCTGGAGGCTGGGAAGTCTAATATCAAAGTGCCGACAGATCTGGTGTGTGGTAAGAGTTCTCTTCCTGGTTTGCAGACAGGTGTCTTTTCCTTATATCTCACAAGGAGGAGAGAGCAAGCTCTAGTCTCCTTCTCTTCTTAGATTGGCACTAATCCCACCATGAGGGCTCTATCCTCAAGACTTTATCTAAACTCAATTACTTCCTCAAAGCCCTACCTCCTAACACCATCCCATTGGAGGGTAGAGTTTCAACATATGAATTTTGTGGGGACACAAACATGCAGTTCATAATACTCCCTTTAGTTATTTGTCCCCTAAACTTAATTTTGGACTTCTCAGAACTTTAAGGAACTCTGCTCTGCCTTCATGGCTATCTGGTCATCCACTTCCCTAGCCATATCTTATTCCGATTGAGCTGGCTAACTTATTCACGATGACAATACCAACTAGTGGCCAATATGACCCTTTCAGGAACAGCACTAGGTATGCACTGAAGGCTACCACCTCTGCCTTCTCTTGTCACTCCTTGATTCAATGATTTCTCCAATCATCGATGACCCTTTGGTCAATTAATTTGAGTTTTCCTTTTAGCCCACTCAACTGACTATGTTTCTTGTCTCTTTTGTTTTAAATGTGAAGATCAATGATAGTCCTAGTAACCTTTTTGTGATGATTGATATTATGTGTCAACTTGATTAGGCCAGGGCGTACCCAGACCTTTGTTCACCAAAGTCTGGGTGTGCCTGTGAGGTGTTTTGGGATGAGATTAACATTTGAATCTGCAGACTGAATGCAGCAGATTGCTCTCCCTAATGTGGGTGGGCTTCATGCAATCGATTATGGCTTGAGTAGAACAAAAAGCTGGACTCTGCTACAAGTATGGGAACTTCTACAGAGCTGTTGAGCTGAAACATCAGCTTTTTCCTGCCTTCAGGATGGAGCTACACCATTGACTCTCTTGAGCCTCTAGCCCCCTGACCGCAGGTCTTGGGACTTCTCAGCATCCATAATCACATGAGCCAATTCCTTATAATAAATTTCTTTACACACACACACACACACACACGCACGCACGCACGCACATACACACTTCTTATTGGCTCTGTTTCTCTGGAGAACCCTGACCAATATGTCTTTCTGAGGAAGCTGTTTTACTCAGGAGCTAACAGTACACCCTCTTCTCATTTTTTTCCTTTTATTCTTTAAAAATGACCTTTCTTGTATAGTGATAGAATAAGGTATAAATAAATGGTCATCCTTAATATACATGATCTGAGTTGTACATTTAAATCATTACTGTTCTGGAAGAAACTGTCAACCAACATTCTAAAATTCTTTATTACTTTTCTGACCCAGGATAAATGAATTTTACTGACATTTGACTTGAGAAGACATTAACCAAGAAATGGGCACTCCTCTCATAAGCTATTAATGGAATTGTAAAAAAAAAAAACCACAACTGCTTTGAGATAAGGGGTGGAAAGTGGTCAAAACAGAGAGATGCATAGGGTATAGTGTGAAAAGAGTATTATTGAGAGGAAACATAATTTGACGCATTATTCTGGGTTGTGCTCTAGGGGGAACAAAATTTAATTCAGAGTCATCTGAAGTGAAGCCTTAGTGACACCACTGAGTTGGGCCTTGCATGATTTAAAATGGAAAAACCATTTAACCCTGAGATTGGGGGTGGTCTTGCGCTGGATAAGCTATAATTCTCAGGTGCTAATGGAGTAGAGAGAAACAGCTCCAGGCTTTTTGGGGCTGAGGTGAGAGAGAACTAGAAAAGAGGTTCTGAGCAGGTATACAAGGCAGATGTAGAAGGGAAACTACTCCAAACTGTCTTGAATATTATAAGCCTGTTTCCTTGTGATTCTTAATTTGCATAAAATTTTACTCCAACATTTTCTGCCACTCTAGAATGATAGATTTTATCTCTTTATTTATGGACTTCGTTGTGCCAAAAGAATGGGTTGGGGGTCAAGCAGGGGGAGCCACACCCACAGCAGGAGAGGGGAAAGTAGACTTGGAGAAAAGGCTGAATCCCTAGGATCTCATGGACACATTTCAAGAGCTGTGTCTTAATGGCTGCTGAGGATCATTCTATATCAGATTTGCCAAGAGGTGCATTTCACTCTGGGTCTGTAAAGAAAAGGGTATTCAAGGAAGAGACACGCTCCTCTGGACCCTGGGGATTTTCTGGTCTCAGGGGGTATGGTGAAGAGAACAAAGCTTTCTTAGAAACTGGGCTCCCTATGTGAGACTTTTCTGTTTCTTTTTCTGCTCTCATCTAGCAATCTCTTAGCTGTTTCATGTTTGGGTTCAATGTGAAAATATTGGGAATTCCCCCTAGTAGATGCTAGATTGAGAGCTGTCTGCAGCCAGGAACTTTGTTTCAAGCTCTCCTGTGGTTTTCACTTCCATAGCATCTCTGTATGGCTGAGAAAACACGTTGGGGGCTGTGCTTGTGTAATAAGCCAGGAAGCCATGTAGGAAGCAAATTGCTTTGCTGTGGTGCCTCCTGGGAGTGTTTCAGGAGCTGTGGGTGGAAGATAGCATCTGAACAAAGAGGCAGACAGGGACCCAGGGCAGTGTGATCAGTGACAGCCTTGAGTGCCCTCAGGCTAATCTTACTACCTGACAGGCCCATCATACCACTGCACCCGCAAAGGGATTTGCCTTGCCCTGGTTAGTGAGACTGTCAAGGGAGTTTTTCTTTCTGCAGTCTGGTGTTTAAGTGTATAACAAGAGAAAAGTATTCTGAAAGTAGAACGGGAAAGGGAAATAAACATCCAGATTTCCTAGAGCTCTTCTGTAAGCAGGGAGTACCATGGCCTCTCTATGCTTCTGATCCTTCATGTTACAGCAGGCAGCAGTTCCGTTACTCACAGAATCATAGTGTTTTGAGGAATAAAGGGGCTTCCGAGATCATATAAACCAATGTGTGTTTCCTGATATGATTATCTTTCATCAATTTTGTCTTGAAACATGTTGATAAATGTTATGCCAAGAAAAAAGTGTGTGTGTGTGGGTGTGTGTGTGTGTGGGTGTGTGTGTGTGTGCGTGTATGTGAGTGGGTGATGTTTAAATTTGGGAAAAGGCTAGGATAAAAGAGTTAAACAGGAAGTTTATTGTAAAATAATTTGTAGCCTTTAATATGCTAGCATATAGTGCAGTGTTTCTAAAGCATGATTGCCCAAAACCTTCAATAGAAAAGACACATACACACTCATATACAACTTAAAGTCTCACAAAACAATATTTATTATACTTACTATAATAAATGGCCTATAGTATCTTTTATTTTAATTTGTTTAACAAATATTCATTGCTATGCACTTAATTTCATGAGCTATTTATTAATTGTTCATGACTTGCAATTTGAAAAACTGATATAGTACAAATCTTAATAAGGGAGACATATTATATGATATCTCTCCAATTTATTTGACTGCAGAATCCTTTCTGGTGGAGAATATCTGCAGGACTGGTGTTTCATGGAGCACACTTTGAGAAATGCTGAACTAGTCCAATTCTTTCTTTGTGTAGCTCAGGTTGTGAGGACCAAAAACAAGACATGACTTACCCAAAGTCACACCACAAATTCGTAGTGGCAGAGTTGGAGCCCCAAATCCAGATGATCTGACTCCCAGATTGGTTTGCTTTTTCTATATCATAATGCCATCCTAAGTAGAGTTGTTTTGAAAATTAAATGGTGCAATCCAAGTAAAACTCATGACTCAGGGAAAATGATGATTATGGTTATTGCCATAATTAACAACAATTGATACCTGCCAGATAGAAGGTAATGGAGAAAGAAGCACAAAGGTGATTACGACATAATTTCTTCACTTTAGAGATGTATTTTCTACAGTGGGAGATAGAAACATATAAGTCACTGAGATATAAGCAGACCATGATAGAGACTTAAAGTCATGGTCAGAGGACATAGGAAAATGGAGACGTGGAAACTGAGTCTAATGAACATGGACTATAGATCTGAGAAGGCTTTCAGGAAGCAGAACTTTAATAAAGAGTTGAGGGTTGGCCAGGACTTTCACAGACATAAAAGGGAATGAATAAGTGTAAGGGTATTAAGGGCACTTCAGGGAGAGAGACAGCATGCACAAAGATAAGGGAGGTACTCAAGTATAAGATATTTGGGGAAGACCATGATTAGAGAAAATGCCATGGTGGGGGTAAAGCTAGAAAAATGGACTGGCCTTGTTTATGTAGGACCTGAGATGCCAGGATGTGTCATTTGTATTATTTTGTAAGCAATGTAGAACCAGTGGGATTCTTTGAACACTATTTCCAATAAGATTTTCTGGTATTCTAGAAGCTGGAAGACAAAAGAATATATAGAAAAGAGAAAATTCCGTTACGAACTTGTTTAAATAAGAGGTAATAAAGACCTAAACCAATTCAGAGAGTAAGGTTGAAAAGGAGGAAGTTTGGTGCAAGAAATATATTTAAGTTAGAATCATGGGGATTTGATGAATAATGAGGTGAAGAAGAAGAGGAGAACAGTGAGCTGAAAAGGTCTCTTGAGTGAGTAAGATGATGATAACAGTAATAGGTGTACAGGGCCTAGACAATGAAGTTTTGAGGGAAAGATGATGATATCCTTGTAGGAGATGGGGCTGAAATTTCAAGCTATGAGATACTCTCAATAACTCCCTTCCTCAAAAAGAAAAAAAAAAAACAGTATTAACAGGGATTCTTTCTGGATCCTTGAAGATTGCCACCAGTTAACCCTGTCAAAACATGGTTTTAGGGCTACTAAGTAATTAAATCTTTCTGCGACTAAATTTGAATAGTTACAAAAGAAGAGTTTTCTGACTTCTTTCTTACAAAATCTTTTGCTCTGAGGTCTGTGTAATAAGTTTTTGTTCCCTGCTTCTGGTAGTCACAGACGTTGAAGACATTGTCTAGGAGTGGAAGGCATTTTGTTATATCTGCAGTATTTTACAGTGGCAGAAAAGATGTTTAATGTTGGATGGCAATGGGTGAATGATAATAATAATAGTTATAATGAACCGTGAATGGCAATGAACTTGAAACACGGAATTTGGTAAAGAAATCAGCCAGCCTAAGGTGGTAAGCTCATGAATGTTGGTCAAAAGTAAGTTTTCAAGGTAGAGAGATGTTATATTATGGAAGAATCTTAATTTTAAGAAGAAAAAGAGGGATATGGTAAGGACAAAAATAGAAAATAATTATATTCTTGGGGAAATCACATGATGCAAAAAAGTATTTAATGAAGGTTGTCTAGCATAAAAATTCTTGGTGAATTAAAATTGAGAAAAACTCAAGTCAGGGGGAACTCTAAAGTTGCTGCAATAAATCAAAGGAGTTCAAGAATGTTGTGGCTAGTATAAAGAAACTAAAATAGTTATCAAGATAGTCAATAACTTTCATTTTGAAAAATATAACATTAATTTACTCTCTTGATTTAATCGTTTTAACATTTTAGACACTGTCAATCTTTTCCTTCTTTTCTGAAACTAATTATTTATGTAAAATTTTAAATTCAAGTATAATATATATAAAGAAAAGTGTACAAATCGAAAGTTTGTATATACATTAGTTTTTATAAAGTTAAAACTCCTATGAAACCACCACCCAGAGTAAAAAACAGGACATTACCAGAACCACAGGATTTCTTCGTGTCTTTTTTTATTTACCTACCTGATCTTTAGACATAACCTTTGTCCTAAAGTCTTTATCAATTTATTTTGCCTGTCTCTACATTTGCCTAGATACTCTATATAAGTGGAATTATATACTGTGTATTCTTTAGTATCTGACTTCTAGTGCTCAATAGTATGTCTGTAGAATTCACCCATGTTTGGGTATAGCAATAGTTTATTCTCATTGCTGTGAAGTATTTTATTCTGTAGATATATCATAATTAATTTAAGCAAGTGTTAATATTTGAGTTATTTTCAGTGTCTGCCTTGAATAGTGCTGCTATGAAAACTAGCATACATGTTTTTTGGTGCTTATACATTTATATTTCTATTGGACATTTACCTAGGACTGGAATTTCTGGGTCATATAGTCACCTTTGATAAATACTGCAAAACAATTTTCAAAAGTGGTTATATCACTTTACACTCCCACAGGTAGTGTATGTCAATTTCAGTCATTCTATCTTTCAATAACATTTGGTATTATTGGTTGTTTCAACGTAAGCCATGTGGTAATATTAAAGTATATATGTTTTTTACTTTTATTAGCATTTATTTGCTGCTGAATTGATTCCCAGGCCATAAGTTTTTGTTTCTTCATTTTCTTTTGGGGTATCTTTTTCCTTTCTGCAAATTGTTTTTCAGGTTTAGGAAAAATCTTCTCTTTTTCTGTAGGAACCATCTCAGTATGGCAGGGAGAGCTTGTACAGGGGTTAATCTGCCAATGAGCTCTGTAAGTTATGTGCCACATCGTGGGGGCTTTGTTCACCTGGATGTGCTCAATGACTGGAGAGTCTACATCTAAACCCTTAAGTTCAGCATTACTCTCTGCATTTTTAATCACGCGCAGTAAAAATTCAGCACTCATGGTGACCCACCAACTGTGCATCCAACCCCCCACCGTTTGGCCTGGGCACACCTACCAACTCCATCATTGTAAGGACAGAATGGCACACATTGCTTCTATAAAGTGACATCCTTCATACTTGGTGGCTTTTGGGATATACATATCTTTGATGGCCTGGGCAGGTTCATGAGTGTTCTTAAAGTGAACATGAAGATTTGAACCTCTTGATTTTTGTGATTTTGTGGGGTTTTCTGGGTCAAGTGATTAAGGAACAATTTTTGGAGGTCATCTTGGGCCGCTTATGGGAAAAGATAATTTCAGTATTTTTAAATTCATATTTTTCTGATGGCTAATGAAATTAAATACTTTCTTATATCATTTTAGCCATTTAGATATCACATTTTATAAAATGCCTGTTCAAATCTCTTGCCCATTTTTTAAGGTTTTGCCCTTTTCTTATTTATTTAAAGGATTGTATTTATATTTTCTGAATGAGTTCTTTGATTATTACCTTTCACTCTGTGGCTTGAGATTTCACTTAAAAACAGAAAATTTTAATTTCAACATAGTTCATATTATCGGTCTTTTTTTTTCTATGTTAGTATTGTTTGTGTCCTTTTTAAGAAATTTGCCTAAATCAAAATAATGTAGTTTTTCCTTTTTTGGTAATGTTTTTGTCATATTTTGGTAAAAAGTTACGTTGGCCTCATAAAGCTAGTTAGAGTCGATGTGCTTTAAAATTTATTGCTTGCATTTATAATTTTTGGTTTCTTTTCTAGTCCAAAACATATGTAAACATATGTTTATATACGTTGCATTCTCTGTTAAAATTCTTCATTTTGTCTTCTATTTTCTTGAACATATTAATTACAGCTATTTAAAATCCATTTGTGAGAACCCAAATCTGTATCATCTGTGCCTGTTTTCTACTACCTCTTTTCCTTTTGGTTTTGTCTTTTAATATGTCTCACAGTTTTCTTTTTTAATACTAGACTTTGTGTATAAATAATTTGGGAGGCTCTGGGTGATCTTTCTGTAGAGTAGTTCATCTTACTCTCTGGAAGCCAACAAGAATAGAAACAGATCGTATCAATCTAATCAGAAAGAGAATTAACAAAAGTCAAGACTTCAGCTTGCAAAGCTACTTTCTGGGCCTTTCCCACTCCCAGGGTCTAGTCTTTCAAAGGTGTTGACTAAGACCTGTAGCATAATCAATGCCACAGAAATGTTAAATGAGTAAATAAGTAAAGAAATGTTGGTAATAGAGGGGAAGAGTAACTGTAATGGACACTTCAGAAAAAGAAATATTTCCCAGCATAATAAATTAGATTCAAGAAAAAGGGAGGATGGATCAAAAATGCAAACATTTTTAGATTGCATGCAGTGGTACTGCTGATAGCAGAGTCAGTCACTGGGAGCAGGCTTGAGGTATTTGTACTGTGGACCATAGAGGGAGGAAGTGGGGCTAATTATGAATTCTATTTTAAAGTTATGAAACATTGGGTGATATAAGACAATCCAAGTGTCAACTTATGGTAGACAGTTGAAAATATGAGCTCTGGGTTGAGAGGTCTAGGCTGAAGGAGGAAAGGATGTCAAAATTACATTCTAGCTCACAGGTTATAGAATATACAAATTCCATAAAATTATATAACTTTGACAACTCTTTAGAGTGGCATTTATGATATAGCAAAATGGATTTGGACCAAATGAGAATGACTATAACTCAAAATTTCTGCCTACTGAAAAGTCCAGGTATGATTTAAGTCTTCTCCTAAGTTCAAGGAAAATTTGAATGAACACGTAGAAGGTATTTGTTCATTTTTCTGGGAGTAAACTCTCAAGAGGCTATCTTGTCTACTCACCTTCCTAGATCCCTCCTAATTCCAGGATTACTAAGCATGGTAATAGGGAACACTTCATATCTTTTTATAAAATAAATAACATTTATTCATTCTTTAATACTGTCAATATAAGCTCTTGACTATTTTTAAGGTTTTTCATTGGTTAATCCACAATCCTGACCAGCTAAATTATTCTTGCATTTGTCCTACTGCATATCTGCAAATTGATAAAATACATAATTCAGTACCAGAGTATGCAAGTTAGCTGCAAAACTCAATGATGTAGCCATTCTGCTTAGAAAGTTATTGAACCACACACATTTAGAAATCCATGATTTCCTATTGTAAGTTTGAATATATTTCTTGGAAGAAATGTTCTAGAAAGTCTCAGTGATAGCTCAAGACCACAGTTCTCTCTTTCTGGATGATGACAAAGCAGGGTGCCAAGTATTTGTGGTTTCAGCTGAGCCTCCAGCATGAATTATAACATTGTGTTCCAAGACCCCTTTAGTATCCTAGAGTCTGTAATAGATGTTTCTAGCTCTCGTAAAAATATTGACCAAATATCAAAGAAAGATGTTTTATAAGCTGAAGCTAATGCAGAGGGTCATTAACATTGTTATTAGAGACAATCCAGATGATTTAGCCAAGATCTTTGACAAGGGTATATACCTGTCTGTGAATAATAGGCAGCTATTTATTACCCATCTATTAATTAGATGAAGAATAAGGATGGGAGGGACTGTCAAAGTGTGTCTAAATGATGAGCTCATGAGTTAAGAGATTGCAATGACTCCATCATAGAGGGGATACTCAGCTGCCCAGCTCAGGCAGTGGGAACACACACAACTAGAGACTGGCCTTATGCTACCTGATTGCTCTACCTCCAAATTTGAGTTGCATTTCTCCCAGAATTCTACCTAATGTGAACTCTGGGAACAACTTATGTCATTCCTACTATTGTAATACATCTTTATCAGTATTTTGGGCATCTGAAACTGATGAAAATCTATTTTTTTTCTCTATTTTAGTATCACCATTACTGAGTTATTCCTTTTTGATAATATTGGGATGGTGTAACTATTACAGGAATAACTTGAGTCTCAGACTGAATCTTGCTTTGGTGGAAAATTCTAGGAGATTACTATGCAGTAATTTTTTAAAATAAAATAATACTTATTTAGAATAATATAAAGCAAATAATTTACCCTAATTAATAACTTCAGAAACAAATCAAACAATACAAAAATGTTGATTGATAAACAAGAAAAAATGCACACATAGACACACAAAAGCCATGTATTGTTTTTCTTAATTAACTTGTAACCTATTTACCTGTCCTTCGAGCCTATTCACAGCTAGGCTTTATATAAAGCCACTTACATACTCTGGATCAATGTAGCAAGTTTTCTGTTCTGTCTCCCACATATCCCACTCATAGTTGGGGTGTTGAGTTAGTGTTTTTAAAGGTCTTTTTCTTATTGCTTGTACAGTTTTCTATTCTTTTAACACTATAGCATGTTCTCGAATCTGTCTTCCTATTTCTTTGTGGTCGGATGATTATAAATATCAATAACAATCTACGTATTCACTGTACAAACTTTTTGAATTTTTATTGTCATATGTCAGATGTATTTCCAAATGCTTTAAATGTGCTATCTAATTTAATACTCATAGGAGTTCAGTTTTGAGTTTTTGTATGAAGATATAGAAGCTTATGAAGATAAGAACTGGCTATTCCCATAGTGAGTGAATGGCATAGCTGGGGTTGAGGCACACCTAGTCTCTTTGAATTTCCTAGTAAACTCTCAAACTTTGATGCGCCTGCAAATCACCAGTGAATTTTGTTACGGCGCAGATTCTGATTCTGGGATCTGGGATAGGGCTAAAATTCTTCATTTTTAACAAGCTTTCTGGGGAGATGAGGTAGCTGGTTCTGGATCAACGCTGAGTAGCTATGGCCAAGATGGAATTCTTTCTTCCTTGACTAAGTGGGTGGGGACATGGAGGGTGGAAAAATTTGCCTCATATCCCCTGAAATTTGAAAGTGTCTCCTCAATTCTATCCCATTGCATTATCAGAATTCTAAAGGGGAAATAAATTCATTTCTTCTTTTTTTCCTGTGCCTCCATTTCAACAGACTGCCCTGTGGACAGCCACAGGGAGAGCTTTCTCTGTTGCAGAGGGTCTAATGTGGGATATTGCCCCTCTGTTTTTCAGCAAACACCCCTGGATGATGAGTTGCTATTGGGCAAGAGCAGAACTTTTGATCTTCTTAGAAAGTCATTCTATTGTTTGCTTCAAAAATGCCCCGAGGCTGCCAGTTTCCCCAGTTGAGGCTTTAAACATATGATGGCCATTTATCTATTTTCAGTCCTTTCAAATTCCTTCTCATTCTTGTGATTTGGGACAGGGGAAGAGGGCAGCACCTGAATGGCCGCTACTCACCATTCATTATCCAATAGATCTCTATTAAGCCAAAGAATTTTTTTCCAATTGTTTCTTTCCTTCTAGGGATAAAGACCTCCTTTCACCCATTATGCTTCTGATCATTTTGCTGCCCTTTTCTGAAACTTCACTTTGTTGGCTCTGCTTTCTTTGAGGCAAAGATGATCAAAGCAGCTCTAAGCATGCCAGCAATTTTTACAATAAATAGCATTTTCTGGGTTATTTTTTATTCCCATTTTAATGCAGCTCACTCACCTTGCTTCTTCTTTAAACTGTCCCTGTGCATTTTCTATGGCTTTATATCAAACAAAAAAATCACTTCAGATTATATCAGAGTACTTGCCCTATCCCAAATTCACCTTAACTTAATGTTGAAATTGGAGAGATTCAGTAAATTACATTCTCCACAAAGGTTTTCCATTTATCCCCACCGCACCCCACCCCGCTTTTTTTTTTCTGGAATTTTTTGGGAGCATAGTTACTTGCCTTGGACAATGCATTTAATAGGAATTGAGAATTTAAGAGTTATTCAAATCTTCATCAAATCACGTCAATTTCAATCCACAACATAGTGTTCCCACAGCCCATATTACTTCCCACTTTCTGGGGCTTCTCAACAGATATTCAGTCACCTACCAGTTGTATCCATTTCTGCTTTCCTAACTCTAACTTACTATTATTATAACTGCTATGACTACTTGCCATATAAGAAGTAACTCTTATTAATGGCTAAAATTTACTGAGTACTTACCATGTGTAAGGCACATTTTAAGAACATCACATGTTAACTCTCTTGATCCTCTGTACAACTCATTGAGTAAGTTCAATTACTATTCTACTTTATGCATTAGAAAATCACGAGGCCCAATGACTTGACCATGGTCATACAACTACTAAGTGGAGAAGGCAGGATTGAACTCAGGCACACTAGTTCTGGAGCTTCGACTTTTTAATCCTAATTTTCTCCTTCCTATATAATAAGCAATGCATTAAATGCTTTATATACATTACCTAAATTTCAGTAGTAGTATGCCTCATTCGAACAACTTCATGTTTCTATTTCTTATTTAAAACAAACTTTATCTTTGTCTTTTAGAAGGACTTTATTGATTAAAATTAAGGAGTAGGCAAAGTTCAGAAATTACAGCTACAAATCATAAGATTAGTGGCATGCTTGTCACATTTGGTGTTTATGGATTTACAATTTCAAACTTCTATACTAGCACTGAGCATCTTGAAGGCAGGGGCCATATCTTATTTATCTATGAATCAAATCTGTAATGCTCCCTGGGGAAGGTTTAAGCACTCTTTTATCAATGGTTCAGGCATTGATTCAAAGACACATAGAATCTGGGAAGTGGATGAGTGTGGGAAGTTAGACATGGGAATTCTAAATGAGCTCCTTTCTTACTGCCAATCCTCTGGAAGGTTGCTCCTCATACTGTTTTCTGAATTTGTTTTCTCTCTACACTTTGAACAATCCTTTCTCTGCTTATGCCTGGCACATGTTACAGCTTACTCTGGCCAAACATTGTTGTCCTTAGACTAGAGAGAGCCAGATTCTGGTTTCTATGTGATAGTCGACTGTACAGAGCTGGGGGTGAAGCTCATTTTCCTCCAAATTCTTTTTATGCTTATAATTCAACATATTGTCACCCTAAAGATTAAAAGATTCCTATTTGGTCCATTCAAGAAATCAATTCTATTGATTTTGCTTCCTAGAAGCTGGTACCCTGGTCCTCAAAGTCTTCTTTCTATTTTGAAGCTCTTGTGGGTGACAAGAAAGGGTGCCAGATCCAAACAACCCACCTCAAATCCCTAGTAGGTGCTGAATTAGTTGCGACATCTCAGTTTTACCCTATCATACCCCCAACATGTCCCTCAGTGTTCAGAGAGAAAAATACTTACATTGTAAGGTTGTCAGTTAATGAGATTTAACAGTTAAAATACCAAATACAATGCATGAAATATTAATCATCTTAATAAAGTGTTAAGTTCTGCTCCCCATTGTTCTATTAATTTTCTCTCCTGTCTTTATTTCATCTTCACACTAAACTCTGAGCCTAGAGAGTGGACATTGTTATGTTATTAGACATAAAAGAAAACTAAGTCAGAGAAAGACTTGCCTACACTAACAATTCCTATTACATGCTTAGCACCTGGTCAGTACCAATTGATTCAGAAGAGCCTTTATTCTCAGTAAAGAAGATTCACTCTTCATTGCGGAGAGTTGGGTACTAGGAATTCAAATGTAAGTACAAAATTGTATCAATAAGTATTTAAAATATAGTCGTAACGATGATGAAGTGTTAATTCATATAGTAGATTTGTTTACTGGCCATGCTGTACAAAGTATGTTTATAGATAATCTTCTTCCAAATCTAAATCCACTGAGTACCATTTCGCTGATACAGTAGAAAAATGGAATCAGTAGGAACTCTTTCAGTTATCTTATGTTTTATTAGAACAAAGATGTGATAGTAGGTAGTGGCTCATGTTGGTTCATCAGCTCAACGATGTTAGAGTTCAAGCCAGCATGTCTGCAATTTAAATTATTTCTTCATGGTCATAAGAAGGCTGCAGCATTACCAAGAATCAAGTCCTGCATTCCAGTTAGAAAACACAGAGCTGCACAAGGTATGTCTCTTATGAAGGAGGAAGACCCTCCTCACTTACATCTCATCGACTAAAATGAGATTAATGCCCACACCTGGATTAGTGGCTGATCTTGTGTTTCCTAAAATCAAAAGATCCCATCTGATTCTTAAGCAAATGTGGGGTGAGGTTCTGCCTGTTAGCAAGGAGAACTGGCTGGGAAAAGGAAGGAGTTAACAGTGCCTGATACAAAAGGACATTAGGTTAGAAGTAAAATGAACAAGAAAGTCTTTTCTTTCCATTTACTAATTGGGGGACTTTGTAAAAATCCTTGCGCCCTGCTTTACCTGTAAATTAGATACAGTAATAATCTATTCCTCTCATAAGGATAGAAGGAGGAAATATATACATGCAGAAATGTTTTGAAGAATACAAAGTACTATGAAAAAGCAAATTATTATGTTTAGGGCATTTTTTACATTTGGGAGATATTAGAGAAGCATAAAACTGTCTCTTCCTAATGGAAGTCATAACCAGGTAAGAAACCCAAGCTATTCATATGCAAAATTTGAAATAATGTAAGGTTTAACTATCAACTCAAGACAACAATAGCTAAGTTATTACAGGTAGTATAAAGAAACAATAAAATATAATGTTTAAGACTAAGGGATTTGTAGTTACACATACCTGAGTTGAAGTCCTAATTCTAGCACATCTTAGTTGTGTAATTTTAAGCAATTCACTTATCTTTTGAATTTCACTTTCCTTAATCTATAAAACAGAAAAAAATTCCTACCTCATCATGCTTTTGCAATGTTAAGTTACATGAAATGTAAGCAAAATACTTAGTACAGTGTCTGGCATGGGAGATAAACTCAATAGTGTTAATTAACAAGAAGTTACTCTGTGATTTACTAGAAATTTCTCTTTCCTCCCACTCTTCCTCCCTCCCTTCTGGAACCAGGTACCCCTGTGTCCCAGGGAAATGAATGCTTTTTTAACATATTGCAAAGGTCCTGAATGTTCTCAGCCCTTACACAAGTTCCCCAAAGCTCCAGATTAACTTTTTTCCCAGAATGGTTATTGACAATTTACCCTTAGTCTTTGCTTCCTATCTCTTGACTGGTTTTGGATTTGCAATGAGACTGTGCTTCTAGCTCTGAGGTTGCAAATGAATTCATTCCTCTCTTTGCCCGAAACTGGCCTCTTTTTACATTGAGTGAAAATGACTCAGACTGGATTTTCTCCTGGCCTGGAGGAGAACAGGGAATAAGAGATGGCAAAATGCCAAGAGATCTAACAGAAAAAAAAACTACTCAAATATGCTCCTCTCTATTTTGTGTCCAGCTCCAGTTTTACCTCATGAATGCAGTTCTGAACTTTGGGAGAAGAAGTAGAGGGTGGCTAAATTACTTTATAGGTTTTAGGCATGATCCTTTCTATCTTGAAAAAATAAGTATTGAACATTGAAAGGCTGTTATGTGGAGACTAGTCCAAGGCCATTTCACTTTGTCAGAAATACAAACAAGGATTGAACTACCACAGTAACAATATAATGTAAGTTAGAATTGCAGAAGGGCTGGATACAGGGAATTGGATTTTAATGCTTGAAAAGTTAAAGAGAAGGCTGTGTAGACTCCTTCTCTGCTATAAACAGGAGAGAATTTGTGGGTAATGTTAGTTGTCTTTCTAAGCATCTCTCAACTGTAGCCACCACATTTCCTAACCTTAGTGCATTCTGCCCTTCCTATCTCTTAAACCATAACTGGCCAGAGAAGGCAATGAGGCAGCAAGCTCAGACACGTTGGCTGGTGGGGCCTGCAGAAACCTTTTGGTGATGGGCTGGAGATAGGCTAGTACCTCTCAGATGCCCGCCAATTGGCAGCCTCTTCTCCCTCATTTCAACAACTCCAGCATGCAGTTAAATTTGGAGGGTTGGATTCCTGGTTTCCCTCTTGAAGCTAATGTTCTTTTCTGAACCATAATCTATTTAGCTGAGTTTTGCACCTGCCGTTTCTCATCAATCTTCTCCAGCAAAGGCTGAAAACGAACCTCAGTTCTTTAGCACCAAGATGGGTCCTACTCCTAGTAGATGGACATCTCTTCCTAGAAAGCCTGGGCACTGCCATCCACTACCTACACACCAACCTGAGCCTTAATGAACCCTTAGACAAGATTGCTGACCTGCCAGCTACCATCCTTAGGGGCCATTCTCAGAATTATATTAGCTTCTTCCTCTCAGACTCCCCTCTGTCATCCTTCTCCCTCAAAGTCCCCAAAACTGAAGACCGAATTTGCTTTGTGGCCAGTCCATCTGAACCATGAATAATGATATTTTTCTGCATAATCTTTCAGACACCGTCTAGGTCTGCTTTCCAAGATGGGCTCCCAAACTGCTGAAGGTGTATAGCAGGGGCTTCATATATAGACGTTGAGAGACATATTTAGGCTCAAATCCTGACTCTGCCACATACTGTGTATCATTGGGCATTTCTTCCTCTGAGCACCCAGTGCCTCATCTGTAAGTGACAATAATAAAACCTCACAATGAGGTCATTCAAGTAACATACTCAGAACCATGCCTGGGACATAGTAGGTGACAATGCAAAGTACCCATAATATTATGATAGATAATTCGGAAAGGTAAACTTTTTTTTTTTTTTAAATTCCTGTGCCTTCAAGTAGTAATACTTGACTACAATTTAAAACACAGCTTTAAACATTAAAATAAACATGGATACATTATGAAGCAGGGTACAACATTCATATAAAATTTTAAGGTAAAACAGGTGACTTCCAAAAACTTTCATGTTTGTTGTGTGCTGCTTCAGGCCCCCCTCTGACAGCCTGGGGGTAAGAAGCTCTCTTTTCTGCTGTTTGAGGTATTTCAAAGACATGAGTAATAAACAATAAAGCGTAAGTCAAAAAGGGAAGAATACAGGAAACATATCTGCAGGGAGCAGATCAATGTGCTAGCTATAGATAGTTAATAAGGAAATTTAGATTGTTCTTGGCTCTGTTCACAATAGACATTCACCTCTATTTCCTTCAGCAGGTCTGTCCAACATTTCCTACCAAATAAATGCTTGTATCATGGCTGTAGAGAAAACACTGCCCAAGTTGTAATCTGGAGGGAAGATCAGTTTGGAAGATTTGTGAGCGGAGATCAGTTTCTCAAACTCTTTGCCCCTCAGTTTCCTCAACTGGAAATGAGTTTGTAATACTCACCTCAGACAGCTATAGTGGAACTAGACATATGTCACTAAGTTATCTAGTATATTTTCCAGCCTTTCCCAGAATCACTACTCCTGCTACTCTGACCCTGGCCATCTCCACCACTGACACAAGATACTGAAATATCCTAACTGGTGTCCCCGTTTCTGTTGTCTCTGCACTGTAGGCTTCTGCTTCCACTAACCACAAAGCAGCAAAAAAATGCTTCCACTAACCACAAAGCAGCAGTAATGACCTCTGAAGAATTGAGCTCCACCTGGAAGGCTGGGTGGAAGGACCCAAGTAGGTGGGCAAGTCAGTGACGGTTGAACTCCCACCACACGTATAACACCATTTTGGTAGCTTCTCAACCCACCTCTGTCCAGGTCTGGCTTTGGGAAATATCCATGATGGTAACTGACAACCCTCCCTTCTGCCTACAGACATTGGCAGAGAAGCTCAGCTACGTCCATGCCTTGTTCCTACCGCACATGACTTGACTCGGAGAATCACATTAAAGCAAAGAGTGCGATTTGCATACAGGCATTAGGCAAAGACTAGTCTCCCTAAGCAGGAAACCGCACAGCCCATAATTGCTGTAGGTATCTAAGGTGTCAGGCCTCTGCTCCCCAGCGAGGCTGCAAACCACCTTTTTCATCATAAAGGAATGAGCTGCCAATGATTTTCATAGCTTGATTAACACTCCCCAAACCAATCCCCATTGGGTGCAGAAGTGAAGCTCGAGGAAGATGGATGTTTCCTATTACTTGATGTAATGACTGTGAGGCTGGCTAATGAAACCTTTACAGCACGAGTTTACAGGAAAAAAAAATAAACAACAAACACAGATCAATACCTGAGTTATAGTTCGAATGCACTGATAAATGGATGACAGGCTGCAGGCCTGGCTTCTTATAGGAAAGGAGAGTAGGAAAGAGGGGTTGGGAATGTGGAGAGAGAACTGGAGACAAAAAGAAGACAAAAAAAAAGACCGAAATACAGTTTGGACTGATGGAGCCCAAAGGCACTGAGAAGAGGTTGTGAAATTTGAGCATCTTGGTGTCAAGAGACAGAGAAGGACCAGATACCCAGGAGGTGGGAGTGGGTGTGAAAGGAGGGAGACCGCACTGCAAGGTGCCTTCGCTGAAGGAGTTGTCCAGAAGTGGGAAGCAAGAACACACTGGGCTGGTGGTGACCCGGCTTTGATTATTATGCTCAAAATGAAAATGGGCAGCCCCTCCACTCTCATTTTCCTCTCTGCTAATTAAAACCTTACCCCCACTGTTTCCATTAAGATTTTCTTGTGGTGACGCACACATCCTTTTGGTTCCAGTGTCCTAGGATCAGATCCCCGACAAGAAGGGACAGCGCCTATGCTCAGCTTTGGCCTCTGTTCTTCAGAAGCAACCCTCCGGCAAGGTGACACCAACTGCTGGCGGGGGCAAGCCAAGAAAGTCTCAGCTTCTGACAAATTGCCCATTCATCTTCACAGACAGTGTTTCTGGGCACAACTTGTGGTTCGGGGTGGAAATGTGAACTGGAAAAATTCAGAGTTGCATCAGGGCATTCCTCTGTTTCCTCAGTCTGTGCTTACATTCACTAAGCTGCAGTGAGCACTCTCTCCCCAACCCATTGCGGACCCCCCCTCATATAATACAACATTTACTTTTTAATTAAGTGCATTGTCTGCCTTGTCCAGCTCTATTGTAAGAAATGGATTTGTGTGTGTGTTTTTTTCTCACTGTTATAACCTATTAGGTACATAGCAGGAACCCAATAGATAGTTGTTAAATGAAGAAATGAATGGAGACTGGTCACTGTACTTTAGTCCTGGCCTCACAGTAAACTGGCTGAACGAAGACTGCCCTGAATCTGTTTTCTTATCTGGAAAATGGACATGATAATCTCTATTTTATTATTTCTTAGAGTTATTAAAAGAATAGATAACTGTCATTATTAAAAATGTAATAGATCCACACTATTTATGTCACATAAGATGCCCGAGCACCATAAGCGCAATTCCCAGCAAACAGACCATATTGATTTGTGCTTGTTTCTCCCCTCACTGTTGAACTGCCACCTGCCCTAAACTCTTGATTCATAAAGATTATCTTTATGTCTTTATCTGAAGACAGGTTAGGTTTTGGTCTCAGCACCTCACAAATTGGAACATAGACCATTGCACTGTGTCTGAGTGGTATGCTGAGTGAGTGGAAATCAGACAAAAGCACTATGTATAAAGCCTGAGAGTGGGGCTTTTGGGACCTGTGCTTTAAATACAGAGTATGGCATTACCACTCTCCAGGAGCAGAGCTGGGGGCAAGAATCTCTGGCGGGGTGCATTTCTTCTAGTTCTGCTGATTAAGGAGGGACAAGTGAATCAATAGTAGGCACTGAAAGTTTTCAAAATCACAGTTTAGTCTGCATGACAAAGTGAGATTGAGACCCAGGGAAACAACTGGGTGTCTAACTAGGGCAGCCAAGAGGAACTGGTGACATGAGGCTCTACTTCCTAATCACTATTCATATCAGATCATTTTATTTGTATGAAGTCAATTTGTCCAGTGCTCAGAACCCAGGCTGCTCCCTGAGTGTTAGCTCCGTCTTGCAAATAGGCCCACCCATTTGGCCCTGTAAAGGATTCATGGACAAAACATTTGCAGTGGCCCTGCCCAGGTGTTTTCCATGAATGCTTGTCTTTGAGCCCAAGGCTCCTTTCCTGCTCCACTGTGACGATAGTATGGAATGCACACACACACCTGCTCCCCCATAAAGTTAGTGTAGAATGCACATACATACTTGCAGGAGAGAAACTCATTCATCCCCTGGCTCTTTTTCTTCCTCATGAAGCAGCTGTAGACCGGGCACAGAAGGGCCTGAAGGAATGAGTTTACAAATAGGGTGGAAATGGACTCCCAGCTCTGTCACCATTGTCTCTGTGACTTTGGAAAAATGACCACACCTCTGATTCCCAATTTTTTACCTTCATGTTGTGATGGTAATTCCTCTCTCGTAAGTTTGTGTGAGAACCAAAGAACCATTCACTGAAAGTGCCCATACGTAGTATGTGAGGAATACATGACTATTGAATAAACAAAATTATCTCTTGAGAGCTGCTTCTCTATACTAGAATTTTTGAATTCCTAACAGCAGAAGGGAAATAGAACCAACATTGAATAAATGTTTTGGTCTGTAATAGATGCCTACCTGTATGCCATCATAGCACTCCTTATGGTGGTCCTATAAGTTGAATAGAATTGGCTCCATTTCATAGATGAGAAAACTGAGATGCAGAGAGAATAAGGAACTTGCCCAAGGTTAGGTTGCTGAGAAGTAACAGAGCTGAGACTCAAGAATCCTGGCTCTGCTTCCAAAGCCCTTGGCCTCTCCCTTTCACTAGGTTGCATTCCAGGTGAAGGTGAACAAGGAGAGATTCCAGGCTGCACAGTAGAGTTTTCCCACATCCCCCAGGCATGAAACACGTGGCTAGAGAATCACACGGCACATGCCAGTGCATCCACTGCCACCATCTCACTGCACAATAATGAGAACCACTTGCTGCAAAACAAAGCAAGAAAAAGAAAAGAAGGCTTCACCGTGGGCTGGAAATAGCTGCAATTAACATAGCATTCTGTCCAAGCACACAGGCAGAACATGAGGGGACCACAAGGCATAGCCAGGGCCTGGACAGAGAAAACCCAGGAGAAAGTGGCCTCTAAGGACCTTCAACCTTGGACCTTATAAACAAGAAAAAATGAGCTAATATTTGTTAAGCTTTTAATATGTGTCATACATTGTGCTACATACCTCCCTGTGCTGTCATTTATTTGTTACTTAAAATAATCCTGTGAAGTAGGTCTTACTCCATTCTACAATGGAGAGTTGGAGAGTAGTGTTGGTAGCTAAGCAAAGGAGTGCAGCAGAAGTATTGAGAACTGAACAAGGGCAGAGTTCAGAGGAACAAAAGGAGGGAGAGTAGTCACTATGCAGATGTCAGTTCTTCCTTCTGAAGGCACTGCCTATTTCTCCAACCCCATTCCACCAAGAATCACTGCTCAACCTTTGAAAGCTAGGTAAGTTTTCACCTCTATAAAGCCTTCCCTAACCTCCCTCACTAGACCTTTTAATTCCAAGACCTGACAGAATACCTAGCGCACCCGCTATATATTATTGACGGCAGACAAATTAGTGACTAAACAAAAGGTCTAGAGCAGTGCTACCAAATGGCATTCCGCAGTGATAGAGATATACTTTCATCTGAGCTGCCCAGAATAGTAGCCACTAGCCACACATGGCTACTGCCATTGTAGTGGACAACACACGTCTGGAGATCTGGGCGTTTTCTGTTTTCACCATCGTTGCCATCAGCCAATTAATTAGCCATGAAGAACTTAAGGTGTAAAGAGATCCATCCGATTCTACACTTGGGTAAATTCAGCCATACTTCTCAGAACATGACTAGCTTATCTTGAAATATATTTTGGGAATGTCTTCGACTTTCATTAGCTATGGTCCAGGATAGCCACCAGAATAGCAAAATTTTAAAAGTGTGAGGGTTTAGTTCTCCACAGGCCCAAATCCCTCTCTGACAGTAAGGGGGCTTGTTTAGCTTTTTAGAGGACCATTTGGGGGCCATTTTGCTTCTCAGCTCAGCTTCATGGAAAGCTGACCACAGAAAGGTCAACCTCAGGCAGTAGCAGGCTGGTGGAGGTTTGGTTAGAGATTAAAGTGCAGAGTGCACAGTGCCCAGGCTGATGGCATCTGCTTGGGAGCTCTTTAGTATCTTCCAGGGTTCAAACACTGGGGCACAGCAATGGCTATTCCAGGAACTGGTACATCAGGAACACACTGATACTCATTTAGGAGGAAACATTCTTCCTTCCAGAGCACCTGAGACCTACCCTAAAGTTGAATGAGGAGCTGGGAATGGTGGAAGGTAGAGCAGGTGGCAGGAGCTTTTATGTTCTATAAACTATATATAGACAGACTCCTTAGACCAACTCTAAAGTGTTGGTAATCTATTTTCCTGATCAGTTTCCTGATCTCCCACTTGGTTTGAGACAGAAAGCATGATAGATCAATGGCCTCTGGGTATTGTGAGGGCCCCGGTTTTAAGTGGCAGAATCACAACATTTCCCAGTTAGTCTGAGCTGCCATGGGAGGCATCAGTTTGAAGCGCCTCCTGGCTCAGTTCCCACTCTGACCCCAGAACTCACTCTTGGAGTAACCCTTCAAAAAAGTCTCTGGGAAATGAAGAAGGTGTAATTGTGGTTTTCACGTAACTTTGAGGAAATCTGAATTCTAGATGTTAGTGGTTTATTTGAATGTGAAGTATGTGGAGGGAGGGATTGTGGGAGGCTGACAGTCCTTCAGGTGGTTCTGGGACACCAGACACAGTCAGGCCTCTTTCATTCTCTGTTGTCTCCTGTCTCCCACTCCCACCTCCCCTTCCCCACCACCACTTTGGGCCAGTTACATATTCCAGCAAGGAGAGCTCTTTGTTCTTCTTTCTTTCCTATTCTAGGCCCCCTTTCTTCTAACCTGGGCAATACAAGATTCTCTAAATCAGGGAGTTGACTAGAAAGGAATGCTTAGTGAATTATGGCCCCTGGTTGCTAAGCAAATCTAGTCTGGCTGACTTCTGTATGGAGCTCTCAGGATTCTCCATGGAGTGGCTCAGAATGGAACAAATCATTTGGCTCAGAGTAATGGGTTTCTGGGCTATTAGTCGAGGCAGCTCTGTATAATGGAAAAAGCATTTTTAGTTGTTGTCAGGAGCTCTCTAGACTTGCTTCTGTCACTGCCCAACTGAAGAGCTGTGGCTTCTCAGGGCCTCAGTTTTCTAATTGATAGAACAAGGGCATTGAACAAGACCCAGTGCTTGTCTAACTGTGTTCCTCAGAGACCGTCGTAGGGATGGTGGCTGGTAAAACACAAATCCCCCTTTCTGATTCCATGAGATTACCTATGCCATTATCTCTTTTATTGGTTTACATCTCTGCATAAAATTTGCTTTGGCGAAAATATTTGGTGGCTAAAAATAGTTTGAAATCCTTTGGCTAGATGATCTCTACGGCACCCTTTTAACTCTATAATTTTAAGGTAGCACCTGCTAATTGGATCTGATCATAAACCCAGGTCAGAGACTAACAGCTTGTGGTAAAAAGTCCTGAGGCTGTGTTTCAGCTCATTTTAGCAATTTGCTCACTTCTTTACATTTGACATTTGGGGTTAAATCTGTAGCTGTTTTATTTATTATTTATTTTTTTATGTATGAGCATTTTCATTTTTAAGTTAATTCTCTGAGCTCTGGGAGACTATAATGGGAGAGTCTGTCTCTTGTCTCATTTCCCCTCTGAGGTGGTTAGCTATAGGATAGTGGTCAAGTCTGTGAGGAAGCCTGAGGTTCTGCCTTCCCTCATCTCTCCTGGAATCTTCTGATGCATCTGACCCAGGAGGGGTTGCCACAAAAGGAGTTAGACCGATTTTCATTCACGGGTCACAGGAGACTGTACCTTAGGCCAAACATAATGACTCATGAAGCACTCACTAACCCCAGAAGGTTAACCCTAAGGATAGACTCAATGACTTTGCCATAAATACTCATCCTATGTGCTAAAACTTCAATTCACCTCTGCCTGCTCTTCTGCTATTTGGATTTGTGCTCTAGGAATCACAGTGAGAAACATGCTCTTAGAGAGAGAGAGAGAGCTAAATAACTCAGTTATCCCTAAAGGTGTTTTTTTTTTTTAATCAGCTTTATTGAGTTATAATTGATCTAAAAACAGTTGTTCACTTTTGAGAAATATATTCCTGTGTGAATATCACCTCAGTTAAGATATAGAGCACTTTGGCCACCCGTCATTTACTCTTACCCACTATTGCATATGGTTGGCATGCCAGTGCAGCATCATGGGCAAGAGAGCATGGTGGGCTGATGGAAATGCTCTATGTCTTGGTTGGGTTTGGGTCATGTGGAATACATTTGTCAAAATCCAGGACAGAAAACACTGAAAATGTGTCTAATTTATAGTTGAAGAAACTAAAGCTGAGAAAAATTAAATAAAATTTTCAATCCCATACCCTTTTAGGTTGACCTTAGTTCTGAACCGAGAACCATTGAATTTCAATCCCATGTTCTTAACTACCAGGCTGTTCTGCCTCTCGATATTACCATATTCACAGATGGAGGTAATGCAGGCTGAGAACTAACAATCTGGTCCAAACTTCACATTGTATAAGTAAGACACTGAGAGGTGAGATAGTTTATGTAGCAAATCAGTGATGATGCACAGACCAGAGCCTACACCCTGAGTACTTTCTCAGTCCAGTGATGGTGATTTCAATACCGTTATACTAATTATGAGTTATCATATCTTACAGGACCTCCACATACAAGAAGACCCTTAATGTTCTATTTCATTACAATGCTTATTCCCATGAATGTATTATGCTTTACGGTCATGCTTCCCAGGCAGAAACAGAATGTACAAGTGAATCATGTAGGAATTTGATTAAGATACAGATTCTGATTTAGAAAGTCTTGCAAATATCAAAACGTTTTTGAAGAATTTAAAAACAAAATTAAGTAAGTTTAGTTTTGACGTTTCCTTACTTTTCCTTTTCCTCTGTAGATGAAACACACTCATACTGCATACCCCTGCATGCCTATACGCACGCACTAGCTTTAGTCATATTCTCAGGGAACTGCTGATATCAACCCTAACTTGACCATCAAAAACCTTGATTATAAGACAAATTCCTGGACATCGATTGATTAGTCACACCCACAAACTACAACTGAATGTTTTACTGGCTTACATTTTCCATTTGGAATTAGGTGTCAGAGGACTGAGTATTTTGATTGATTTTGCATCTGGGTCAGTGAAAACTGCAAGTGCCAGGGAATGGTTATGTCGCGCCATGAGATTTTCATCTCGTGCTGCCAGAGCCACTCTGGACCAGTGATCGACTGCTAGATCTACATTCAGATCCCATTGCTCATCCTTTCCACTCAAAAGGATTTGGGATTTATTGATCTCTGCCCAAGCTCATCCAAGAGGAACAATGCTGTTACAACAGAGAAAGTGCCACTTGGGGTCCTGCATTATGCTGCTTTTGTTTCTCCTGCCAGCTCAGACCAAGGCTTTATTTGCGGCACATTGGACAGCTGGCAGACATGATTCTCTACCTCAGACAAATATGATTCACCATTCTACTGCATGTCCTTTGATGGCATATTCATTTAGACACATTACAGTCATACAGATGCAGGCTGACCCAGATAGGTCTACATACATTATGAATCCAGTTAATTGTATATCAACTAATTGCATAACTCATTTGTTAATGAACTAAATTAATATCCAAGTGTTGCAGCTCCCCTTCAGAACATCCGGGTAAGTAAGAAGCGAAGCCTTGGAAAAATGTCACTTTTCATATCCATGATCTTCCCCCTCCAAAACTTATTCTCTTCCTCTTTTTCATTTGAAAAGAAGAAATATCCCCTAAAATAACTAAGTGTGAGATTAAAAATAAACACAATGACATTACTAAAAAATATTAATAATCTTTTATATCTTGCTGTATAATATCTGGGAATAAATATTGGCAGATCACACTGATGCCATGCCAAAAAAAAAAAAAAATAGTTTTGAGAACACATTCCCAGTTTAGAAAGAAGTCCAGGTCCACGTTTTGCTTCCGAGCTTCCTCCTGGAATAACCGTTCATTGCCAAATGATCATGGCTACTTGAAGTCTCTGTTCAGTAGGGGGTGCATACTTTTATCACCCATGGTCCCCAGAGCCCTGGCCTTGGATGCTGGTTTCTTCAGTGAGAAGCTGTACCTTGCCAGCTGCCAGCAGCAAAAAGCAAAGGTTCAGTGTTGCTTCCTCCTGTCTGCCCTGAACAACTACCTTTTTGTCTCCAAAGTCTTTTTCACTCCTGGTTTGGGGAGCAAATCGTCACACTTCTTTCTACCACTTCACTACAAATGTAAGAACAGCCTGTCACTTACTTTGCTTAGGCTTCTGCAGAAGGAGACCTGACATAAGAATTTGAGTGCAAAAACTTTACGTAAGAAGTGAACTCAGGAAGCACTGGAAGATAAGGGAGAAAGTAAGACAGAAACAAGAGGGAACCCAATGAGGCGCCTGTTCTTATGCAGGATATGGCTAGGGGATATTGGGTTCAATCCCTGAGAAGATCTCTGGGAGACAACTTATAGCATCCTCAGTTGTCCCACCCAGGAGTGAATTTATCCTCCAAGTCTTATTCATCATTGCTTGAGGCTTCTCCTAGGAGTGTTACTTCTTGGCCTTTGTGGTAAGGCATTCTCTGGGATGGCCTGAGAGGAAGCCCTCAGGTGAAGAATCACAGGTACTTGCCATAAGATCCTACAGGTGTGTATGGCAATGTTGAGAGTCAAGGAGACATGAGTAGGCCACTGATAGCCTAGAGTAACCTAAGTCATTACTAGGTCAACTTTCTTTTTTCTTCCTGGATCCCTAGGACCTAACCAACTTTAATTTCTTCTATCCTGTCTATGCTGTGGGTCCAAAACAAAGTGACCTCTGGCTTCAGAGAGATAAATTTTTCCATCTCATCCTTAGTTTATTTTCTTCCCCACCTTCCAATCTCCTCAAAATTAAGTCTCTCCCCAAAGGGACACTCAGTGTGTCACATAAATTCTTTTTGGGATGAGCACACCCATAGCCACAGGAGTGTATTTTGTCCCTGTATCATGAGAAAACAGTTAAAAAGTTATCTGACTGTGGCATGTTTTCCAATATTTAGGTTGGTAAGTCCAACACATTATCTTGTTACAATAATAATAATATCTTATCTTTATATTATTTAAAAAATTCCCAATGAACTTGCTTTTTTTGAGTTGATTCTATCCAAGATTCATGGAAGAGAGCCATCATTAGATATTAGCAAGAGGAACACCAAATCCTTAAGAGAGAATTCAGACCCTGAGGCAGTGTGAAATAGCTACTAAGAACTTGGGTTTCTAAATTGTTGACCTGGGTCCAAATCTTGGCTCCTTCACGTACAAGCTGTGTGCTCAAAGATGACTTACTGAACCTCCCCAAGACCATTTCCTCAAATATGAAGTGAAATTTGCAATAGTACAATCCATTGAATTTACTTGAGGCTTAAATGGGATAATGAAGTAAAGACGAGTTGCAATTGTTACTATTAACCGACTCACTCAAAATTACACACCACGGCCAAAGCCTGAGCTCAGCTCTTCTCACCGTTAGTCTTGTATTCTTTCCTCTCATTCTGTGTTCCTTGTTAAATCGTGAAAAATGACCCCAAATCAGGCACTTTAGGGTTGGGTTCATGCTGAACTTTCAATTCTTACAAAGCATGTAGTCGACGTTGGTTTATGACTTAAGAAAAAGGTTTTCTCTAGGCCCATGAATAGAAATAAAATGATTGAAAAATAGAAATAAAAACATAAATAGATCCATATAGCTGCAGCTTCCATGGGTTTAAGAGAATAAATGCCATGTCCCCTGAACAAAACTATCTTGAGCAGAATAAATTTGCCTTTTTATGCTGAGAGGAGCCTGAAATGAAGCTTGCAGGGTCTTGTGTCACCAGCATCATCTTTATGTTCTTAAATAAATAACGGATGAAAGATTTGCCTTATTACAGGAGAAAGTGACAAATGTATTTGCTTTCAAGTATAGAAGAAAATGAAATACGTATTCTCAATGTGGAGCTTCATTCTGATTATTCATCTAGAGAAGGAGAGCAGAAAAAAAGCCTCCCATGCCCACCCAAACTCTCCCCCCGTCTTTTTTTTGTTATTGAAGCAAATGAGGCCAATTGTTGGAAATTTCTGTGCAGCCCTGAATGCCTCAATGGTGACTCTCACTGAGATTAATGCATTTAATTTACCTCTTTGGTATATCCGAGATGCTATTCAGCAGCCAGCTGGGAGTTCCTGGCCCTATAAGCTGCTCCGTGATGAGCTGCACTCTGGCTGGCTCTACACTAGCTTGCTTTGTAGGGCTTTGGCTGAGGCAAGGAAGGAGTGGGATAAGCCTTGAATTTTCAACCCCTGCCCCCTTCTCCATAGGTGTCCATAAGCTGAAAAAAAAAATAGGAAAAGTTGAAGCATGGTGGGGGAGACAAACACAAAAGACTTGTATTTTCCATCTTTCCAAGCATTCCATACTGTCTTACCTCACGGTGTTCCCATCAGTAAAGAAGTCACTTGCATTCAAGGTTAAGTTCCCCATGCGTGAGATGAATAAAGGGGGCTAAAGAGTTCTCTTTATGGCTCAAATGGTTTTGGCTTTTTAATGTTAAATATCAGCTCAGGACTAATAGGGGCAAAACTTTTTAGTTTTCATTTTTTTCCAAATATTTAATGCTATTTACTTTATGCTAGATACTGTGTTAGGTCTGAAGGTACAGTCAGTACAAGAGACACATGATCTCTGTCCTCCACGTTCTTCTACTCTGTTAGGAGAGATCAATGATACATAAACAATCACACAAAGATGTACTTAAAGTTTTGACAAATGTCACAAGAAAAACACTCTGAAGATATAATCTAGACTGGAGGATTTCAGAAAAATTCTTCCTGAAAATATGATTTATATTATAGTTTGAAGGACGACTAAGCACCAAGAGGAAATAAACACTTACGGATTCTGGCCTCTTGTCTTCAAACTCATTCACTGACAGATATCTGATCATGTTGGGGTTGACCCATTTTGCTGCATCTCTAGAATCTAAGTTGCCTTATGGAAACATCTATGAATTCCCAGAGGGCAGAAACTGCCTCTTTGATTTTTTAGTCCCTAGTCTTTAGTATGCTGCCTTGTTCCGAGAACCCAGTGGAATGAGAGATAGTTTATAGTCTTTTCCTTGGTGCCTATCCTCAGTATATGGCTGTGAATTGCTCTATCCTCTCTCTGCTCCCAGGAAAGGATAGAAACATTTAGCACCTATCCTTTTAGTTCCTCACCCCAATCCTTCAACCTCACCAGGAATATCTTAAGCAGCAAATGGCTCCAAAGATTTACCTTTTAATTTGAAAAATAAAGCTTTGGTCCGAGATTTCCTTAGATAACTTTATGTAGGGTCAAAATAGGAATAAAATACCTTATGGTTCCTTACTCATAGCTTGATTTTCCCCTTGATACTCAGAAAAACCCTGACAAAGCCACCTAAGGAGAAGAAATTCATCGGAACACCATAGGCTCACCCTGCAGATGGTAAGCAAATCTTCTAGGTAAAATTAAAGTCTCAAATACAATTTCCCACATGCATTATGGCATGGTGAGGAGCTCTCCAATGGACAGGAACAAACACAGTCTTAGAAATTAAAATCATGGATAATTCATGTAGAATTTAGAACTAATGTTTAAAAAAGACTGTGAATGCTTCTTTAAAAAACAACTGCAAGTAGGAACATGACTTCAGGAGTTCATTGCTTCTATTGGGGACTTGGTCATTACAGTTTAGTGTGGGGCAACTGTCATCAGGATAATCTTTTCCTGATTGTGATAAAGATGGATAAGGTACTTCAAAAATGCCATAGGAGGATATTATTTGCATCTCTGCCAGAGAGAGTGAACTGAGGGTTGGATCACACGGCCCTCCCTCAGAGTTCTTTAATGGTCATACAGTGTGGACTGAAGAAAACCGTGACTCGACAGGCTTTGTTGTCCAGCAAGAATTGTTGTCACAGTTCTCTCCTTCCCTGCTATCTTGGCCCCTGACTGCAGAGACAATGAGCTGAAAGAGGAGAAGCATTATGTGGAGTGATATGTGGGCCTCAGAAGGCTTCATCATTCACTCTGAAACATTGGCACAGAGTCAAGTTAGTTCTTATGTGACATTAAAAAAGCTCACTTCAGTGAAGAACACAAATAGATAAAGAACACCAGCTAATGACTTTAGAAGGCCAGAGAGCAGCTGAAGTATTGTTTTTTTAAAATGTAATAGATTTTAAACAGCATTTCCAATAATGAATAAGTTACCCAATTACTGCACTCTTCTAATTCTGAACACCTGTCCCAGTGATTCTCAATCCCCAGAGTGACTTTTATTTTTAACAATATTTATTATCATGAGTGTTATCACATTAGATGAAATTAGCTGGAGATAGATGTTGCATTCATTGATGGCATCAAGGCACTGTGGATTGGTGAGAGTTTTTTTCATCTTCCTTCAGATGCCGCAGCTGCTCTGAGCTGCCATTACTGACAGTCCCCAGTGGACAAGGAGATAATCTCATAACGCCCTACAGAGTAAGATCACCCTGGGGTTTTCTTATGACTGTCACCTCAAAGGGGACCTGAGTATTTTGAAAAGTGCTTGCTGGAGACAAATCTAAGTATAGCTCCACTTAGCTTTCAAAGGCTGGTGCTTTGGGAAATGAGACGAAGTAACTCCGTCATTGCCACATAGCTTTTCCCTTTTGCTCCTGAAGAACTGCTAGAGCAACTTCTGGGGGGGCCAAGGGTTGATGACTCAGAAATGCCTTTAGTGCACCCTTTTTTGCTTTTCAAACTTGGCCCAGAGATTAGACAAAATATATTTATACAGTTACTATCACATCTCTAGAACTGGGCCCATACCTGTGCTTGTGAAGAATCTAACAGAAAAATCAATATTAAACAGCTAGAGAGCATTGTATAAAAGAATGTTCTGAATGCCTGCTACTTGTTTTATATATGATATCTGATATGCCAATTTAAAGAAAAAGACTCTGCATTTAAGATGGTTCTGATGCTAGTTACTAGGGGAGGTGGTCATGCAAACTAATAATTTAGATAAGGATGATAATAATAGCATTCTAAGGACTTAGTGAATATTGAACTATTCAATTCTTACCACAACATCCTGTTTTATAGACGAGAATGCTAAGTACAAAGAAATAACTTGTCCAAGGTTATAAGGATACTAAGTCATAGATCTGGAACCCATAAACTTAGTGTCCGGAGTCCATGCACTTAACCACTGTGCTCTACAGCTTTCCATAAAGATGGGCAACAGTTTAAAATGACCACCATTTTTTGGCATGCTTAAACTGTAGGCTAAACAATGTGACAAGCATTTAACACGTGTTATGTAATTTAATATTTAGAACTATCTAGCCAAATAGTCAGGACTCTTGGTTGTAAGAGATATAATTAAGCTAAATTAATTAATTAATTTTAAAAAAGTAACACGAGTAGCTCATAAAATCAAACAAACCAGGCCAGATCCCAGGGCCACAGTGACTAGAACCAGGGACATGAATATTGTCAGGACTCTTTCTCATTCTCTCTCCCTCCCTCCCTTCCTCTCTCCCCCATCTCGTCTACTCTCTGTTCTCTTTCTCTCCTCTTCTCTGCTCTACTCTCTATTTCAGCTTCACTCTTACTTTCTATAACCAACTTTGTTCACATGGTGGAGGCAAAGAACCCTGGCAATATTTGACATATCTTCACACCTTTATCACCAGAGTAAAAGTTTCCTCCTCCAGTTCTAAGAAATTTCTTAATAAGAACATTGGCTTGTCTTCTATCAAGTGACTACTCTTAGACTAACTGTGACTAGCAAAGAAATGTCATTAAAAAAAAAAAAAAGTGGCTCCCATTCAGACCACACATTAGACTGGCAGGTGTAGGAAACCGTCCCTGGATTCTACAGCCATATTCACTTTAATTATTCTTCCAAGGCCCTGCCTGAGTTGCTCTAAGAAACTTAATCTCAAGGATCTCTCTCTCTCTCTTTCTCCTTTACTAGACTTCTGATAGTCTTTATTAACTACTGCTCCTGCATTCTATTCATTTCATCCTGTCTTCCTTTTCTTAATCAGAATCTTCAC
>NW_006431288.1:1300332-1328719 GCF_000325575.1 Pteropus alecto
TTGTAACACTGATTACTACTTCCTGGCTTCTGATCCTTCTGGTAGGGAGTCAATTTATCTCCCTATTGTCAACACTGTCTTCTAGCTCTTTCTGCCAAATGGGTTGGAATCTTAGGCATTTTCTAATTCTCTCTTGTGAATTTAACTCCAATGACAAAATTACTAGGGTCTCTCAAAAGAAGGCTCCCAGAATGCACCATTTTTCACGTGGCTGCCCCAACTCTGGGAACTAGAACCATTCATTTGTTGATATATTTCTGCTTTGTACCCCTGCTTTGCCATCAGTAGAGAGCATCTCAACTTACACATCACTAAAGAGGGGCTTTTAAATGACCTCATAGACTCTCTCATGTTTTGTAATCTTGTTAGAAATAAAGAAAGGTTGTCTGTTAAGCACAAAAGAGAGGAATCAGAAAAAAATGGTATAAATCCTTAAGAATGATTATTTTGAAGCTTGTGCCTTTTTATTAGGGCCTCTTAATTATAGAGCATAAACTGAATATATTCCTAAACTTCTCGTGTTTCAGTCTCAACCCTCTATTGTTTTCTAAGAAAAAAAGTTCAGTATCCCAAAACAAGTTGCAATTTTAAAAATCTTTATTCAGTCCCTCAGAGGGGAGTAGTGTTTCATTACGATCCCCTATAATTTCCCTTTCCGTCTTATTTTGTCTTATTCTGTCTTTACCTTATGGTTTTTATGATGTCCTCAGCTAGACTATTCTGATCTCTTTCTTTCTCTCTGTTTTTTTTTTCTTCTCCCACCACCCAGATTTGTATAACCAAGTTGAGCAGAGAAATAACCTATCAAGAAGAATGATTTAAGATATGTGTATGTGTGTGTGCATGCGTGTGTGTGTGTGTACCAGTACTTTCTTGACTTCTTTCTTTGTTGCAGAGGTTTATCTAAGTCTTTTCTATGAAGTCAGAAATTGAGTTTGCCATAAGGCTTTGGCCCAGGAAGATACTTTTATATAGTTATCTGGTTCTGAGAAGATAGTCTCGTGTGTTGCAAGCATATTTGCACATTTTGACTAAATGGACCAATAATTCTTAAGAAAATTCCCAAGTTGACTGGCAAGATGTTTGGTGCTTCTGCCCTCTGGAGATGGGGGATGAACTTTTATTTGAGTTACTTTAACTCTCTTAGCAACTACTTCAAAAATTCCCCTCCACAGGAGATATTTGTCTAGTAGTTTATAACATTTGTTGAGAATTTTCTTTTTGTAGATTCCAAGTTAGCCTGAGAAGAATAAAGATAATTGATGAATTTCCCTACCCTAACAAACTTGAACTTTAGGAAGTTTCTCTCTCTGTTTCTTATTCCCTCTCTCTCTCCTTCTTCTTCCTTCCCTCCCTCTCTGTCTCTCACCCCTCCCCTTCTTTTTTCTCTTTCTTTTACCCAAGTTCCTATACATACATATACACATTCATACAATATAGAAACACTTAGAAACCCACATGTAAGCAGTTACAAAAATAGAATTCAAATGAGTGTATACATTTTAAGTATACTGAGATATTCATTGAGACTTCTTGGATGAGGAGGTAAGTAAAAAGATATTCTTAAAAGATATAGTTCATAAATATTTATTTTCTCAGCTTGAATTATATATTAATTTTATTGTGAAATTATCAGAATCAAATATATAAGTTTCCTCTCAAAATGGCAGTTCAAGTAATTTTTTTGATTTATTCACTTCTCAATAATTTGTTGATTCCTGAATTTGTACCAAGAAAGAAAGTATGTAGACTGATGGAGAAGACTGTCCAGGCATGGCATGTTGGGAACCAGGGAGAAAGGGGCAAGGGTAGTGAATTGTTCATTTATCTTTTTAAAACAAAACATTCACTCTTTGGTGCTCTGTCCAACGGCCCATTTTTTATCCCCATCATGAATTTAAAAAAAAAAAGTCCAGTTCAGTCCAGTCCAGCTCAAACACTGTCCTCAGAGCAAGGCCCACTGCACAGCAGGCAGCAAGGAACAGAATTTCCTTGTTTCTTGTGACTTGCCGGGACCTCTGTTCACTACAAGGACAAACTTCCAGGTTTTATTTAGGTTCCAGGTATGTACTTGTGTACAAACACCCACACAGATGTACATACAATCAGCAAGTGCTCTACATTTTCATATTTGAGTTTATACTGTGCAAAAAGCTTTATTTCCAGCCAGCATGCACTGAAAAGGCTCACAAGGCATGGATGTACAGCTTACCCCTCTTTCTAGGGTCTCAGAGCCTGAGTAGGAATGCTTCTCACACACAGTAAGTGCATTTTATGTCTCATCTTCCCATTCTACACCTTGTTCCATGCAACAGTGCACAGTGCACAGTACTGTCTTCCTAATTCTGTCCAGTCATTTCCATACCTAAACGTACTATGTATATGTGTATGCAAATGCATGTGTATAAGTAGATATGATATTGTTGGAGTAATATGTATGTATGCATGTAATGTCTATGCATACATGTGTGTGAGTAGGTATATATTTTCAGAGAGGAGATAGTTGATGTAAGAAAAGCTGTATAATATAATGATTAAGAGCATGTGTTACAGAGTCTTTAGATCTGGGTCAAACCCTCACTCTGCCATTTACTAACTTTTGATCTTAAGTGCAGAATGTCTCATCGGTAAAATGGAGACAATATGTTTTTCAGGATTTTGAAAATAATTAGAATAAGTGGGATAATGTAGAGCTACATGTGAGTTGTTATCATTAAAGGTATCATAAAATAACACTGGATGCTTAACACTGAATAAAAGACCAATATAAAATTGGGGAAGAAAGAAATATATTGAAAGAGAAGTGTAAGCTGGTTTGTTGGCAAGTCCTTCAGCCAGGGCCTCTTTGCCTTGGCTATTAAGACATTTGGGATGTTCTAATGAGCAAAGAACCTGCAGTCAGCTCTCACTTTTCTCTAGAAGACAGTGGTGGGGCAACTTCGACCATCCTTTGGTGCTGCCAGTTGAGTTGCATGGGGTCAACGGAGATTGTAGCACAGTCTTTGTCCCAACAGTATCACCCTTTGTAGAGTTCTGGTAAACTCAGCAGGGTTGTTCTTAGTCTTTGTTAAAAATGTCTACTCTTCACCCATCCTTTAATGACTCTCTACACAGAAGGCCAAGGATAGAAGGCAAGGCATAGAAATCAGATGTCCTCTGCTGGGTTCTAGAGTCTAACTGACTGGGAGATGGAAAACTAACGTGACTACCTCTACGTCCTTTCTTGGGAGCCTCTGTTGGAAAGTAAACAAAGAATTTGGCTCTCAGGAACTCTTAAGCCAATGCTCCCTGGAAACCAGCTTCACTCAAAAATGTTTAATTAACATGCTTCCATCTTCCTAAAAATAGGAAAGAAAAATCGATAAACAGTAAATGGTTACAATCCTTGGATCAAAGGATTTTAAATAAGGTTGTCTTCAGCTTCATCCCCTCCCTCTCTTGCACTCTAATCACAAGCAAAAGACGTGAGCTAGTTCTTCAGAAGTGGGACTGACATATCTTAAATGTGTCATATAGACACCTGCATGAGATGTCCCATGGCAGTCATGGTCTCACCCACTCAAGTGCAGCTTAACAGTTGGATTTGTAATAATGTAGGAATATTTCCTACTTTCAAACCTTTGCTTCTTTATCCCTGGTGATGGGGTTGTTTGTTAAACTTAGCAATTGGTGGTAAAGAAGAAGTATGGATCCAATTAGCATAATTACTTCTAACAATTACAGGCCTCAGGGCCTTTGCATGTGTTCCCTCTGCCTGGAGTGCTCTTACCCCATATCTTCCTGACTAGTTTCCTCAGTACCTTTAGGTCTTTATTCAAACATCGCTTTCTCAATGAAACTTTCCCTGATCCAAATTTTCAATATTCTCCAGACACTGAATGTCTTATCTACTCACTGTTTCATTGTGTTTCTTAGCACTGAGCACTTTCTAAGATACAGATGTTTTACTGATTGAACTTGTTGATTATCTTGTCCCTCTCAAGGAGGTAGAGAACAGAGATTTTTATTTGCTCGGGACATTAATGTATTCCAGGGTTCTGAAATAGTGCCTGTCATTAGAATGAGCTCAGTCAATATTTGTTGGAGAAAAGGTAGTGGTCAAGAACCTGGCCTTGACAGGAATGACAAAGGCACAAATTCAAACTCAACACCTCACCAGCTTTTGACCTGGGCAAATTTTCACTTAGTCTCTCTATACCTTGGTCTCTTCATCTGTAAAATAGAAATGATAGTAATAGTACCTACTTGTGGAGTTGTTATGAATACTAAGTATGCTAATATGTAAGATATTTAAACAGAGCTTGACACCTGATGTGTGCTTTAAAAGTATCCATTATGACTGTTGTTATTAACAATGACACCCAACAATTATTAAGCACGTACTATGTACTGGGAACCATACTGTCTGTTCAGCTTTCAGTGAGTGGGCTAATGTATGTAAAGTGCATAGAATAGTACTTGGCACATATTAAGTGTATAAAAATATTAGCTATCATTTTATTTTATTTCCTTTAATACACAAACCACATAGTAAGGTAGATACAATTATTCTGATTAAGCTTGGTGAAGTTACTTAACTCTCCTGAAGCCAGGCTGCTGGAAAGGTGCACCATTCAGAGAACCACACTGACAGCCACTATAAGGCATCTAATGCAGAGCTGCTGATTTGCCTTGGTCATATTTCCAACTTGCAGGTGTTATCGTTTGCTTACAGGCTGAGCTCTTTTTGCTGAATTGTTGGCTTTAATGACTGTGAAAGAAAACTTGAGACTCCTTGGATCACTACCCCCACCAGAGTGCAGATTCAATCCATACCTATTCTCTCTTTTACAATAATGCATTGCATGCAATTTATCATATGGGGTCTGTTGATTGAAATTGTTTAAATTGGCTCAGTACAGACACTATAAATCCAGAGCATAAAGTTTCTGAACCGATCTGGTTTGGGAACTGAGGTTGTGGCTTTTCTCTGAGGGCTTTCAGTATATTTGCTGCCCTATAAAACCAAATTTATTTCTCATCCTTTCTAGAGTGATTGCAGCCTCACTGACTTCCCTCAGAGCCAAGGCTGACAAAGTGTGAGGCAGCCCAACATGGCCATGGAGGGGAGAGTGGGAAAAGGCAGGAACAAATGTTGACACCATGTTCAGATCTTAGAGTCAAGAAGAAGTTTCAGAACTGAAGACAGAAGTGGGAGACGGCCAGCAGGTGAGCTGGGCAATCACAGTATCCAGTGGTAACAACTCCTCCAGGGATATCCCCAAGCAGCAGGGGGAACGGTTTGGTTTCTTTTTGGTTCATGACCTGAAATTCCCTCTTGCTCCAGCAGAGGAAGATCATGACTGCCAAGGGACAATGCTGCAGCTGAGGAAAGAGCCCTGGATCTGTAGTCACAGGGTCCAGAGCTTGTCCCAGGAAGATATTGGCAAATAAGTTTTAGGAGAGTCTCTAGCATGGGGCAAGGCTGCCAAAGAAGCACTGCACTGTGCCTATACCACTCAATGGGAGAGAAGATGTTTAAATGGGGTTGATTGGAAAAGTCACCACAGGTAGGACCAGGGAGGGAGATATAAAAGGAGAGAGTCCATTAATGTAGCACTGGAAGGAAGAGAAAACATGTAACTTGAAGCTTTATTAATAGAAAGAAAGAGAAGAGGACATACCCAACCTAACTAGCAGGTGTAGGGATGAGGGACAGAGAGACAGATAGGAATAAAAAGGGAAAACCAGGGAGAAAAGGGAAGACCCAGCGAGAGAGGAAGTGGCTTCACTGAGCTAATGGAGATGAGTGGCATTGTGAAGAAGGCTGTCCTTAGGATTGGGAGGCCTGGGTGTTGGCCCAAGAAACAACTTTAGCTCTTTTCATTGCTGCCTCCGTGTGTCAGGTGCAAGGCAACAGCATGCCAACAAGGGCACCCCTGAGCAAGGGAGATGTAGATGGTGTTCCATCTTCAGGAGTCATAAGAAGGCCCTTTCTACGCCTGTATAAGCCCCATAGCCTTCTTCTTTTTTCCCATTACTTTTTACTAAAAATATTTAAATTTGGTGCCACTCTTGTGAAGTAAATGGCAAATTAGTCTCTGGAAGGGAGCTACCTGAACAGCAGATATTGTGAAAGAAAGCTGGTAAGTCTAGTTGTTGTATGAGTACATCAGAACCTTGCTTAACCACTTCGTTGGAGGATATTTGCAGCTCCCAGGGCAGGAGGAGTAGATAATATCCCTTTCTCCAGGGAAAAGTAGGTACAACCTAGAGATGGGGCGGGGCAGTGCTGAAGGGCATCAGAGTGGGAACTCTTGAACAAATGAAGCCTACAGAGAGCATATGGATATGCTTGGTGAAGAAAGTACAAGCATGAGCTGGCAGAGAGGCCCAGCGATACAAGAAAATACAGTTGGGCCCCAGAAAAGAAACATTGCAGCCCTAAATCAAGCTGTGTGTCAGAGCCATCTCCAGTCTTCTCATTCTCTTATTCCTTTGCTATGTCTGATCATGGATCAGGAAACTGCCTTTCTTGCAAGTCATTTTTTTCTCCCATCTCTTTTGTCTTTTATGTTCAGGATGGAACCTCAGAACCCTGAAACGATTTCTTTTCTTTTTTTTTTTTTCACGAGAAAGCAATTAGTTATTCTGGTAAGTTTCTTGGACTATACTAATGAAATATTGAAGAAAAGTACAAACAACAGCCCATACAGATTTTCTTTTGACTAAAAAATATTTCTCCAAAGTTGTGTATTGTAAAACTGCAAAATAAATAGTTTTATTATGCATTTGACACCTAAGTATTTGTGGCACTGGATGTCACAAGTATTCCTCATTTCTCTCTTCCTCTTTTCTATTTCTTCTTTTCATATTGGCACAGAAAAGGAGAAGAGAAGGAGAAGCAGCTAGAAGAAGGGGTAAAGAGAAGTAGAGAAATGGTGATGGTGGTAAAGGAGAAAGAAGAAGAAGAAAGAAGAAAGGAGAAAGGGAGGAGAGAATAGATGGGAAGGGTGACAGTCTGTGGTCAGGGTTCTAGAAATACCGTTAGTAAGTTAAAATGTTGAAAATCAGACTCCTTGTCATAATTTTTTAATTTGTGATTCTTTTCTTTTAAATAGAGAAGAGGAATACTGCGAAGGTGGTAGAGATGACAGTAAAGACAAATTTGATTTTACTCATTAGATTAAGACCATTTTCTGTTTTTGGTAAATAAGATTCTGCTTTGAGAGTAAAGAGGATGGTGGAGTGGGAGGTTTTATGTATTTTCTAAGCAGAGTAGAAAGAGAATCCCAGAATTAGAAAATGTGGAATAATCAGAGTCTGTTTAATGCTTTTCCTTGCATCCAGAGGGATTACACCTAAGCCACTTAAATTGAAGTCTCAGGGGCTGCAGTTGGTCCCATTTCTATTAAAATCTCCCTAACAGGAGCATACAGTATTTTTTTTGTTTTGTTTTAAGAGGAAAGAAAAAAGCTGATGATGGTACTAGTCTAACTCTAAATGTTACTAGTTCTTCTAATCACTCAATGATGCAGTATGTTTGCCATCTAATTTCATCCAAAACACCCTAAACTGAAAATAAAGTGCTGTTTAATAGGCATGCAAAGATGTCATTTCATTTTGCTGAATGTTCTAGTAGCAACTACTAATTATTTCAATGTATTTTTTTTTCCTGTAATTATTTGAAACAGACTATTCAGAGCTCCCCATTAACTTCAAAAATATTTCGGCATCCTACTGAAATTCAATAGTATAAATTTAAATAGCTTTATCCCTCCTTTCTTCAATTTGCTGGGAGTACAGCTGCATGAGGTTGAGAGAGGAAACATGTCTTGTGCAAACAGAAATAACGAAAGAAGAAAAGAAAGAAATCCCATCCCAAACCCACACCTTATACTTCTGGGTCCCTTTCTGGCTGCATTAGATTTTCTTCTGGTCTTCCTGGCAGGTTTTAGAGTGAATACCCCAGACAATCTGATACTTTCCGCCGGCCAGAGTGGGGCTGGGTGGCCAGTGAAGAGAAGGCAGACACAGGAAGCAGAGTCGGCTGAGAAAAACAGCTGAGAGAAATCACGTCACCTCTCTCAGCAGTTTGCAAATTGACCTTCTCAAAGGACCATGCCAAATTCCTATCGCTATTGTTTGGAATAATGAAGAAGGACCCAGACTTACTGTGACCACCCACAGTTACTGCTCAGCTTAGACAATCCTGGCAGGTGTTCTGATGTCCCACTGAAGAGAAGGGCAATACCATATTCCTTTCCCATCCCATGAACTGTCTTCCCTCATGACCACACCACAACCACAAATTCAGCAACAACTCAGGAAAAAGAAGGAGCTAAGCTTCTATTCATGCTCTACATGGTCACACATGTATCACATTCTAGGAACAGCAGAAACAAGAGAGCCTTATTCATAGTCTAGCTTCTTTATTTGACCTTCTTGTGGCTTCAACCTCAGGAATAGTAGGTGTTCCAGTAGCAAAATGACATATATGACAATAGCAGGTATACTTACGCACTGGAGTTGGGTTTCTATTCTATTCTGAGTATATTTATTGCACATGAGTCAACTGGCCTTCACAAAAAAACCACAGTACTTATAGCAAGCATCACCTAGAGAGCTTGTCATTTTTGTGATGCTTCCTCAAGTGCGTTCACCCACATGGGCATGACTGATGGTACAAGGGCATGGAAACCAGCTCCCCATTGGTGGAGCTCTGAGGAGTGAGTTGGGTGGGACCAGGATAAAGCTGAACTCTGTGGGATTGGCCACAGATCACCTTCTTGTTTAGCTTTCTCCATTCTTCTTCTTGCTCTTCCACTCCTGATAAGGCCCCCTGGGAGCACTTCCTTATGCAATCTCTTGCATATGACAAAAACAAGAAATAAAACATAACATATTTCTGTAATCATACTGCCTAATCTCTAGCTATGTGGCAGAGATCAAGAAATGGGAGGTACGTGGACATGGACTATAGACTAGTGGTTCCCAGAGGGTAGGGGATGGGGGAGGGGGAGGTAGATGGAGTAAAGGAGGTCAAATATGTGGTGACAGAAAGAAATCTAACTATGGGATGTGAACACACAGTGTAAATATATATGCCTTATTGTTAAAGTGTACAGCTGAAACTTATTGGATTTTGTTAACCAATGTCACCATAATCACTGTGCTGTACAACTGAAACTATATTATTGTATGCCAACTATAATTGAAAAAAATTTCATTGAATTGTACAATGTAAATATGAGCAACTAATTGTCTATTATATTTAACCAATGTCACCATAAAATAAACAAACAAACAAACAAACAAACAAACAAATAAATATATAAATAAATAAATAAGAAATGGAAGGAGAAGTTACAGAAAATATAAACTATTGTTTAATGTAATTATAGAGTTCCCACTCTCATATTACATATTCTAAGTCTCATTTAATCTACTTGAGAATATCTAAAAGAAAATCTCAATTAGGCACAAATTAACCAGATAATATTTACTTCATAAAATAGAAAGCTGGCCAAAGAATAATCAATTGATAAAAGATGACTTCGAAAAATAGGTAAATCCCACCTGGAGAGAGGCCCAGGAGTCAACTGTTGGGCGTCATTTCAACCAATAGTCCTTAGAGCAAGGATCTTCTAGAAATTTTCCCATTGGGAAGTAAAATTAGATAGCAGGACCAAACTTTCTCTCTGCAAGGTGTGCAGAGAAACTGTGAAGAGACTTTCCTGAAGACTTTAGGGTGGGTCCTGCTGGTGCTCCAAGTTAGATTAGCCCCATCTTTGGGGGAACTTACAACTTTAAAATGCCATAATCTTTTTTCTATCATTTTTGCTGACTGAGGGAATTGGTAAGTAAAACTTGACATTTACAAATAAATTAATGGCATTCAAAATCCCTGCATGTCTATTAATCTGTTGATCCTGCTACTACCTTCATATGTTCATTTTGTGGATGAGGAAATGGGCTCAAAGATGGAATTTTAGTTCCCAAGTACATCCAAGCTTTTAAGTAGCTAAGTGGGGGAATCTTTTTGTTTTGACTACAGAATAACTTTTTCACTTTCTTGATCAACACCTCAATCTAGATATTCCACATTTATATCACAGTCCTCATGTTCATTACCACTTTTGTAAAGATGTTTATCTTCCTTAAATACCCCTCTTCTCAAATTCCCATAACTTTCAGTGAAGCCAAAAACATGGATTCTTCTCTCTTCTTGATGCTGTGGTCACCCAACCCATTAGTTGTCATTTTAACCTACTAAGTATTTCATAAACTTTCCTTTTTTCTCTATCTTCCTGAACACTTCATCTCCTACTTGCATTCCTGTATGTCATTAGGTTTGTCCCCTCAAATTCATTTTCTATTCAGAGCAATCTCTGCAAATTCAGAATCTGGCCAGCTCAATTTCTAGTTAAAATCCTTCAGTGGCTTCTCATACCTTTCAACATAAGTGTAGTTGGGAGTTTGGGGTCAGATCACCCACTCCCTTGCCCCCTGACAGTCCCTGGAAGAGGGCTAAGTCTACAGAACCTTAGGGCTCCGAGGTATACAGTTTGAAAGTCACTGAATATAGAATAAAAAGATCTGGCCATGAAGTGAAAGCTCTCCAACACCTGGCCTTAGCCTATCTCTTCAGTCTCATTCCTTGTCACTTACCATCTTCTAGTTCATATTTCACAGGAAAAAAAACGCTAAACAAATAATAAATGTTATTTATCTATATTTGTTTGACAAATGAGACAACCAAGTCATGGCATGACTAAATAACATACTCAAGGAGACTTGGTGAACACATGAGGCAATGTGAGCCCAGAGTCCACACTCCTCATCACAACTTGGCATCTAGGACACTCATCAGACACCTCCCTGGATGGCTGTTCTTAAGCAGAATCTAGGTTGTTTTCTGTTTAAAGAGAGTAAGCAGAATATTTAATCCTGGCCTTCTGAGACTCCAAGTAGAAACACTTAAGTACCATTAAATGCACTCAAATAAAAAGTATAATTAATACAGATCTGAGAAGGCAAGATTTAGATCTACAAAATACTGACCTTATAAGGTTGTGAGGATTAAATGTGATAATGTATATAGAAGACTTCTGTAATCTTGAAAGTAGAAAGCAGAAGTACAAATGCTTACAGGAGCCAGGCAGATAACAATTAAATTTAGCTATCCAGGTGAAGACAGGGGAATACAGGGGAGTACCTGCCCCTTTTTAAAGAAGCAGTGGCTACTCAGTTCTAACAAACTGTTGCTGCTAGAGATTCAGAAAGTAGGTGCCCAGTATTGCCAACATTTCTGATTAAAAAAAAAAAAACATTTTGATTTTAAAATGTTGGCCAAAATTAAAAAAAACAAAACAAAACAAAAAAACAAAACATTGTGTGAATCCAACAATATACCAGGAATCTGGGAGAGAGACTGGACCTTGAAGATTCCAGTTTGCAACCTCTGTCTTGTAAAGGCCTTCAGAGATACTGGCTTTGTTGTTAGAACTGAAGAACCTCAAAAAGCAAAATGCTTAAGGGCAGGGGGATTTGGAATCCTGAGGGCAGAGGCATCCTCCTCTAGGTGGTGCATGTTAGCAGGATTCAGAAGGAGACTAATGATTTTTGTCTGAAGACAGAAGGCAGACATGATAGGTGAGAATCATCAAGCAGGCAGAAAATTAGAAGCTTCTGAGTCAATCTGCTCTTTACAGTCAAAGGACTCAATCAAGGTGGAAAACAATAAAGAGAAAACTAAAATCGATGAGTTCCAAATGTTTTCTTTTGAACCCTGGCTCCAAAAGGGAGTCACATAAAGTGCTGCTAATATCTTCCCCAGGCACTTTAGGTTGCTCACTTCCCCACAAAGCAGAGGAAAACAAACACAAAACACTATCCCCTTGCATTGAGTTTTGTGAAGGATTCATAAATTATATCCTGTCACTCTCCTGCTTAGAACCTTTTATTACTTCTCCTACAATATTCTAAAAGATAAAAGCCAAACTCGAACATTTCGGCAGATAAACAGAAACTATAAAAAAATTCAAAGGGATAAAATAGAAATTGAAACATAAAAAATCACAATAAACTGTTTTCCCCCCTAAGACTTTTACCCAGTCTTTCTTATCTCAATTGATGGGAATTCTATCTTTCTAATTGCTCAGGCCAAAAAATTCCAGAATCAGGGCTGACTCCCCTCTCTCTCACACCTACACCAAATCCGTCAAGAATCCTCTTGGCTTTACCTTCAAAATATATTCACCATCAAAGTGCTTTACCACCTCCATTGCCAATACTCTCTCTCAGCCAACATCATTTCTCACCTGGATTATTGCAGTGACCTACTAGTAGTTCTCCTGCTTCTACCCTTGCCACCTACATCAGTAAAAATAGGCTATATTATGGTGCAGAAATAAATATTATCAATCTTTCAGTAACTTAACCAACATAGTTACTTCTCACTAACTCTTACATTCAACATAGTTTAATTAATATAGGGATTCTCTTAATCATAGTCTCTGCTAAACCCAAACTGACAAAGCACATTGATAGTCACATTGAGGAGGCAAAATTACCCCTAGGCTTTCAAAGCTTTCACCTGGAAGTGAAACATAATTTCTGGTCACATCTCATTGGCCAAGCCAGTCAAGCCATGCTTAACGTCAAGGGAGCATAAGAGTGCAATCCAACTATGTTTATGGAGAACCAGAAATAATCTATAGACAATACTAATGACTACCTCCTTCCCATTCCCTGGATCTATTCTCGACTCAATAGAGCAAGTGAGCTTTTAAAAACATAAGCAAGATGGTGTAACTCTTATGCTTTCCATTTTCCCCTGAGTCAAAGACAGAGGTCCTATGATTACTACATGATCTGATGTCCATTACATCTCTGGTCCCATGTGTACTACCTCCCATTCCTTTGCTCACCCATTCCAGTGCTGTTGGCCTCCTTCCTATTCCTCAAACAAGCCAGATGCACTCCTATCTTTGGGATTTTACACTGGCTATACCATCTCTCTAGAATACTCTTCCCCAGATACATGCATGTCTATCACCTTCATTTTTTATTTCACCTCCTTCAAGTTTTTGCTCAAATGTCATCTTACTTGGAATTGCATTCACACACCCCATTTTTGACTAGGGGATTCATAGTTTTCTAGCTACATTATCCAAAGAAATTTTCTTAATTTCTCAAAGTTTCAATATATTTCTTTGAGATTAGAATGATAGTATTCACCTTGTTGTGTTATTATAAAGATTAAATGAGAAAATATGTACATGGTACTACATTCATAGTTGTCGTTATGAGGCAGGTTACTCTCATCCACCCCCAAGCATAAAATAGCACAATAGCCACTTAATGGTCATTTGCAAAATCCCATAATTTTTTGTGTTAAAAGTTACCTAGTCTATCCCAAAATATCTCCAGATCTTTGTTGATGCTAACCAAAATATAACAAAACAAAATAAAACAAAACCAAAATAAATCCTCCAAAATTTTATGATCAAATAAGTTTAGGGAAAAAGTTTCTTCTATTTATGGTCAGTTTTTGAAGATTCAGACCTCATATTAGCATATTAAAAGCTCTGAGAATCCTTACCATAAAGAAACCTGTTCAACTTTGTTTAAACCAGCTTTCCCCAAATTTAATTGACCATAGAACTCTGTTTTTTAAATTTTACATTAATATTAATGCTTATTAACATCCTGTAGAACTAATGTTCTGTTGAACACAACTTGGAAAATGCTAATTTAATCTAAATCTCACACTTACTTGAAGACTAAATCATAGACCAGAGGTTAAACACTCAGTCCATTGTGACATAGAGGCAGGGTGAGATTGGACCCTGACTTGTAAAATTCAGAGATAGATTCTTCATTTTGCATTCACTAAATAATAATAAAAAAAAATCATCAAACATGAAAAAAAGAAAGATGTTCTCTCCTCATTTACTGATATTGTCAGACTCACCCTTCACACCCTGGTTCTGAACTTGGGGCTTTCATAGTCCATTATCTTTCACTCATCTTGCTTTTGTGAATAGGAATCATCTTTCTTTACCTTTGAGCTCCTTCATCCACTTCAGTTCAGGGTGTAAATAAATAAATAAATAAATAAACAAACTTTGAGAACAATGCCTAGGCAGAACTGTTAGATATTATTTATCTGTACTTAGATGTCTTACTAGACTGTATGTCTAAATGATGGGGAAAATTGCTCTATAAATAACAGCAATAATCATCCCTTGTCTCTACTTTATGGAAGAGCTCACAAACCAAAAGTTGTAGACAAATGATCTGCCATTCCCTAGACCCCTTTCTGCCCTGAAAGCCCCCTGCACCATGAGTGACCTACCACAGGCTCATAAGTTCTTTATCATTTTCTCTTATTCTGTGCAATGGGATGTGACAGGTGGATGTTTTCTGGGGATAAATGTCCAGCTAAGATGGATGGGCTGGGGCTAGGGGTTGTACTTATACTATTGAAAAACACAGCTCCTTGAGAGAATATTATGATATCTTCTTCCCCAGTGTTTCTCGGCTTATTAAAGAACAGTGTAGAAGAGTTATCTCTGAAATGATATCCATATCTATATTGGTATTTATATCTATGGAGATTATATATTTCAGGAATGTGCTTTATTCTCAGACATTGTGATAGTAGATGCAAAATAATGTCCCTGGTTGATACATGATTACATGTATCCTGTATTCTCTAATCTTTATGAGATTAGTTCTTTATGAGTTCTAATCCTTATGAGATTGGTTTTCATTAGCTTATTAATACTTCATAATTACACTATGAGATGGACAGGATAATGCAACATTCTCTTTTCGTAGATAAGTTGAGGCATAGATCAGAAAAATGTCTTAACTAAGATCAGATATTTAGATATTTGAAGAGCTTGAACTTGAACCTTTATTATTTGACTCTAAATTCTCAACTGTATTTGCAATCATGGCTCCTGACCTAAGAAGAGTTGTTTTAAATACTTCTGCCTTGTTCCTGAATGAGCTCCTGCTAGGTGACTTGGAAACCACACATGGCACAGGCTATGGTCAAAAGTGATAGAGCTGTCCATGCCAAAGACCCCAGGTACCCAGTGAGAAGCACATTGTCATCACTGTAGTCCATAATTTTTCCAGGCCCTCTTTCCCATTTATATTGTTACAAATTCCCACTTATCCCTAAATTCAAGACTAGTATGCTCAGGATCCAGCTTTTGTCTCTCAGCTATTCAGTATCTAGAAGATTATGTCAGATCGTCCACAAGCAATAAATTTCTATTGGCTACATTTCCATGAAAAACAATGCTCTTTGCTCCAAGTCATTGGTGCCGCCAGTTACCAGGTTTGACTCTGAAGTGCTCCTTAAGCTACATTTCATTGGGCTCCTTCTTGGGAGCCTCTGGTTCAGGTTAGTATATTTAATGCAGCGGGGCTTTAGAGGGAGCAGAGTGCCTCCTTCTGCTGAGGTATTAAACAATGCACAGAGCCAGGGCACTGTTTCTTGGCCTTTGCTGCATGTCATTACCTTGTTCAGTGTACTCAGCACTAATCACACAATAAACACAAATGTGCTTGGTGAGCTGTGCAGTGCAAAGCAATAAACTGGATGGGAAGATTAGATCACAGCCATGCTATTAGGATGAGAGGCACAGGTGGGGGCTGGGTGTGAATGAGCATGGCCTAGTGGAGTGGCACTGAGTCTGCTTGTTGGGGAGCAAGTGTAACTCCTGCAGATAGGACCATGAGAATGTTCTCACCCCTTGCCTCTCCCTCTCTCTTAACCTTATTGACCTTTGAGACTTCCTAGCTTCTAACCTCAACTGTTAGAGCAAAAATACCTGGCATCTTATAGATAATCAATAAACACATGCTGATTTCAACTGAGAGATGATTTGATTCAATTACTCAAACACTCATTGAATGCTTCTCTTTCAGGTATTGTGCTAGGTGCTAGAGATGAGTTGATGTCCCTGCTGTTGTAAGTTTTAGTCCAAGAGAGGGAATTCACACATAAAATGATTTAAAAAGCATGTCAAAAGAGCTAGAATAAACATGTTATCGTTCTATAAAAGTACAAGGAAAAAAGACTGTCTTAGACTATAACATCAGAATAACACATAAGAAGTGATATACGAGTCTGTATTTACTTAATCCACATCTATTGAGCACTTATGATATACCAGGTGTTATATAAAGCATTGGGAATAAAAAGATGCAAATCAGTTTGATCTTAAAGGAGCTTATATTTTACTGGGAGAAACAGACACATGAAAAGACATTTGAGTCTAAGAGCTTGTGTCAGATTGTAATACTGTTTACAATAATGAGTTTCTTCTTCTGTAGGAGTAATACATGTGCCAGATCCTGCCATGCTTCCCCAAAAGAGGAGTGTATTTTCCTGCCTCATTGATGTTGGGCTTGGCCATGTAATGTGCTCTGGCCAGTTGAATGTGAGTGTATGTGACTTACACCCTCTCCTATCAGGAACTTTACATTCTACTGGATTGTTCCATTCCTTCTTTTGTGTTCCTGTGCCATCTGCCATGAGAACTTATATCGCAGAAGGGGCTGCCCCTTATGGGGGTCCTAGAAGAGAGGCTACCTGGATCAAACTTGAACCTGACCAAAGCCTAAAGTAGTGACTCATCTACACACATGCAATAGCAGCAACAAAGATGTCTTTTCAGTTTTGGTCTAAGTTACTGAGACTTTGAGGTTGTTTGTTATTCAGTGTAGCCTAGTATGGTCTAATAGTGTAATAAAGGTAAGCAGAGATTACAGTGAGAAAACTTTTGAAAAACCAGCCTTTAGCAATAGTCAGCAAAGACTGCTTGGAAGAAAAGGTGTACCTAAGTCATATCCTGAGTAGAGAAAAGTTGGAAGGAAAAGAATAATCCAAGAAGTGGGAACTTTCCAAATATATAAGAGCTAGTGTGATATATTCAAGAGGCTCTGGCAATAATTTAGTACAGCTAAAGCTTAATTATGAGCTTATGTATATTTAAAGGAGAGTATGAAAGGCATATTGAGAAACAGATTAGTGGAAGATAAGACTGGAAAGGTAAGAAAAACCATCTCATGAAGGACTTCTGTGCTATGTCAGCAATGGGGACTTCATTTTTTGGATATAGTCATCAAGGGATTAGAGAACGGGTGGGGAAAGTAGTTTGGCATTTGAAAGTGATTAGTCTGATTGCATTTAGAGAACTGACTGAATAGAGAGAAAAAAATTTGAAACAAAGAAGGCAGTTAAGAGGATTCTTCTGTACAGATGCTGAAGACAGGGTAAATAGAGAGAAAAGGATGCAGTCTGGAGATACTCAGGGGCTAGAGTCAAGAAGAGTTGGCAGTTGATAAGGGGCAAAGTAGAAATAGGAAAGCCAGAGGACTTCTGGGTTTCTGGAGGGGACATTGAATGAATGATGGTATCATTTTCTCAACTAGGCAAATAGTACAAGAATTAGGCTTAGGAGTGGGTGATGGGAAGATTAGGGACATAAAGAATATTAGATGTGTCTGAAGTATCTAAATAAAGATATTTAAGCTCAGGAGGAAGATCTGGCTCGAGAAAAAGATCTAGAAGTCATTAAGATGGAGATGGTAATTGAAGATTTGGGATCAGAGTGAATGTATACAAAATGAGAGAAAACAGTGTTAAAGATAAAGTAGAAATAAATAGTGCAGGAAATATTTTTTCCAGGCACTGTGGCTGTGAAGCAGGATGTAAAACAGAGGTGTAGCCCAGGAAGGATATAACGGTGCTACAGGTTGAACTATGTCCTCTAAAATTCGTGTTGAAGTCCTAACCCTCAGCACCTCCAAATGTGTCCTTATTTGGAAACAGAGTCTTTGCAGATATAATTAGCCCAGATGAGGTTCTTCTGAATAAGATGGGCCCTAATCCAAAATGAATGACATCATTATAATAAGGGAAATTTAGACACCGAGACATGTGCCCGGAATGCCATGTGAAGGTAGGGGTTGTGCTACCACAAGCCAAAGAACTACCAGAAGCCAGGAAAGAAGACTGGAACAGATCATTCCCTAGTGCCTTCAGAGAGAGCATGGCCCTATGGACACTTTGATTTTGGCATTTTAGTCTTCAGATTGTAAATCAATAAATTTCTGTTGTTTAGGGTACCCAATCTGTGGTACATTGTTAGACAGTCCTAGAAAACTAATATAAAGGATGAGAATGAAATATTGTTTTGAATTTTTTTTTAACATGACATTATGACACATGTAAACAGCAGTAAGAAAGGCATGGCAAAAGAAGGAGAAGTTGAAAATGGAGGAGAGAGGAGATAACAATTGATGGAAGAAAGCCTTTGAGGAAGAAAGAGGAAACGGTGTAATCCAGATCATTGAGGAATGGCAGCAGAGGGAGACCATGGCTTCTGTTGTGGAAGCATAGGTAATTGTGGATACAAGAATGTTTTGTAGGCAAAGGAGAAGAGCTCGAGCAATTTTCAGGTTGATGTTCTTTGGAGACTCTACTCAGATATCACCTGATCCATGAAGTCTCTCTTTGCCAGCTTTTTAAAATATCAATTTGCCCTTTCTCTGCATTTAGAGGTTTGGCTGAATAGAGAAAAAACTTGAAATGAAGGAGGCAGTTAAGAGGCTTATTTCTTTATTTTTCTCCATGACAACCTCACTCTCAGACATACTCTATAGTAGTGAACTTGTTCATTTGTTCACATTCACTTCTCACTAGAATGTAAGCTCCACAAGGTCAGGGTTTTTTGTCTGTTATGTTTACTACTGTATCGTTAGAACCCAGAAATATCCCTGGTTCATAGAAGAGCTCAATAAATACCTGTTGAATAAATGAGTGAATGATGATTTCTTTATATATTTTTTTCCAGTGAAATAAAAAGCAAGGCCATCTACCGAACATGACAATGGGGAAGAGTTGTCTCAGGAAGAACAGAAGTATCACCATGCAATGTTGAGGGCCCAGTGAAAGTTGGAGACCATGAAATAATTTGTGAGTTGTGATTTCCTCCAATGGTTCTTAGTAGCATTTATGTAGGGAGAGGGAAGACACTTCGATTGATAAAGGATTGATGCTTTTACTAGGTCAATATAATGGAAAAGAAGGAAGCAAGGACAATGGGGCACTTGACAGGAATATGGTTAAAGTGTTAGACCATGGAGTCTTGACCAGATAGAGAAAGGGATGAAGACAAGAGAGAACTGATAGATTAGGAAGGAGGAGGAAACAGCCCTTATGATAATGAAATTGAGAATTCCCAGCACATTCTAATAAATAGTCATGCAATACTTGACTTATGTGAGAAGGAGCTAAGTGAGATGATCAGACAAAAGATGTGGTTACTCCCAGATGGGGAAGGTTCTTACATAACACATTTAGAGATTGTTGTTATGGAAAGTGCTCTGGATTTGGAATCAAGACCATGTTGAATTTGGACTCTGAAATTTACTAGTATCTTTCATGAATTATTTTCTCTAGGTGTCTGTTTTATAATTTTTAAACTAGAGATAATAATAACATCTTTCTCATGGAACATTTATGAGGATTGAATGAGATAAGATATGCAAATGAAACTACTATATTTAAGAGAATAAATCAGATGACATATGATACTGCATAGTGCCTGTGTAGAATAAGTGTTCAACAAATACTCGTGTTTTATTTTGCTCTTTGTTTGCTCATTTTTTTAACTCTAGGTTTTATATCTAGAATGTAGGTGTGGGCAGGGTACAGGAGAAATAGGAGATAGTCATTTGGGAATTTTTAAATATAGATATTATTTCAATATTCCCTTCAACTTGATTCTCACCCTGCAAAGAATAGCTACAGGAGGTGTTTGGGTGACTTTAAAAGTTTTTATGTAGATGAATAATAGGTCATAATTTGCACTTGTAGCTCTGGTGCAATGTAGAAAACTCATAGATAGAGCCTGAAGGGCATTTCAGAGAGGGTGGGTAATGTGGAGGTTGAGAATCTTGTCTTGACAGGGGATGACAGAAGAGAGAGGTTCATTTGATCTTTGATTTATTTTAATGCGTCTAAGAACTTAGATAGTAGGAGAAATGACTTGGATTCTTTATAGTTTATATTTGAAAGACCAGTCAAGATTCAAATAATGACTTTTCCATTATTGAGTGTATGAACTAGACTAATTACTTCATTCTTCAGCTTTACTTTTCTCATATGCAAAATAGAAAAAAAAAAAAAAGGAACTCACTACAAAGGGCTATTGTGAGGATAAAATGAGCTCCTGTGTCCTAAGGGCCTCTCACGGAGGTCCAATCTGGCACTGAGTAAGTGCTCACTAAATGGCAGTAGTACTTATTGCTGATTTTGTTGTTATTCATTTCCATGCATCCCTGGGGTGAGGAAATCTCTGAGTTGTATAGATAGGCAGATAATCACGAGTTCTCTAGATAGAAAATAGTGTTTCGCTAATATAATATTTAGGGTATTTGGTATCTTTATAATAAAGTGACTCCAGATTGCAGCGCTTTAAGCAAGAGAAGTTTATTCCTTCCTCACCTAATGATTCAAAGGTAAGTGGCAGCTCTGCCATCCCCAACATGGGGCTCTGCCTCTGAATCCAAGGTAGCTGCTCTATTTCTCTTGTCTCTAAAATTCATGAGATTTGTATTGCTAAAGAGGAAAATGGACAATGGGCTAGAAAAGAAAGAGCAGAGTGACCCTGGGCAAGGGAACTTGAGTGGGAAAAATGTCAAAGGCACATCCATTTTAGTCATCATGATGACTTAAAAAATTCTTTGCAAATAAGAGATTAGCCCCTCATCTGCTGAAGTTGAATCAGATGTAACCTGGTCCATATAGCTGAGATACAGGGGTCTTTGAGTCAAAGGCCCAGGAGGGTGATTATCATAGAAGACTTAGAGTTGGAAGATCAGGTGATCTCTGGGTAGGACTATCATCTCAAATTTGGCCAGGATTGCTTCGATTTTTGCAGTGAAATTCTTATATCCCGGGAAACCACTCAGGCCCAGGGAAACCAAGATGTTTGGTCAACGTATCTCTGGGTTTCATTTGGAGAATTTATTTCCTGTGATGCTGCAGTCACTGTCAAAGAGAACAACTGTTCTTTCATCCCCTCACAGCAACAGTAACACACACACACACACACACACACACACACACACACACACACACCCCAGAACTTCTCTATTGGGTCAAAATGCTATGAACAATTTCTTATGGAAAGATAGGGATCAAGGAAAAATATAATTCATTCATTTATTCAGCACTTATTATATACTAATCACATACCAAGTACTATGTTAGGCACGCATTGTACAAGAACAAATGAGACATGAACTCTGATTTCCAAATGTTCACAGTTGATTTGAGAAGAGAGATCAGTAAGTTGATGATTACAATAAAATGTGGTAAGTGGTAAGTGCTGCAATGGAAAGAAGTCCAGTATATGTAGAAATACCAGGGGAATACACTCAGTTAAGCATGAGGAAAGTGGGGCAAGTTTCTTGGACATAATAACCCTGAGTTCCTGCTTGAAGACAGATAATACTTTCTCAGGCAAAGGAAGTGTAGAGAGAAAAGTTGAGAAGAGGTGGAAGGGAGGAGCAGATGGGCAGGAAGAAGAGGGAAGAAGTTCTCTGAGAAGCAAAGAGGGCATCTGAATAGCTGGGACATAGATCAGGGCAAAGGTAGACTTTAGAGCTGACACTTAAAAAAGAAAATAAATTGGTTGGATGACACCCTCATCCCTCTTCAAAAATCTTTCTCCCCTCCCAACCTTCTCCTTCATCATTTCCTCCCAGAATGGAGTGAGCTGGTTGTTAGAACTCTGTGTGTGTGTGTGTGTGTGTGTGTGTGTATCCTAATTAGTCTCTGGAAAGTGAGGTGGCTCTTTTTGAAGTCTTCATCTTTAATCAATGCTCAATATTCTGGAAAGCATATAGATTAAGTTAATCAAAAGAGGATCACACATGAGTCCAGAAGTGTCTCAGGAGTCTAGACTGCCAGCCCTCAGCGTGAAAAGTCAGGAAGCATGTTAATAAGCACTAGGAAATGGGAGCTCTCAAAATGCAAGTGAAGAATTTATTAATGGAGAAGAATGACTTCTCCAGAAGTGTCTGATGTTGGCTGTATGTCTCTCTCTAATTGGATTATATAAGCTGTTCTAGGGTTGAGGAAATTATAAAGTTAGAAGTTCTTGTTTTCCATGAATATTGACTAAACTAAGTAATTTATTGAATCAGAGGTTACTATAATTGAGTCCAATAAAAATCTTACTTTATATTAACATCTGCCAGAACTTAAATTCCCCGAGCTTCTCCTGAAACCATGTCCTCACCTAGTCAAGATTTAATCCCATATGTCTTTTCTCTCTCAGATACATTATTAGCAACATCAATAGGTACTTGTGAGAGAGACACCTGGGATGCATTTCTTAGCTCTGGCACGCACGCACAGACACACACACACACGCACGTAGGCATGCACACACAAAGATAATAGTCCCTGTTATGGACTGAACTGTGTCCCCCTCAAAATTTGTAATTGAAGCCCTGACCCCCAATGTGATAGTGTCTAGAGATAGGGCCTTAAAAGAGGTATTTAAGGTTAAGTAAGGTCAAAAGAGTAGAACCACTCTAATCCAATAAGACTGGTGTCCTTATAAGAAGAAGAAGAGATATCAGATCTCTCTCCCCACCCCAAACCTTCACCCTGTGCACATGCAGAAGAAAGGCCATGTGAGAATGACAGCAAGAAGTTCTACAATCCAGGAAGCCAACCCTCATCGGAAACTGAATGCTGGCACCTTGATCTTGGACTTCCAGCCTCCAGAACTGTGAGAAAATAAATTTCTGTTGTTTAAACCACCTAGCCAATGGCATTAGTCTAAGTGGATTAATTCACCTCCTTTGGAAGATGTCTTTTGTTTTTCTCTTTGGATAAGTCTCTTCTCCAGCTGCCACAACCCTAGATGGAGGAAGAGAAGAAGAGGGATTTGTTCCTGCACCTCAATCAGCCAGAGGGCAACACTTTTTCTAGGAGAAAAGCAGAGACCTGGTTCTAAACAAATTCTACATCATTAGCTGGGTTTCTTTCTACCCTTAATGAAATGAGATGTAAGAGGAACTCTTAGAAAGAAATGTTAAAATAAATGACAATAGCAGGAGAGTACTGAATCTCTACATCTTAATTAAGCAGGGTTTTGGGTGTGTTTTGGAGACTAATCCAGGTTACATTTTGTGAAAGCTAAATATCCTTGCTAAAAATATTTCTTCTTTACTAGTCTGGGGGCAAATTGGCACCTATGTCTTCTACTTCCGGAGGGTTTTTTCCTCTAGAGAAACTAAAGCCCATCTTAGTTTCTACCCAGTCCCCATACATGAGGTAGCTCCTACTTCTCAGCCAGCAAGAAGCATTGTCAGTGATGAATATACTCCAATAACAGCACATCTCCCAGCAGAGTTTGAGAGCATGTATACGAGAGGAATGATGAAGAATGCATCTAGGAGACATCATGGAGTGAAGACTAGAGGCATTCCTTCCCTTGCACTTATGAAGAATTCATGTGTATTCTTGCTGCAGCCACTTCATTTAGACAGAACCTTTACAAAAGAGTTGTGCATAATTGAAAGGCCAAAACCAGCACCTCCTCTATCTGCATGGAGGAGTCCTGCCTGTATGCTGTTTGGTTTATCTATGTAGCAGTGTAGGGTGGGTACTCTGACAATATCTTCTGTGGCCTCAACATTACTTTATATTTAGTGCCTCAAAATTGGCACTATTCAGTACAGGGTATTTTTTACCTAAGTAAAAGGATACTGGACAGTCACTACAAAATGAACAACATTGAGAGAGTTTGTACATCTCTTGATTTAAAAACTATATAACTATTTTCTAAATGCAAGTCATGCCACATTATGGGCCAAAAAGCAAATTTATTAGGCCATAGTCAGCATTTTTTTTAAAGATGGAGTAAACAAGAATAAAAATGTTCAGTGTACATGCATACACACATACAATGTGTCTTGAAATAAAATGTGGATTACAATAAAGATTGTGAAAGTCATTTGTGTCTATGACATTTAAGACACTCTTTAACCTGAAATTCAATAATTCTATGATTCTTCTACCTTGTGCTGAACACTGTGTGAGGCATTGTGGGATACAGATAGGTTTAAGATGTGTTCCCTGGGAAGGAAAGGCAGCTAATACTTCCAAGCTTCTATTCTTGGTCAGGATCTCTGCTAGGCTATCTCTTGTGTATCTCCTTTTATCTCAACAAAAATCCTATGAGATATTTTTATTTTTATTTTTATTTTTTAGGTGAGGAAACAGGCTTAGAAAGGCTAATTGACTCCCTGAGGTCACATAGTTATCAAGGAACACAAGATTGCACATGAAATAGTAAGGGATTGATACATCACAATGTAGGATTACATTCCCAAATGCTTGATATAGGCAACAGTGTTTGCAGGGAATCTGTGAAAGAGATCAATGTGAAATGCCCCATGAAAGCCAACTGGTTTCCAATAATAACCTTTGTAGAGAAGGGCATTCTAATTTGGGGAAGCAGAATAAATAAAGAAACGAAGATGGTTCAGATTAATTTAAAAAATCATTAGATCTCAGGTCTTGTGTTAGCGACTGGAACACAAGAAGAAGTGCCAAATATTCCTATCCCCAAGAAGCTTAAACTCTAGAGAAGGTGCTTGCAGAAAGTAGCATGTGGGGTAGATGTCACCTATCTTTATATCCAACAGTGTTTTTAGGAGACTCAAGCAGTTTCCTGGTACCTGGAACTTATGGTAAATATATGGTCCATGTAAAAAAATATTACTTTTTTCCAGGCTCCCAGGTTTCATTAATTAGAGAAAGAACAATTTACTGAATAGCATAGGAGGGCTGGAAGAGCCCAGTACTTTTTCACAGCAGCCAAGAATACAATCAGGGAGTTTTTCAGGTGTGAGAAGGGCCTTATTCAGCAACTTTGAATAAAACCTGAGGTATGTCCAATCAGCCAGGGTATGAGTTTGGATAAGATTTATCCAGGAAGCTTTATTTGCAGGGCTAGTCCCAGGCATTGATTACTCCAAGGGACCAATCATCCTTTGGGTGTCTCACTTTTGCCTCTCAATCACATGCTTCTTAGTATTCTGACTCACCATGCCAGGGCTAACATATTTTCCTAGTGTTTAACAGGTACCCATCATCTGCTTCTCCCCAACATTTTGTCATATCTGTATCACTTCTTCTGTTGAAGCCAACTACTGTGGCCAGGATTTTATTCTTTGTCCTATTCTGTGTTCCTATATCAGCTTTTCTGTTTTTGCAAAAATTCAGCAAAATATCTCTATGTCCATCTCCTCTCTTTCTCTCACTCATGTCATTACCAATTCATGCCTCAAAGGGGGCCTGTACAGCATCCTTTACACATGAAATACATGCCAACATCCTCAAAAAATTGCAATTTCTCAAACTAAGCTCCTTTATAAAGTTTCCCCCGACTATAGATCCGAGAGACACTATCTCTCCTTATAAAACATCCTTTTCATAAAACTTCTCAAAATGAATTCAGTACAGCAGAAACATGCAATCATTAAGAATGATAGTTTCTTTATCTTTGATAGGTGGCCTTAGAAGAGGTGTTCCCAATGGGGTACTCTCTTGTTTATCTATTACCTTGTCATGTGGTGCCTACACATTGGGAGGATTCAACTAACAGAGTCAAAATCGGAATAGAGCAATCTCTTCACACAGTAAATTGATTATGTGCAATATCCTGTGCTAGGAATACATGCTAAGGATATAGAAGATGAAAACAGTAGCTTTTAGTTGAGTTGGAAAAGGAGGATGCAGACATATTTGTAAATTCCTGGCAAAGAGCACAATTCTAAGTAGAAGTGACTTATGTAATTCCAAATTGTTCTATTTAGGAGCTTTTGCTTGTTTGTCTTTTCTTTCAGGCCCAACAGACCCACAACCTTTCTGAGAATGACTCAACAGCTTCTCAGTTGGTTTCTTCTGCCCCCACGGTGTGTCCCTGTCTCTCACCTGCCCTGCCTTCTTCTGCAGTCAGGAGATGGCTCTCCAAGGATGAATAAGAGAAGTGAATTTTATCCTCCATGCACTGTGTTCAGTTCTGGGAAGGACATCCTGATGAGTCAAGAGCCTGGAACAAGTGCTGAGGGAATTAAAAAAAAAAAAAAATCATTGTTTTTTTTTTTTAAATAACCCAAATAAAATATTTTCTAATTTTTATGTGAATTTCTCAGCTTTTATTATTTTTATTATACAAATATCTTACGATTATATTTTCAAAAAAATAAATGAATGTGAAAACATACCAAGTGAAATATGCTACTCTTCACCCTGCCCCCAAAGTAAGAATTATTTGCTTGTGATCCACCTCCATTTCTCTCTCAATAAACATATATAAATATACATCTTTTATCAATAGGATACTATACTCATTTTTTAATTTTTTTTGTTATAATATGATTCAGAGATATTTCCATGGTATGGCATATATAGCTACACTCCATTCTTTTAAACAAATATACAACATTCTATAGAATGGAAGAACAAAAATGTGCTTTAAACTATCCCTTCCAATGGATACCTAGGTGTCCTCATTTCCATTTTTTATGGACAAAGACTGCATTCGACACACTGTAGGTATTCCTATGTGGTCCTGCATATTTCTTCAGAGTAGAACACCTAAAAGTAGAATTGTTGACTAAACGGGAATGCACAATTACAATGTGAATTGACACTGCCCAACGGTTTATAAAAATGCTGTTTTTATGTATCCTCTACAACTTTTGACATTATCACTAGTTTAAAAATATTGCCAATCTATGGTTGGTGGTAGGTAGAGTGGGGAATCTATTGTTTAAAATTGAATACCTCTAATTACTATTAAGCTTGAAGATCTTCTTATATGTTTATTTGTTTGTTTATTTTTGTATTATTTGCCACTTGCCTGTTTTTATATTGGGGTGTTGATGAGTATGGAGATGCACTGCCAAGATATGGGAGGGGTGTCAGTCACTTCAGGTGCTAAAACTCTTAGAAGCATGTCTCACAACATGCTCCATCTCAGTCAGCTTCCCAGAGAATACAACATGTGACAGGTTGCCTTTATAGGAATGATTTGTAAGAGCACAATGCGTATTATGGATACCAAATGGGTGTTGCAAATGTAATAGTTTTTAAACTCTCATCAGCTAGGATAGAAAACTCATTTTTCTCTAACTTAATTTGATTTCAACCCTTTCCACTAGATGGCAGAAGCTAGATCTCAGACTTAACCATGATCCCCTGTTTCACTGGATTGGGGCCAAGTTCTCGGGTCATAAACCCGGTATTGGTGGCAGGATGCTGCTTGTCCTCAGTCACCTTTTCTCCATACTGCCCCCTCTTAGAAACACCTTATATCCCCTGGTTCTTCATCCTTACCTTAAAGATAAATCATCTTTTGTTCTGATTTACTTGCTACTTCAATGCCATTATTTGGTGTACTAGGATATTTTGGCTGGCTTTTGTGCATGTTTTACATGAGAGATATCTGTGAGAATATGTTAAGCCTATCCTCCCAGACATACCACACATATTTTCACTCCAGACTGCTCTCCTGCAGCGTGGGGTGGGTTAAAGAGTTAGTCCATGAGCTCCACTTGGCAAAAAGGGATGTAAGACTCTGTTTCTAAGTGTTCTGTCTCTAGGACCCCCAACACATACACACACATGCATGCACGCATGCACACATACACACACACACTGACCCCTGCTGACCTCTGCAATACCAATCTCATCCAGGGGGCTGGGGGCAGAATGTCTTTCTCAAGCACCCTCCAGTTTCTCAGTTCTCTTTATTCTCTTCTTCTTCCCAAAGGCAATAGAATCTTGAGACACTCAAATCTTGAGATTGAGATGGTTACACTTTTCTGAATAGTTTTTCTATGCCACTGTCTTGGCCTTTTCAAGATCAAAACCAGAACTGACTCCTTTGCTCTCTGCATTATGCTATGTCATCTATTCTCTGAGGCAATGAACACAGAACACCATTGCCGCTGCCAAAATGAGGAGGGGGAAGCTGGTGGGGATAAGTTGTGAGTATAGTAGGAGTTAGGAAATAAATCAGTTATTATATCAAAATATTATTCCACTGCACCAATATTTTTTATTTGTCTTTTAACTTTGTTTATAGTCTTTTGTCATGAAGAAATTTATAATTTTGGTACAGAAAAAAATCTGTCAATCTTTTATAAATTCTAGGTTTTGTATCTTACTTAGGAAAGCCTTCCAATATACAACTTAAAAATATATTCTCTAATATTTTTGTCAAAGATTTTAAGAATTTTTTCTTCATCTTAAATTCTTCAATTAAGTTTTTTTGTGTGTGTA
>NW_006431288.1:1328771-1396329 GCF_000325575.1 Pteropus alecto
CTCCCTGGGCCTCTCTCTCTCTCTTACCTTTTGGTTAGACAATTACCGTATTCCTAATACCATTTATTTAATAGTCAATTTCTTCCCCACTATTTTAAAATGCCACCTTTATTATAAACTAAATTCTAGTAAGCACACAAATCTCATTCTAAGCTCTGTATTCCAGACTCAGTAAGAATGAAATGGGAGTTGTAAGTATGTTGTTCCTTTAATTAGCTTCTATTCCTGTGTGCATTTCATGAAAATAAATGAGATGCTGATATCTAAACATAAAAGATAAGGTCCTCTCATGAAACATGCCTCTAAATTTAAACAAACAACTTTATTTTTGACCCACCTCCAAAACGCCAGCAAACTCTTTCAATTATGGAGGAAAAAAATGGTTATTCTTAACTTCTGAGAGATCTTAAAAGATAATGTTGACTGTATATAATTTTGTGTATTGTAAGACTCCATTGTATTCTGTTTAATATGTTGTTAGATGCATTTTGAAATGTATTTAATTGTTATTCTCCTATTTTAGGTTTTCTGCCTATTGAGTTGATATTGTCAATTCTATATTTCTAAGAAATCTTCTATTTTATCTAGATATTCAAAAATATTGGCTTGAAATTGAACCTAGCATTCTCCCAATATTTAAAATTTAATTCATGTTTTCTTTCTTATTTCTAAAATTGCTTGTATATTTTATTTGATCACACTAGCCTGAGTTTTACCTATTTTATAGGTCTTTTCAAATAACCAGATTTTATTTTTATTGATTAGATTTTCTGTTGTTATTGTTTTTTTTTTATTATTATATCTTCTTCTTTTATGATTATTCATTGCTTACAATGGCTCTACTATTCATTTTCAAATTGTCCCTTTCAGCCAACATTGGCTATTTGCTATAGTTCTGGCCAATGAAAACTATAAGAATTTGGGTAAAAAAAAACATTTGATTTCCTGATAAAAAGGAGTAGACAAAGGCTAATACACTTGTTACTTTTCTCTTTCCTGCTTGGAATATGAATGCAATGTCTGAAGAAGCCACAGACATATTGAGAGATAAAGCAAAGACTAATAGAATTGTAAAACCATTGACCCTCATATTGTTTAACCATTGAACCAATGACAGTAACTGCTCACCTCTGGACTTCTTTTTAAGTGAAGAAAAACAATAACAACAACTGTTTCTCTTTTTTGGGGCATTGCATTGGTTTTTGTTATTTGCAGAAATATTTCTAATAAACAAGTATGTCTACTGAATTTATTTCTAATGTTTCTTGCTGTCTAATAATGTTATTTGAGATAAAAATTTCCTAGGCCACATTTCATATGATTAAATATATAATGTTTTCATTTTTTAATAACTATTTTGTAATTTTTATCTAAATTTCTGTGTAGGCCAGGGGTTTTCTATTTTCAGGTAGTTTGTCTCTCTTTTTTTTTTTTTGGTTAATTTCTCAGTTTATTATATTTTGATGTGAGAACATGACCATAGCATTCTGACCATTAAAATTCACTGAGGTTTTTCAGACCTAAAGAGTCAATTTGTGAAAATCTCATTGTATTTTAAAAAATAAGCATTCTCTATATTTTTAATTCAAAATTCTCTATCTTTCTACATCTGTCATATACCTACCTATGTATCCATCTAAGTATATCCATATCTATCTGTCTGTTGATCTATCATCTATCATCTACTTATCATCTATCTTATTCATTTTTTTATTTTCAGTTTATTGATTTTGTTATTAAAATCTTCTAAGTACTTCTGTTTTTCCTATTTGTGCCCTCGTTTTTTGAGAGTTGTATTATTATTTTTTACTTTAATTGTGGAATGTCCATTTCTCCTTGCATGTACAAAAGCTTTTATTTTGTAACAATTTTGTTGGTCTCACTAAAGCTCATGACTGTTACTTACTCTTGACTGATCGTATTATTTATCCTATGAATGCCACTCTTCTCATGGTTAGTCTTTCCACCTGGATTTTTGTTTCTTTTGATATTAATATCATTGCACTTGCTCTGTTATTATTTTTTGGTGTATTATTATTAAAATGTCTGTATTGCTTTATTTTATATCTATCTTTATTAAATAGTCTAAAACTAGATCCCCCCACCCTCAATCAGTGAATCTCTGTATTTTACAAAAGTTAATATACGTATATTTTTGGCAGTAAAATCTTAACACTTTTTCTAGACAACTACCTCTATTTTCTATTTATAATTCTTTGTAGTTGTTTATTTAGCTCTTATTTTTTGTTGTACTTTAAAATCGTGTGTTCTTTTTTCCTCTTTTTCTTTTCATTTTTTCCCAAATAGTTTGAAGTTACACATTATCTTTTTTTATTTTTTCTCTTGATTATTTATACATCTTTCATACATGCAATTAAAATGTATTTTTCAAAAAACATTTTGAGTCAATTATCATGCTTTTCCTTTCCATAAGAACATTTTATTTATTCCTGGTTCCTTATTCCCCTGTTGTCACACATCAAAATCTTTGGTCTTCCCCATGTAAATAGCATCTGATATTTGAGTTTTACATTTAAGTTTTTTTTTTTTTTCACGAAAGCATAGCATCAATAATTATTTATATCAAGTTATAAGTATTAGTGGTTTGTTTCTTCTCTACTACTACTTATATCTATATTACCTTGACACTTTGCAGATGCTTCCTTATATTCTTGATTATTTTTCATAATACTCATCATGTTCAATAAAATTGTCCTGATATTAACAGTGTATAGTGAAAGATATTATTCAGCATAGCACCTTATAAGAGATATCTTGAGAATGCAACTTCTGCTTGCTCCCTCATTGCCACCGCCTTCCTTTGGGCCTTTCTCATTTCTTGCTTAAACTCTTCTTTTGACTTTCTAACTGATCTCTCTGCTCCCATTTGAAACTTATGATGAGCTTAAAAAATGATTTTTTGCTTTAAGGCACTGAGATTCTGGAATTCTTTTTGTGTGTGTGTCAATGTTATTTATCTTAATTAACTCAATATCCATTATGTTTATAACTGCTGGTCAGTCTCATACTTAAACTGTGAACTACTTTAGGAAAATCTCAAACCATTTACTAATAGTTGTATCTTTAGCACTTGAAAATGTCTAGCTCACAGCAGGTGCTAAATCAGTACTGGACTATCCATCTAATGAATAAATGTGCCTTCCCTACTCAATGACAAGGATGCATTGTTACTGGATCTGGATAAAACAGAGCCTATCACAATGTCTGAACAAAGCTGGAGTCCAATAAATACTTCTTGATGGTTTGATTTATGAATACATATCTTCAAATATCTAACTTGATAGAGAAACATAAAAAAAGTTTTATGTTACTTTTAAAGAAAATAAAACCATTAACCTTTTTTTACAATATGACCAGTGTCTTCTAAAGCGAGGACCTCATTTGGAATAAGTCATTGCAGCATGAGGGCTGAGGGTCAGACCTCATGAGTTTCCTTTCTGGTTTGATTATACAATGACACCTTGATATTTTTGCTGTTCACTTTTTCCCATCTGTAAGATGAAGAAGTAACATAAAGGTGAGCAAAGCATACCATAACAATCAATATAAACATATTAAAATTCTGGTTGTATTTTCAATACTTTCACATTCACATGTAATTTAGATTGAAACCACTGTAAATGAAGTAAACATAACTGGAAGAGAAGAGGAGAGTGTGTTTATTAATGTGTGTGTGTGCATGTGCATGTTTAACTGTACTTTCAGCTTTTATTAAGAATCATACCTCTGCCCCATGTAGGTTCCTTACTTGTGCAGTGACAATTATATAAGCATTTCATTTTCAATAACATCAAACAAAAACATACTCATGAAAACCACTTTTACCCACAGAAGACTTTGCAACTGCATTATAATATTTCTGGATTGCTGTGGAAGGCACGGGCTGTGTCTATGTGTGCACATTTCTATTAACAGTGACCGAGAGCTGTGCACTGAGGCCTCTCTGCAATTCCCTTCTTCTAGGAACAGACCTCTTTTTTGAATGGAATGGATGTAGGAAGCAACATTTTACCTGGAATCACTTCTTCTCCCATATCTTAGTAGTCAAATTTAATACATTTTGATATTTTATCAATATATACCACCCTCAGAAAAGCTTTTCTAGGCTAAGGGCAAAGAAGATATAATGAAGCCTAACTAATCTATCAAGTCAAGAATCTTTAAAAAAGAAAAGAGCCAATAAAAATTAAACAAAAAAATTAAATGCCCAGAAATGAAATCAATAGGTTATGTGGTAGCTCTACTTTTCTTCATTTATTTATGCATTATTTTCTTTTTTTATTCTTATCTCCCCACACCCTCCCCTTTGGTAACCATCAGCTTGTTCTCTATATCTATGGATCTCTTTCTGTTTCATTTTGATTTTTAGATTCCCCATATAAGTGAGATCATATGGTATTTGTCTTTCTCTGAGTTATTTAACTTAGCATAGTACCCTCTAGGTTCATTCGTATTGTTGCAAATGGAAAGATTTCATTCTTTTTTATTGCAGAATAATATTCCATTGTGTGTGTTTGTGTGTGTATCACATCTTCTTTACTCATTGGTGAGCATCTAGGTTGCTTCTGTATCTTAGCTATTATTAGTAATGTTGCAACGAACATAGGAGCACGATATATCTTTTTTGTTTTTCTCGGGTAAATACCCAAAAATGAAATTACAGGATTGTATGGCAGTTCTGTTTTTAATTTTTGAGGAATTGCTATACTATTTTTTTATAGTGACTGAACTCAATCTCACCAACAGTGTACCAGGGTTTTCTTTTTTTCATCTCTTCATTGACACATTTTTTGTTGTTGATTTATCGATGATAGCCATTCTGACAGATTCGAGATGATGTCTCATTGTGGTTTTAATTTGTATTTCCCTGATGATTGATGGTGTTGAGCATCTTTTCATATATATGTGTGTTGGTCATCTGTATGTATTCTTGAGAGAAGTGTTTATTTAGCTCCTCTGCCATTTTTTAATTGAGTTGTTTGTTTTTGGTGTTAAGTTGTATGAGTTCTTTATATACTTTGGATATTAACCCTTTATCAAATGTATCATTTGCAAAAATCTTCTCCCAATCAGTAGGTTATCTTTTTGTTTTATTAATACTTTCATTCACTGCAAACACTTTTTAGTTTGAAATAGTCTCATTTTTAATTTATTTTCTTGTTTCTCTTGCTTGAGGAGCTGTATCCAAAACTACACTGCTAAGAGCGATGTCAAAGAGTTTACTACCTATGTTTTCTTCTTGATATGGTTTGTGGTTTCAGGTCTTACATTTAAGTCTTTAATCCATTTTGAGTTTATTCTTATATAATGTAAAGAAGTCCAATTTCTTCTTCTTTCTTTCTTTCTTCTTCTTCTTTCTTCTCCTTCTCCTTCCCCCTCTTCCTCTTCCTCTTCTTCTGCCTCTGCTTCTCCTCCACCACCTCCTTCTTTTCCTCCTTTTTTTTGCATGTATCTGCTCAATTTTTCCTACATCACTTATTGAAAAAACTGTCCTTACTTCATTTTATATTCTTGCGTTCTTGGCCATAGATTAATTAACCATATAAGTGTGAGTTTATTGCTGGGCTCTCTATTCTATTGCATTCATCTATGTGTCTGTTTTTATGCCAGTACCATACTGTTTTGATTATTATAGATTTGTAGTATGATATCAGGGAGTATAATATCTCCTACTTTGTTCTATCTCAAGATTCCTTTGGCTCTTTGGAGTCTTTTATGGTTCCATATAAATTTTAGGATTACTTCTAATTCTGAGAAGAATGCCATTGATATTTTAATAAGAATGGCATTGAATCTGTATATTACTTTAAGTAGTAAGACCACTTTAACAATATTAATCCTTTCAAACCATGAGAAAGTTATATCCTTCTATTTATTAGTATCTTGTTCAATATCTTCCTTCAATGTCTTATTGTTTTCAGAGTATAGGTTTTTCACATCTTTGGCTAAATTTTTTTTCTAGGTATTTTATACTTTTTGATGCAATTGTAAATGTTTGTTTGGTTTTTTTTCTTAATTTCTTCCTCTGATTATTTGTTATTGGTGTATAGAAACACAAAATATTTCTGTACGTGAATTCTGTATCCTGCAAATTTATTGAAGTTGTTTATTAGTTTTAATGGAGTTTGGTGAAGTCCTTAGGGTTTTCTACATATAGTATCTTGTCATCTGCAAATAATGAGTTTTATTTCTTTCTTTTCAATTTAGATGTCTTTTATTTCTTTTTCTTGTCTGATTGCTGTGGCTAGGACTTCCAATACTATGTTAAACAGAAGTGGTGATCCTTTAACATTTCTTATAAAGCTGATTCAATGATGATGAACTCCTTTAGTTTTTGCTTGTCAAGAAAACTCTTTATCTTTCCTTCAATTCTGGATAATAACCTTGCTGGGTAAACCAGATTATAGGTTCCTTTCTTCTAGCACTTTAAAGATGAGCTGCCACTTCCCTATAGCCTATAAAGTTGCTGATAAGAAATCAGCTAATAGCTTTATAGGGTTTCCTTTGTTTGTAACTCATTTTTCTCTTGCTTCCTTCTCGATTGTCTCTTTAACTTTTGTCATTCTAACTACAATATGTCTTGGCGTGGGTCTCTCGGTTCATCTTATTTAGAATTATCTGTGCTTCCTGGACCAGGATGCTTGTTTCCTTTCCCAAGTTAGGAAAGTTTTCAGCCATTATTTCTTTAAATAAAGTTTCTGTTTTTTTCTCTTTTTCTTCTCCTTCTGGGATTCCGATAATGCAAATGTTTGAGTGTATGATGTTATCTTAGAGGTCTCTTAAACTGTCCTCATTTTTTAAAATTCTTTTTTCTTTCCGTTGTTCTGATCGGTTGATTTTTCACTAGTCTGTCTTCCATGTCATTGATCTGTTCTGTGTTAGCTAATCTGCTATTGTTTCCTTCTAATACATTTTTCATTTCAGTTATTATATTCTTCAGGTCTGCTTGGTTCTTTATTATACTTTCTAATTTTTTATTGAAGTTTTTCCTAAGTTCCTCTATTCTACTATCAAGTTTGGAAGTTTGGTGAGCACCCTTATGACCATTTTCTTGAATACTTTATCAGGCAAATTACTTATTTCGTTTCTTTGGGATTTTTTTCCCCCTGGGGACTTTTTTTTGTTCCTTCATTTGAGAGAGATTCTTCTCTCTTTTCATTTTGTTTGACTTTCTATGTTTGTTTATACAAATCAGAGAAAAAGGCTGTCTCTTCTAGTCTTAGAAAGGTGAACTTATGTACAATTATGTCTGCCTGTGGTTTTGGTAGTCAGGTAGAAGCTGAGTAGGTGCTTAAGGCCCCTGGGGCACTGGTCTATCAAGTTGGAATGATTCCAGATAGGGAGGCCAGGCGCAAGTAGTAATGCCTTGCTGATCCTGCTTCCTCCTTTTGTTAGGCCAATAGGGTCTTAGGAGACTTTACAGGCAGGCCAGAGCACCTAAATTGATCCTGATCTCCCACTTGTCCTTTGTTGGTGGAGGGGAATATAAACTATGGTGCTCACTGGCACCTCCAACCCCAGTCTCCCCTAGTTTCTCTCTTGTTTGTTGTACAAAAAGTGGTCTTGTGTAGAAGTGACTTCTATGCAGGCTTTGTGTGCTAAACAGTTTTGGGAAGCCCCTGGGAGCCACGCAGGAGTAGGTACTTCTGGTGCCTGGGGGACTAGCCTGCGGGGTGCAGCAGAGCTCCACAAGTTGGCGAGGTGGGTATAGTGATGCCCTGTTGTTCCCTGCTTGCTCCCTTTGTTCAGAGGCAAAGGCTCCAGACAATGAAGAGGTGAACAAACTACTGAGGTGATTTCGCAGGTAGGCCAAAGCACCTGGATAGAGTTCCCACCCACCCTATCAAAGCGGCAAAATGGTGGGGAATATTAACAACGGTGTTTGCAGGCTCCTCCAGCCTGGAGGATTCTCACAGCTCCTACGGGGCTCCCTCAGCTTCCCAGCTTTCTTAATTTAGTCTGTTCTTCTTGTTTGTTGTTAGAAGCTGTTCATTTATCTCTTGGTTGACTCGCAGGAGTATTTGCTGCATATATGTATGTATATTTGATTGTGCTCATGTGCAGGGGTGAGTTCAGTGTCCTGCATCATTGGCATCTTGGACCTCCCCAAATCAAAATTTTAATGTAAAATCAATCTTTTGTTTACTTAAAAATCACTTTCCTCCAAAATAATTATAATTGTCTACCTGATTGAACAATAATGCTCTTCTAGTAAAAGAATCAATATATACTTTGTACATACTGAGTGCAAATGTCTTTACATATATGCTGTCTTTGATGATATGGAGTTATTTTTACTCCCTCAGTTCACTAACAGGACATCTGCAACTCAGGCAACTTAGGAATCCTGTAAGGAAAAGCAGTGTGTAAAGTGAGGACTCCGGGGAGAACCCAGCTCTGCCTCTTGTCAACACATCTTTTCTGCCTCTAGGCCTCTAATCTATTTTGATATTTTATTCTCTCACAAGATGTCATTTTTTAAATGCTTTTATTACTGTTATTACATAATCCGTGTGTGTCTGTTTGTTTGTTTTGCTCTGCATTAGATAATGATTACTGATGACTGAACCAGTGGAAAGAGGATAAGAGTTTAGGAGACCTGGGTTCCAACCCTACCTCCACTCCATTCATCATTTTTGACTGAGAGCCTCTTTCTTCATCTGTTCTCCTTCAGGAAATCTAGGTCCTATTTTTAGTTTCATCACCTCTCGAAAATTACTTTCAGATCTAACATGATATTTTTTCCCTCTAATCCAGTCTCCCATCCAAAAACAAAAATGACAATAACATAGATTTCAAATATTTTATGGAAAGATTATAAAATAGAATATGAAACACACGAGAATAGAAATTTAATGTAGAGATAGATGTACAACTGTTAGTGTTACGGATCTCTCCATAAACAAGTCATAGAATAATTTGTTTGCAAGGGACCTTAAATTAATTCATTTTATGTCCTTATCATTTACCCCTGATATTATTCTAATCTGAAGCTTATACAGAATGGTGGGAATGACCTGCACACAATGGACAATGGCTCACAGTTCTCAGAGAAACAAAGGGCAGAGGACGTGGGAGGATGGCTCAGAGCACTCAGGGATGATTCAGGCAACTGTCTCCATCTTTCTTCTTTTGGGAATAAATCAAAGACTCTAGCTTTCTAGGCTGCTAATTCAACACCTTTTATAGGCACTTAATTCACTCAGAAATTAAAAATATATACATACACCTTACATAAAGTACCATTATTTTTCAGCATGACACATGATTTGATTTTAAGCCTTTATATATCTCTTCTATATCCTATTGTGGGTTAGAATCAATCAAATGTCTGTGATGAATAGCTATTGCTGCCTAGGCTAGTCACCTCCCACATAGACTCCATGTATACTCTCCTCAAAGAATTTTTATTTTCCCCTCCACTGAAAGTCATTAATGTAGTTTATGGGTGCAGTGCATGAACAAGTTATGTGTTTAATAAGAGTAGTACACCGTGGCCTGTTACCACTAGATCTCCTGTCTCCTGCCTTGCAAAGCAATATTTAGAATCACTAAGAAGGCCAACTCTGTTGTCATTGTTAGCTAATCCAGCCTCTCGGGTCTCCATTTTTGTCCTCTTCTCCCCTTCCCTCACAGTGTTCACACCGCACACACTCTTTTGATCTCATTATCTCTGCTTCTGTCATAGCCTATGCTTTTTAAAAAAGCTGAAACCCCTTTACCTTGAGCTTTCAGTGATAGATAAAATAGCTTATTTTATCTACCCCTTCCAGATATGGTTGCATTTTTAAAGATTTAGAACTGTCAGTTTCAAATAATATAATTTTGGAGTAAATGAGCAGCCAGGGTGTGTATTTTTTAGGCAGAGAAGGCTTCATGTGTAGCTATTTAATCAAACCTTGAACTAAGGCATCCAGATGCATTCTGGAAAAAGATAAAAAAATAACACTGGACAACGAGCCAGAAGAATTAATTCTACTCCCAATTCTACTTCTAACTTGTATGAATATAAACATGTTATTGCCCTGCTCTGCACACCATTTCTCATTGTAAAATGACAGTGTGGGAAACTAATAGAAACGCTCCTAGATTCTATTTTATAACCTTCTCCAAATTTGGCTGGTAGTGTTCAGCATATTTTTAGACAGTATTAAGAAGTGTGAGGCCAAATGATTCAGAAATACATAAATCTTTCCTCAGACCAGACTCCTCCTACCCACCATAAAGTCTTCAAATTAGATATGTATATGAAGAGAAGTGGGCAAAAACAGTAAACTGACCCTTTATTGTCAAATAGGCTGAGTCATTAACCCCTGGAAAGTGAAGCTGTTCTAGGTACCCCAAGAATCTTTCCACCTTCCTCTAAGTTCAAACTTGACTCCCAACTTCCTTGTGGGTCTATGTGTGTGCCAGAGTCAACAATGTGTGTGACCTGCTAAAAATTCAAGAGCCACTGTCCTACAATTTGCCCAGCTAGCCTAGGAGAAACACAGGATAGGCAGCTATTCATGTCTGGAGGCTCCTCTGAGGGAGTAACTTGATTTATTATGCATCCTGCCATATTCACCTCCAGAAACACCAATTTTTATTACTTTCACTTTTTTTTTTCTCTTTGGGTAGCAAGCACACAATGGAGTATACAGATGTTGTATTATAAAGTTGTATAGCTGAAACTTCAATGACTCCCTCTCCTCTTAGCTCTACTTTCTTTTTTGTGGACTTTATTTCCTTGCAGACTCATTCCACCTGTTAGGAAAAATATCCCTCTGCCAGCAGTGCCTCTTTCCAAAAAGCACCTAGAAAACTCTCAGAGAAGAGACTAATTAAGCAGGCCAGGGTCGCTGATATGAATGGAATGGATCTAGTGTACAAATCTAGAATGGATTTGTAACCTAGGATGGAATGGGTCTAGGGTCTAAGTCCTACACTAAGAATATGGCAGCCCCAATCAAACCATACAGGACTGATACCCTGGGGGTTGAACAGGAGGAAAGTATGCTGAGCATCTAAAGGCAGTAGCTTCCAACCCCTTGCAGAGTCTAGAGAAAACTTTTTGGCAATAAGCATCCTGAAGGCAAGAACTCTTTCTGGCAAGTTCTTACTGAATATTGTCCAGCCCAGTGATTTATTTTTTTTCCATCAGGCTGATTGTAAAGACATAAGAGCTGATGTGTATTTCAGATATTGCTTGAGGACTTTCGTTGTCTTCATTTTGGTTAATTCACATCAACTCTGTGAAGTAGATATTATTTCCACTTAAGGACAAGATGGAAGGAGATGAGATGAGATGAAAAAATTGAGGATCACAAAATTGAAGGTGATAAATGGAATTAGACTCAAATCCAGGACTTCTGATTTTAAAAGTTTAATTCTTTCTCTTATACTACTACTATGCCCTGTTGCTTCTCTTTGAAATGAAGACGAAAATTTATAGAAATCAAGGCCAGATGACTGCCCATAATTCCAGTCAGAAAACACAAAAATTGCTTCTTTTATAGAAAGGCAGGTTTTAATTTCTGTGCTAAAGTTAGACTTTCATTTTAATATCAGTTTAAGCAAATTATCAATAAATTGGGAAATCTTCTCTAAGTAAAATTCTCAAAATGGACCCCACATAATTACATTATTTGTACTCTAGGCCCATTCCATTCACACTAGTGACCACATATGGGAGCCACATCTAAGATAACTTTCCAGGGAAAGCCCCTTGAAAAGGTACTGCATTCTTCCTGTCATGGCTTTCTCTATCCTCGAAATGACATTTCAAATCAGAGCTGGACACTACTCAAATCCAGATGTATGAAGGGCAGGCCAGCTTCCTTCTCCCATGGAGCAGGACTGTCCCAGCATCTGAATACGTGAGGTCATCCGTTGCACTGAGCCTCAGCTGAGGCAGGCCACAGCGGGCAGACGACAGCACAGAGCAGCAGCTTTTGTTAAGTCCTAAACATTATTTCAGTGCTGCTCTTTAGATTTAAGCTCCCGCAGTTCTTTCCATAATAACTGAGAAAAATAAAATCACTGCCCCAACATCCTCTTTCTTCCTCTTTCACTCGCACCACACACACCTACATCCTCCTCCTCACTGGGCTTTGTCAGCTAGTCCTCTGGGCTGAGCCCAGTATACATGTGCGATTATCCATCCCTCCTCCCAGGGCTGGAGGGCCACTGTCAAGGTTCAGCTGGCATATGGACAGCAAGGCAGCCAGGCCCCACAGTGACCTTCCTGGATTCACTATGTGGTTCTGTGAGTTGACAGGTGTGCATGGGGGCAGTTTACAGAGAATCAATTCCTATTTGTACTAGCTCACCACACACCATGCAGAATCTTAAGCTACTTGATGATGGAAGGTTTATGTAATGCCTTTCAAACTGCCCTCTCCTCAGAAGTTATAGACTTCTTCCTTCTTTATCCCTTATTTCTTTTGCCTCTTCCTATTCCTTATCTGCAAACAGAAAATCATTTCTGTAGTAAAGTTCTCTGAACTTCAAGGAGTGTGGATGGTAAGAGAATACCATTCTGCCTAGAATTTGACGTTTCTTTTCCAACATTAATTTTGTCTTAGGACCATTCATCCTCCTCTGACCCTTAAACTGGGAAATATAACATGAATCTGGCTAATCCAAGAGGCAAATTGAGTCCTGCAGACACCTGATTAGAAGTACTTGAACCTCCTAAGTGAGAGGAAGGAACTTTGATTATTGAATAAGGAAATGTGATTTCTGAGTATTCCCTTCCAATCATAGCTTTACTCAATCAGCTTCCTTAGTCATCGCCTCTTTTGTAGTTATGGTAATCCCTAACCATAACCTCAAGCCACTCTGGCACAGAAGGATCAAGATACCCACTGTTCGGAGTAGTCGCTGCAAAAGATAATCCCAGCTCTAGGGCCCAAAAGACCCTGAGACAAAAATGGAAATAGAAAGGAAAAATGCTGATTGTATCAATATGACCCATTTCACTAGGTAAGGGATGGGCCTGGTCAAGCACGACCGTTCTGAGGATAGCCCAGGATCAGCTTTTCGATCTGTAATTATATCAGTGAGCTGCTGATGTATAGGTAACGTGTAAAACTCCATGACAAAAGAGAGGAAAAGATGGCTTCTCCAGAAGGAGGTTAACTGTGTGCTTTTGTGAAACAAGAAGGCCATGGGGAAATTTTACTCTATGTGGTAAATTCAAACATTGAAAGAGATATAGCTCTCTCGATAGTTTAGCATTTAGCAGCACTCAGTGCCCAAATTAGACTTTTGGTTCGGCAGTCCCTAAGGATATATTTTGCCTTAGTGAATGCACAAAATAGAATTCTGAAACCAATCCCTGTAGGAGCTTTAGTTCATAGGCTCCAGTGGCTCCTCCCAATGACATTGAGTGGACCACATCAGTCTCAATTTGGTTAAAATAGTAAAACAGATGAAAGTTAGCTGATGGTTATGATGGATATTGGTGATTGTGATGGAAATATAATAATTATCCCCATTTCAGACATAGACTTGAGATGACTCAACCAAAGTCCCATAGGCCCTCAGGAACAGAGCTAGGGTTTGAACCCCAGATGTAGCCCTGGTCTATGCTCTCAGTTGACAAGCCATACTGATGATGATAAGTATCTGCTGAATGTGCCTACTGTATGCCCGGCATGGTTACATTAGCTATGTGTATAGAGTAACTAATATGAATCAGACACTATACCAAGTTTCGTTTTTTTAATCTTTAAAAATTTTTATTACAACACAGCAGAGCAAGATGGGGGATCACAGACAGGTCTCAAGAGCCCCAAATTTAGGTGGTTTGTTTCCATCTCTAATTCTTAATTTATTGTATCCCTTGCCTGCAGTATTCGTCCCTGTCTAGTCTCTACTTCACTTCCAAGGCGTGTCGTAACTTTCATTGTCTCCACTGAACTCTTAAAAACTCTCATTGAAAATGCCCATCTATCACGTCTTTACATTCTGATAAAAGTAGTTATGTGTACCAGTCATTTGCAACTCATTTAATACTAAAAGCAATATATTGGTTTTCTTATATTTCTACTGATATATGTGTTGTTTCATATAATTTGTAATCTCATGTGCTATTAAAATAGCAAAGATGTTATATATAAGAAGGTCTGATATTTATTTGAATCCCTCATGGTATTTAGTATAAGATAGTATTTTAGAAGTTAGTCTGAGAGACAAATGTTTAGGTTCTAATCCTGGATCCATTGCTTACCAGCTATGTGGCTGTGGACAAGTTTTCTTTGAGCCTTAATGTTCTCATAGATGAAATGGGATGACAGAATGATAATTGCACCACTTCATAGGCTGTGGGGATTTAATAAGAAAAATGCATGCAAAACAGTGACTATTATGCCTGTCATCTAGCAAATGCTCAGTAAATATGAACTAAAATTATTAACTTACTGTTGTCACACGTATGGATGCTTAATAAAAATTGGTATGAGTACAGATTTATTGCAGTTTAGTATGAGGATATTTACAAATGTTAGTGACTCTGTCTCTCTGGGCAGGGGCTAAAGGCCCATGGCCATTGTCAGTCTGGAGAGGAGTGGAATGGTGGTAAGAGGAAGCCGTCTTTCCTTCTGTGCTGAACTGCTAACACTGCTGCCACAGCCATTCCAAAGCATTTCATTGCACATGTCTCAATGCTGAATACTGCACATGTGCGTGCACACACACACTCGCAAACTAGTAGAGCGATAAAATTCTTTTCCATTGGGAGCTTATGGTATCAAGGACATTTTGATGTACATGAAAATTAGAACATAGTGGCAAGGAAAAAAATTTTGTTAACATAAAACACCTTAAAAAATTGAAAGAAGACTCAGAAATTATTTCAGTTCTCTAATTTTACAGATGAGAGGCCAAGGTTCACAGAGATAAAATGATCTGCTCACATTCCCTTAGGTTTTTGTGGAGCTGACACTAGGATCCAGGTGTCCCGACAACCCCAGTGCTCCTTCCATTCAGAGTCCCTGGGCTGCATGTGTGCAGAGGGCCACCACTCTCCTTCACACAGCACAGGTGAAGGGCAACTCTTACACATGTGTAAATGGCAGTACTATTTCCATTTCACCTGTATGTAAATGTAAACAGACAATAAGTACTTTTGTGCTATGCAGTTAAATAATATATACATTAAAAATATATACATTATGGGGGCTACAAGAAAGTATAATGATTAGTTGTGGAGATCTGGAAGAAATATTTCAAGGATGTGTCCTAAGGCACCATGATGGCATGAATTTATCAGAATCAATTAGGGAAGATCCTGTTAATGGCTAAGTTTTCCAGAATTTTTGTTCATATCATATAACTTGCTTCTCATAAGAGGAAACAAAAAAAATGGATCATCAAATTCTAGGCCTTAGAGTTAGAAGATATCTCAAGAAGTTAGTACACCCATTCGATCATTTCTGTCTGATTTTTATTTTTATCCATCACCAAGAGATGGATGTCTGCAACTCTCTAAGGACATTTTATAACCACACATAAAATCTACACTTGAAAAGTCCTTCATCATGTCTAACCTCAATCTGGCTTGCTGCAGTTTAAATCACAAGCACTTATATTGTTCTTCTTAGTGAATGTGGATTGACTGAGCATGTAGAATGAACTCATGTTTTATTCTCTTTTGGAGAAGGTTCTCCATATTCAGACTGCAGTTCTTTTCAAATCTCAGAAGTCTTATCCTTTTTTAGGATGTCATATACACATGGATGACTTTAAGAAATAAATTAAGTGAATGAAAAATAGGAGTAATACAGATATTCTGGAACAAAAGTGACAGGAGAAGAAAATAGAAAGTTATTTATTATTTAAAAAGCAACTAAGAAGGAGGTTGATTGGGTAAAGGCAAAAAATAAGAGAGAAAAAAATCTGTCATTGAATAGTATTTTTATTGGAGAAGAAAATAGGTACAATGAAATTTGACTCATCTTTGCAAGTTTTGCTGAGCAGGAAAATGTGCCTTTAAAATTTCTAGCTATGGGATTTTTCCAGTGCACAGGGAATCTGAGTTCAGGAGGCCAAGGAATGCCAGAAGGAAAGGGATTTTTTGATGCTTGGGGCTCTGAGACTGTCAGTTTAAAAAATGAAAGTAATATAGAAGGGGCAAAGTGACATTTATCATTCTATCTCTCCAGGCTCCTGTCTCTTTAATCAGCTAGCCTGATTTGCCCAGTAAATGATTCCTGAGTGTGTGTGTGTGTGTGTGTGTGTGTGTGCCCGCGCGCGTGTGTTGTAGCTCTGTCAATCCTTGGATTAGAACCAATGATTGCAGCTTGTAGGAGGGCTGTCCAGGGCCAGATTGTACGATGTGTCTCAGTGCCAGAGTATGAGTAGAGATAATTACTGAGAAGTCACACTCTCTCACACCCTCAGCTTTCTTGTTGTGTCCTTCAGCAAAACAGTGGATTTAAATCTCCTTCCACGAGCTTGAGAGTAACGCAATCTGTCAGGAAAGAAAGGAAGAAAAAACCGAACCTGACAAAAAAGAGGAAAAAGAAGAAAAAATATCATGAAAACCATCCAGGCAAAAATGCACAATTCTATCTCTTGGGCAATCTTCACGGGGCTGGCTGCTCTGTTTCTCTTTCAAGGTAAGAGCTTGCTATTGATTTGCCTACAGTAGACCCAGGAATTGTACAGTGTGCTTTATATGATTCGTAGACTCCCGAGTCAGCTTTGCTGCGCGGTTTGCAGGTGGAGGAGAGAGCGTTTAAACAGCATGGCTGGGACTTCATTCTCCCTACCAGGCTGTGAGAATATTGATTTGATTCTGGCTGCGACTGGAATGGGGGAATGTATATGCATAAGAAAAAGGTGTCTGGTGCTCCCGTTAGGTATGTGGCTGTGTGCTGGTCTCCCTGGCTTTATGTACATTCTTGCACACACACATGGCAGAGCATACACGGAAGCAGGGGGAAATTTCAGATTGCGAGGGCAGCAGGGTTGCTAATGTGTTGCTTATGTTACTGGGAAGAAATTACAAGAGGAAACTTTAAATATCGGCCAGTAAACTTGCAAAGCTTCAAGAAGGAGCAAAGGAAAATGCAGGCTAGAAATATCAGGTAACCGCATCCTGTAAGATTCTGGTCAGAGATTCAGCTAAAGGAATGAATCAATTTGCAGCTGCGGTGGACAACTATATTATAGTTTTGAATGTGTTTTGAGGGGTCATTTGTAGCAGGGGCAGTGGGGCTTGGGGAGGATAACAAGCAGATAAAAGGCAGTGGGAACAGGCACGCGCGGGGTTCTGAAATTGTGGAAGGCTTTTCTAAGTTGAAGAGAAAGAGGCAATAAGAATAGAATGCTAATTTTCTGTTTATTATTGGTCTGGAAGCCAAGCCACGGGGGCTACAGTAGAGGGCCGGGCTTGCTCCCTGGCCAAGTGCGTGCTTTTATGTTGACTGTGCTGTGTTGGGTGCATTTGGAATCTGCTTCGACCCTGAGTCTATTTACTGCACCATGTGTCCCCACACTCTGTCCCAGCTCTTCTGTTCCAGCAACAGTATTATCTGCTAACCTGCTTGTTCCCACCCCCCCTGCCCTTTGGTTGGGTATGTGTGTGTGGGGGGGTGGGTATCTGGCTTGCCTTTTTCATATTAAAGATACCTGAACTTGTAGGGATTGAGATAGGCAAAGAAACTTTCCCTGGGTGGTCCAGCAGGTTCTCCGAGAGGATCCCAAGCAGAAGCTCTGTCCTGGGCAGTTGTATTCCTAGAGGAAAGTTTGGTTTCACAGGTGAAAAAGAACAGGGAGTCCCTCTTACCTCTTTCTCTTCTCCTACTGCAATATGGAGTTCTCATGGTCTCAACTGAGTCCCCACCTCTAATCCTGCTGACCTCCCTCTTAGGGTAGGCATTGTGGACCTCTGCTATCCCCCCGACATAGGTCGCAATGACTATCATGAAGACCTATGCAAGGTGGGCAGAGGGAGCAGGCTGGGAAGAATCAAATGTGTGTGTACCCTTGGCTGCAGCTCCAGGAGTAAGGCAAGTGAGGACTGAGGGTTCTGAGTCAGATGACAAGGAAGTCACAGCCGTGGATTTTGCAGGGATATCCTTGACATCGCCTGCCGCTCTCAGCCTCGGGATCTCTCTCTTCTCCCACGGGGGCATTGATGGGTGTGAGAGTGAAGGAGCCAACTTGGAAGCATCCTTGAATGACTTCTCTTACGTAACAGGGAGCAGCAGCAGCGTGTGTGTGAGTGTATGCATGTGTGCATGTGTGCGTGTGTGGGGTATGTGCTCACCCTTGCTCATTCTGGGTGTACAGGGGCTCAGCCAGTGAGGTCAGAGCCATAGCACTGGCCATGGGGAAACTGAGTTCAGGGCTGGGTTCCCTTGCGGAAAACAGCTTCCATCACATAACCACAGAAATGAAGGCTAATTAGGGAAGCGGTAGATTAAAGGGTCAGAGAAGGGAAAGTGAAGGTCCCAAGTCCTTGATAATTCCCATCTGTCCTGAGGTTTGTGTCTCTTCTATCTGTAATATTAAACTGGAGACAATGACCAAACTTCAGCCATCAACAGCCCCATTGGCAGCGTGCCAGGAGCCTTAGGGCCAAACTGAATTTACATATAAATTAGCATACGTGATTATTTTTTCATCAGAAATAAATGCAGGGAAGCATAATATTTGCTCATACTTTGAATCATCCATGAATAGATGAGTAGAAAGCAGTGGTGCAAAATTCTCCAGGGTGAAATCTGATTTTGTGATCTTGTTCCTATCTTGAGGTAGGGATGGAAGTGACAAAGATACCTCAGACCTCCTCACATTTTCCGCAATCCTGAATTTCCTAAGAAGAATAATGGCCTTATCTGTGCTGCCCACCTCAAAGCCAGCTCTGAATAGGCTTCAATCTGTCACAATAGAACAAGGCTGCCCAATTTTAAGGCAGAATGACCCCCAAAGACTCCCAGACCACATGCCAGTCGAAGCAGCAAAGGTGATGGCTGTTTTCTCTTTCAGGGGATGGAAGCCAGAGTCTGCCAGCCATCTCTTATCAAACTTACAGAATTACTGAGGCAGCCCAGGTCTTGGCTGCAATAATCCACCCCTATTGCATTGACCCAGTGGGACTAGTTAGAATGCAGTGCACATTCCAAGGCAATTTTTTCTTCACTGGTTTTGTTTTAAGCTGGTTCTTCTTAGAGCTGCTACTTCCTGGGTTTCTTGCCTTCTGGAAAAGGTATGTTCTGTTCTAGTGGCAGGTTATGAACCCCTCGCCGACTTGCTCCTCTCCCCAACCCAAGCAGCAACCAAGATCCAGCTTAAGGGCAGGGGATTTCTGAGGGAATCAGCACTAATTAGTGATGAGCAGGATGGCGGGGGTGGGACGGGGGCAGTGATTAGCACCCTGGGGCTCTGGCCCTAAGACACACCAGGGTTGATTAACTAGCAGCTTCTCTTTCTGGGAACAGGAGCCAGAAAGCTGGATCAGGCGCTGTCCTTTTCAGCACATCGCCTACCTTCTGCCACTGAGAGGCTCTGAAAGGAATGGCTGATTGGGTTGAACTGCAGCTTTACTCTTTCTAGAAACTCAAGCATTTCTCTTTCGAAGGATTAATGCTCATTTTTAACACCTTCTGATAAGCTTGGCTAGATTCCTGTCTTACCTTTCTAATTTTCTCTCATCTCCCCACATTCCGCATCAACTTATCTGCTCGCTTGAGACACGAACAAGGCAGAATAGAAAGGAAAGGAGGCTGGGCTAAGTTTACACTTTCCTTCACTCAGTGCTGACAGCATGGAGACTGTTCAGCTGGGCAGCTCGGCCAAGTACCTGCCACTCTCAGTAAGCATTTGAGTGCCAGCAGCAGCCTGAGTTGGGCAACGCTGTTAAAATGTGAAGGAGGCAGTTGAGACCATAATAATGTTTACTGGCAAAGTGAAAAATCAGCTGGAGTAGTTGGGACCCTGGGCCTTATATAAGCATTGTAAGCGCTTGGAAACATGGCCAAAAATGAAGTACATAAATAAAATTTTAAAAGACGGAAGAGGGACAGAGGAGGTTCACAAAGTGGACCCTCACTACTGTGCTCGGAGCTGCCAACTTGGCGCAAGTTGTACATAGTACAGCAAAGGCTGCTCACCTTCCTCCTTCCTACTCAGAGGTCCTCTGAGCATTTAGACTGGAGAGCGCCCACAGTGACCAGGGGCCTTGCTGCAGGAAGGCCATTCTTGGGACTGCAGCTTTAGTTACCAGGTGCAAAGTTTAGTCCTGGTGCTAGTTCTTCCTTTTTGGCATTTTAAAGGCCAAATATAAGCCCCAAACCCCTTTTTATTAGCTTCAACATCGAGTCCCTGACTTCTGTTGTTTATCAGTGAATCTCTGCTAGAATGCTTGTATTAAGAAGTGCAGAGATCCTTGAAGGGTCTTTCCTGGTTCCCTTCTTGAGGGGCTTCACTTGGGACTCTCTTCTAGTGGTTCACTGAGGCTCTGTCCTCTGCATGCATGGTAGTCTAGCAGCCCTGAGATACAGCGACCTGGGCTAGTACCAGTTGCTTGTCATGGGTGGGCCTAACAAACCAGTGTTGGTTTCAGCCATAGTTTACCCCTTGAAATGAAGTGAGCTCTCTTGATGTCCTAAGAAGTGGCAACATTTCTGAATCAATATGGGACACAAGATTCTGGCATGTGCAAGAAACACATGCTGACAAGATTTGCAATGCTATTGGCTGTCTACTCATGGTGGAAATGCTTTGGATGGGACTATCACATCTGGGATTTAGTTCTGTTTCACGTTTTTTGGTTTAGAGCTCATGGTCCTGCTCCAGACCACCAACTAGAATGCTAAAGATGCAAAAACAAACAAACAAACAAAAAACACCTTTGCTTTATTTCTAATCTTAGCAGCAGTCCTACAGACTCTTTGGGCACTTGAATGAACATGCCTTCAAGATTTCCAGCCAGTTTTGGTGGCCTCCATGGGGAACATGTATATCTGAACTCAAAATTTTCTATGTTTTCTGCAGGGGAAAATCTTTCCCTCTGTTAGCCAGTCTCCCCACCTGTCTGCCAGGCTGGAGAGCAAGTCCCCTGGGTGTTGTGAGGATTCATTAATGCTTGTAACACTCCAAACATGTGGTGCTAAGTGGAACTCCATGCTGAGACTGGTTGTATTTATGCAGTTTACTTCCTTTCTGCTCTGTTGGCTTGTTACATGTTTACTTTATGTCTATAGTCTTTGGAGATTAAATAAAACAGATTAAATATACAAAATGGAAACATGCAAACATAAGGTAATTAATGGCACAGGTTAGATGGGGCCTGGCTGTTTTATTGTAGCCATCCTCCCCAGTGTCTCCCTCGACCTTCCTATTCCACTACAGAATGCACTGGAAGGCCATAGGGGCTTTAGAAAAAAACATACAGGGAGCATGCCTCCCATCCCTTTGTAAAAGGAGACTTTTGCATGGAGATACAATGCTGTCAGGGTGAATGGCAGAGAGGAGGAGCATGGGGGAGGAGGAAAGCTGGAGCTAGAATTGTTCTAGGAAAAAAAACAGCTCTAATCTGGATTGGAAAAAAGTAGGAAAAAGAGGACTCTATCCTTTGCTTAGACTATGATTTTGTTTAATGACCTCTGAGAGCTTTGTATTTTAATTTGTCTATTTATTTATGCAAACTTCTGGATTAAGCCTGCTCTTGCTATCACTGCTTAAACTCAAAAGCCCTTAAACTTAAAAGAGGTATGTGTTGATCCACCTTACCTCTCATTCTCTCTCTCCTCCATTTCTTCCTCTTTTTTTCTCCCCTTTCCTTTCTCCTTCTTTCCGCCTTCTCTCCCCCCTTTTTTCTTCCTTTCATTTTTTTCTTCCGCTCTATGGGAAAAATAATTGATCAACTGACAGATCTAGGTCAAGCTGCAGGAGTTGCTCTGCTTCATACAGACTTGCCTAGGAGAAGGAGGGGACAGTCTGTCTATCCAGTTCACAAGGAGGCCAGATGACACTGTGCAATAAAAGAGAGGGAGGGAGAACTAACGAACTGATGGCTAAGTTCAGCCACCCCCAATAAGGATATCTAGGATCCTATTGATTACAAAGTCCTCAGCTATTTGCTATCCCTGACACTCTAATTTTCCATATCCAATTTATCATCTCCTCTTTCTTGCCTTTTGCTCATCTTCTGTGCCTTGCTTGCTCTCCAGTTTTCCTCATTCTTCTTTCTACTTACCCTTCCTTTTCTCTTCTTTAATCCTCTTTCCAAAACCAGGGCAGATCACAGAATCTCCCTCACTTAAGTCACATTAGAGAAACAACCTTTTGTTTATTTGTAAGAAGAAAAACAGCAACCCTGTCAGAAAAGCTCTGTAAGTCATTTGCAAACTGCAAAGCAAACCAACAAAGATTCACATTTTCATTGCTGAGAAGAGAGTATTTCAAGAGAGACTGTCAAGCTAAGAAATCAAATATTGGAAAACACATTCTTCAGCTTTGTTACTAAGGACATCTTAGGTAACTAAATTTAATTTCTTTGTCTTTTTTTTTTTGGCTTCTCTAGGAATATTGCCCTTTACAGTAATAAAAGACTGATCAAAAGACTGGCTGGTTTTGGCTTCACTTGCTCATTTAAATTTATTCTCCAGGGTGCTTCCTTTGCTTTAGCTTGGTGGTATCATCAAATTCTAAACCAACACAGATTATCTAGTTGTTCATTTGTTCATTGGTTCAGTCAACCAGCACATGTTTATTGAGCACCTACTGTGTTCCATCTTTTGTTTGTTTGTTTTAGATGCTGCGAATACAGCAGTGATTAAAACCACCTAAAGGATGAGACCAAAGATAGAGTATATGTCCCAGATTTGGCTTGTCTTTCCATCCTTTTTAATACATTTGGAAGCATCAATAGGTGTGGCAGTAGCAAGGGGGACAACTCAGTGACACAGCCTCTGTTTGTGTGTGTGTGCATGTGCAAATGATAATGGGCAGCAAGAAAGCATCAAACCTTGATCCTTGTTTTTAGATGGGGATCAATGGGGGAGAATACACGACTCCAGCTCTGTGTTAATAATAAATAACAGACACTGCCTTTGCTACTCCATGGTGTCTCCTGCCAAGAAGGAGCTTATGGATATTTGATGTTCTCTCAGTTAATGTGTGGACAGTGAAACTGGTGGAAATTAGTTGGCTTTGTGACCATGTCCTCTCATCATTAGAGTTACTGGTTGATCTTTAGTACTATTGCCACCCTATCTGTTGGCCTATCCAACTCCATGTGCTCTGCCTTCTGTACAGAAGTAGAGGGTAAAGAAGTTAAGGGGAGAATACTTTTATAAGACAAAATAAGGATTTGCCTCAGGGAGCTAGTCTGGATGGGGCAAATGCAGTTTAGAGAACCTCTTTGAGGGGTAATTTAAGACTACCTCCCTTCTAAGAACCCTTTTATTTACTACCCACTCACACATCCTAATTTAGGATTCCTGGAATAATAAAAATGCATTGTGATTTATTTGTTCTCCTCTGGTACTATTCTGTGGTTGAGACACAAGCCTTTCAATCCATCAACTTGTTTTCAGCTGTATGTACCCAAAGAGAATATAGCTTCTCTTATGCTCACACTGGATGCTTTAGGATGATCACTCACCTAGCTGCTTCTACCACATTTCCGTAGTGGCAGAGGTGATTATTCTTAGCTTTTCTCATGCAGCAGAACCTTTCTCATAGATCCATGATTCTTCCAAGTCAAGCATCTTAGAGCAATTCTTCATCTTCTGGCCCTATCTCAGAAGTTGGTAGGTCCACAGGAGGTAGGTACAATTTGTTTTTATTTGTAATACTCCCATTCTCTAAGCCAGTGGTGTTCCATAAAATTGCCTCAGGAGTTTTATAAAAATACTAATGTCTGGTCTCCATTCCAGACTGATTAAATCAGAATCACTTCATGATGTGGTCCTCAGTGGTATTTTTAAGGGCTCCGTCAAAAGTCCTAATCTGTGGCCAGGTATGAAAACTGTGCCTCTAAAGTCAACTGAAAATTATCTGTGACCTTGTGTATGACACGTCCCCTATGTAAGCCTCAGTTTTCACATCTCTAAAATAAAGCAGTATGACTAAAAGATTTTCAAGTGTCATTTCAAGTTCAACATTTTGCAATTCTGCAAATAGTCTTTTTAAGTATGGTACTTGAAAGGTAGTGGTGCTAGAAGAAAATATCCAGAGGCAGTCTCTGCTTGCAGGAAGCTAAAAATATAAACACGATCACAGATTGACGACCAAAGTCAGAACGTGTGAGTGAATTGTGTGCACAAAAACACTGCATACTGTATCATACAGACTATCTCACATACCCATATATGCATGTATGTCTTTATCTGTAAGGCATTCTTAATTTGGAGAAAGGGTTAACTAGTCCAGCATTTCAGGTAGGAGGAATCAGAAATTATAATAACTGTTAATTGATCAATCTTGTAAGAGAAATTCAGGAGACTTTTGAATATGGGTCAGGAATGAATGTGTTAGAGTTGGATTGAGAGAGTGCTAAGTGACGATGGGCCTTAGAAGAAGCTCCATTTATAAGTGCGAAGATCAGCATAGCCTTCGTTTTTCTCCCCAGGAATTGGTTATCTAGCCCGTTGCTCCATTGCTCTCCTTCTCATTCCCAGCAAAGGCTCAGTCTCAGAACCTCAATGGCAATTTTTCAGCTGATGTGTTAGGCAGAAATCATTCTGGCTCCACTCTTTGAGCCAGGTCCATTCTTGAAGTACATGCAGGAGTGAAAACTTGTCTGTTTTTGATGGAGTCAGCATGGCTAGGGGGCACAGGGAGAACAGAGCTATCTTGCAGATTTGTGCCAAGGGCAGTCAGTGGATAACTCATAAGATGTTCACACTGCCAGCTTCCCAAAGTGTTCACACTGCAGTGTCAGCCAACCCCAGAGTCACAACCAGAGTAAGCCCAGAGGAACTTTCAAGATGATTTATTTCAATCCCTCCCTTTAAGCTCTAACACCTCAAAAATGCAACTGTAGAGGTTCTCTAGCTTCTATCTCTAATAAGGGAACCTACATCTTTCTTAGATAGTCTATTGTATCTGGCCTTTAGGAAGATAGGAAGAAAAGAAAGCAAAGAAGAAGGATCTATCTGGGAAAAAATTATAACATAGTGTCTATAACATTGTCTGGATCCAAACACTGGCTCTGTCACTTCCTAGTTTGAAAGTTTTAGCAATTTAATCAACCTCTGTGTGATACATTTCTCTCTTTTATAAACCGTGAGACTTACTTTAAGACTGTTATGAGGATTATATAAGTTACTGCAGATAAAGTGCTTGGAACACTGCCTGGCACATAGTAAGGTCTCAATAAATATTACCTAATAGTATTATGATTGTTACTAAGACTACTACCTACAGGACAAGAATAATTTTTCTTCAACGTGACTTTTCTTCAAATATTCGAAAACATGATTCCCTGCCCTTCTCCTTCAAATCTCCTCTTGATTAGGTTAAATATGCCAAGCTTTTTATTATTATTATTATTTTTTTTAAATTTTCTATATAAGCATCCACTGAGAGGGTGCTGATTGTCCTTTTCTAAAGTTATTCTGGTTACTCTGTATTCTTCTTTAAGTATTCTTCTCCCAGTTGCTCTAAGTAGCCCAGAACATTATAAGATATGGTCTCTTCTGATTCCAAATCCAAACAGAATGAAGTCTCAGCACTTTGGGAAGGTGCAGTAGGTCTTAAGGGTCTAGCCCTGGGTTGCCAGCCTCTCACCTGATTGCAGATCCTCCTGGTTTTATGGACCTCTTGAAGTTCTCTACCATGCCCTCCTCACAACATGTGCACATACTGCTCTCTCTGCTGAAGGCTGCCGTTGTCGACCTCACAAATACCTGTTGTAATAGAGACAAAATTCCAGTTTCAGCATCCTTTTGAAGCCCCCCATTCCTTCTTTCATGTTTTCATTGCTCTTCATATCCACCACCCATCTGCTTATACATCTATCTTCCTTACCAGACTGTGAGCCTCTGGAGGTCAGGAACTGCTTTATTTATCTTTACATTCCTAGAACAGCTAGTACAGTACTTAGCACAAATGCGGCACTCAGTGTTTATGGATGGAAAGATAGGGGTGTGTGTGTGTGTGTGTGTGTGTGTGTGTGTGAGAGAGAGAGAGAGAGAGAGAGAGAGACAGAGACAGAGACAGAGACACAGAGAGAGAGAGACACAGAGAGAGAGAGACAGAGAGAGAGAGACAGAGAGAGAGAGAGAGAGACAGACAGACAGACAGACCAGTGTGAATGTGCCCTGGACCTGAGATCTTATTAGGATTTTTCCAAGAGTCATATAAATCTGTTGACTTATAGTGAGCTGTTGTTAACCCAACCCTTTCTTACTCTATGCCTGTGTTGTTTTACTGTGTACACAACAACCTGACCTCGGACTTATCCTTTCTGAAATCATCTTGTTATATTCAATTCATATCTTCTTTCTGACAAGCTCTTTTTTGGACACTAAATCTGTAATCCCATATATTAGTAATCCCTCTTGGCTATAAGTAATACGCCATATAATATGAGCACTTGCATAGTGGTAGATGAGCTCAATGTTTCTGACACACTCACCCAAGAGCAGAAAATAGTCACTCTAGTGGTCACTAGATCAGATGAGTAGAGGAAAGGAGAGCTATCTGAACCTATGCTGACATTAGAGGGAGCAACAGGGACAAGGGAAGTTTGGGTGTAAGAAGGGAAAAAAGTGACTGGATGGACTTATTTAGCTGAAGAGGAAGTGGTCAAGTGTTCCACTTATTCAAGTCTATTATTTTTCTTTCTTCCACAAAGTTTTCCATTATGGTATTTGACTTTCCTCTTAAACAATCAAAAGGAAACTTGGCTCAGACATGTAAAAGATTTAATGACAACTTTTTTCTAAATGCAATTGGTAATACATAGACATCTGTAGTTGAAAAAACCATTTTGCTAATAGTGAAAACAAGAATTAATTAATTGTTCTATATTTCTACTTTATTTTCCCTTAAACCTTCTTAATAGAAGGATCTAAATGTCTTATCATCATTGTTTTGATTAGTCTCTTGTACTACTAAAAACCAAAATAATTTAATCATCAAATCCAAAAGCTTTTTTATAGACTTCTAGAATTACAAAATACCTTGGAATTTGCCCAGGCTCCCACCCAAGGCAACAGTCCCACTTGAATGATGTTCATTAATTCCTGCTCAACAATTTCAGAGATTTTCAGTGAGCATATTTTCACTACCTGAGTTGTGACTCTCAATTCTCACTGTCAGAATCACCTGTGGAGATAATGATAAGCAGATGACCAGGTCCAACTCACAACGATTCTCAATGAATAGGTCAGAATAGGGCAGAGTTATCTATACTTTGAAACAACTACAAATGATTCTATCATGCAGATAAATCTGAGAATAATGGATATTAGCATCCCTTTTCATAGCTGATAAACTCTGTGAGAAAACACTATTTTGGCAGGCATTTATGATATCAATAGTATCTTTTCTCTTTATAAACAGTGCTCTAAATTTGTTCAGCAGTGTGCCCATTCAAAATACTCACCTCCTTCATTCCCATACAGATGGGTATGTATGGTCATAACATGTAGTTCAGGTTAATGGAGTGTAAGCACACTTTTACTGGGTTGGGTTCTGAGAATTGCACTTAGGGAGACCGTGCTTTTTGGATCTTACTGTCCTCCCTTCTTCTTGACTAAGAGATTGGTATACTACCGAAAGCTTTTACAGTGACAAAATGGATTTGCTATTTCAATAAACCAAAAATAGTTGAGTATGGACACTTCCATATGGCTCAATCTAATAGAAAGATCTCAGATCCAAGATGACATAGCAGTTGACCAGTTCTAGAATACATATTTACACACTTATTATCACTTTTTAAAAAATCCCTATTTAATTAGGCTTCTATTACTTGTAGCTGAATACAATCATAGTGAATCAATGTAGAGAAAAAATTTGCATCTTCCTAATTTCTGTCAACCAGAGTTCCTCAAAATATAAGCAGTAATGTGTGATCCACCTTCTAAGAGATGACTATCATAGACCTTACTTATGACATTCTTAGTTTCTTCTCATGATTCCCATGGGCATAAATTCTAGACCACTAATTATCATGATCACTATACTCTGAACTCTCTCCAGTTTGATAGTGATTCACTAAAAGGTATTACCAGACAGATTCTTCCAGATGCTGTCTGATTGGCAAAGTGGGGAGTGGACTATTTCCTACCACATTTTGGACTTTATGGTTCTATACATCCACCCTATTATAGTGTTAGATTCTTTTATTTTTCAGATATACCACACTACTTGTTCACATTGATGTTTTACTAAATTCTCTGACAAAATGTTATTATACAAGATGTCTCCTATCCTAGTTTACAGTTAGTTTTCTTTAAATGTTTCTTTTAAGTGTTTGGAAGTTTTATTGTACCTTGGGTTCATTATTTAAATTCATTAAGATTATTTTTGTATTCTGATGAGCTGTCATCATCAGCTTTATGTCATTCCCAAATGATATAGATATGCCATCTCCACATGATCAAAGTGAATGAAAAAGAAAAAGAAAAACGACATACTAGATCCAAGAGAATGGACAAGTTCTTATTTACATTTATATTTAACCTATTTCAGAATGATTTATTCAGACCATACAGTGTACTAACCACAAGCAATAAGACATAGTTCTTACGCTCAGTGAAGTAGACAATTTCATACAACATGGTAAGTGCTGAGATAAAAACAAGTGTTTGCTATGGCAGCATCTAGAAGATTTTTCAGGTCAGAGAAATCTAGAAGGAAGAGATGTTAAAGCTGAGACAAAAAGATGACTAAACTGGACCAGGGAGGAAAAGTGATGAGTGTTACAAGTGGAGGGAACTGCATATTTCAAAGCCTAGAGGCAGGAAAACATGGTAGGAATTTAGGAATTTACTATCCATTTGGGCTAGATTGAGTGTGTTTGTGTGATTGGGGTGGGGCTTAAGAGGAAGGGAAGAGGGTTATAGTAGAAAGACAAGAGGTTTAGGTAGAGGTGTAGGCAGAGATCAGACCTTGAATGACCTTAAGGGTTTTATTAATATTATACTGAGGGAAGAAACTGTCTTGAGGGGTTGTATGCTAGATAGTAATATGATCAGATTTGCAGTGTTAATTGTTGAATAGTATTATTTAGTTTACTTAAAAATGTTAAAATGTTACTCTAGTTATAGTGTGGGAAATGAATTAATAGGGGGCAAGACTAGAGGCAAAGGGAACTCTGAAAGAATGTTTGGTCAATCAGGCATGAATTAAGCAGGGTGAGAGCTGCAGAAGTGGAGAGATAAGACAGTATTCGAGTGTTTTAAAGGTAAAAGGGTCATGACTTGTAGATGGAGAGCAAAGGGGAACATAAGTGATAGGGAAATAAAAAAAGACTTCTAGTTCTGGGTAAATAGCACATAGGTGAATTTTAGGGCGATAGTGATGAATGCAGTTTGGGTCATGATGGTTTTGAAGGTGCCTGCTGGACAAGGAGCTCTCCAATATGAAGTAGTTTAGATCTAGCTGGAACTTTGGAAAGATATCTGAGCTTGAATGAAAATGGTCTTCAACACAGATATAATTAATTACCCAGGAAGAGAGTAGAGTATATATTAAGAGAAATGAGTGCATACCACTACTATTTAAGGATTGGGAAGAGAAGAAATCTTGGAAATACAGTTGACAAGAAGTGGCCACAAACATGCAAGAAAAACCAGGAGAACATGATAACATCAAGATCAAAAGATGTGTTTGGGGAAGGCAGGAACATGAACAGTAAAAAATGCTGCTGCAGGATCAAGTAAGATTATACTTAGTGACAAGACTATCTTGTGTTCCCTTCAGAGAACAGTTTTATATGATGAAGCTATAGCGTAGGAGACAAAATTGGAGTGGGGTAAGGATATAAAACATGTGGATAATTATTTCAAAAGCTTTTTTGTTTGCTTGTTTTATAAAGAAAAGAGGGAGAAAGTAGAGCGAAAGTAGAGTGCAGCTGGAGAAAATGTTGTTGCTTTTTGAGATAGAAAATATCTCTTTAAATGCTGATGGGCAGGGGCTAGGAAAACAGATGCATGAATTGAAGATATAGATGATGAAAAAGTTCTGGGGATGGATGGTGATGATTGTTGCACAATATTGTTAATATACTTAATGCCTCTGAACTGTACACCTAAAATCGGTTAAGATGGTAAATTTTATGTTGTGTATATTTTACTCCAATAAAGAAAAATGAAAGAAAGAGAAAAATTAGCTGTCCTTGGGATAATGTAAATGCAGGTACACATTTAAGCTTGGTGGCAGGAAGTTAAAAGGGGTTTAAATTTGATGGTTTTTTTTTCTCTGAGCATAATTTGGGGAAAATGTGTGTTGACATGCATGTGTGGACAGGTTCATGTGTGTATGTAGGATGGTTCTCCAGAAAGCAGAAAATAAATAAAATAGTCACTTGTATAATAGTCACTTGCAAAAGAGCTGCTAATGAATCAGAAAATTTTCACATAGTCTTAATCATGGCTTTCTTCATGGCATTCACTTTTCTCTGGATTTTTAAAATATAATAGAACCCACTCCTACATGAATTTCCATCTCTTTTTCTGGTTCTGGTCCTACCATTTAGAGATGGTAGCAGGCCATCCCCTAAACATGTTCAAAGCTCATCTCTGACTCTTCTCTTGCATTAATTCTCTAAGAAATTACAAAGATATATACTTTCAGAGTTTACAGAGAATACTTATATAAAATATATTTCTTGATCTCCACATCAATCAGAATATCTTTTTCTCAGCCCAGTTCTATCATTAACTCTTTTCAAATTTAGTATTTTTTTTCTGAAGACTTTATTTTCTTCATCTGTAAAATGGGGTATTTAAACTTCCTTGATGTAGCTTCATGTTTAATTGAATTATGTTTGTGAGACCTGTCACTCAATACATGTTGGAAAAGTTAAGGCTAACGATTTTACGAGAGCTTTTGAATAGTGCAGGTATTAGTACTTCGCCATCAAAGTCATCCTTAGCTTCTCTCCTCTTTCTTACTCCTACTCCAGAAATCATTCACCCACTAGATTCATTTCTGCCCCTGCTGCTCTCCTGTGTCTGTCCCTCCTCTCTCACCTTTTGCCATTGTCTTATTTAAGGCTTAAGTCATTGCTTTCTGAATTAACGCAGCCTCAGAATAGGCCTCCTGCTACTAGTTTACTTCCCAGCTCAGCCCAGTCTCCATCTTGCCAATAATTATCTTGCTAAAAAAAAAATTGTCAACTCAGTCTTTCAAAGTCTTCACTAGCCCTATATGGCTTTCAAGATAAAGTCCAAGTTCTTTAACTGGGCCCAGAATGTACTTCCCTATCTTGTCCCTCACTGGTACAGGCTCTGGGACACTGCCCCAGACACTGATACCTTTTCACTGCACAGTACCTTTGCACATGCTGCTCTCTCTGCCAGTGATGTCTTTCCTGCAGGATCACCACAGTGCAACACTATACATACTTGTTTTCACGTTGAGGATGATAGCAAAAATCAGACCAAAAAAAAGAACTTAAAAGCCTGAAAAAGTAGAAAAGTGTTTTGAGGTCTACTTTAACCATTTTTGTACCCAGCCTTCATGTGGACCTCTCCCAGCAGTTCCTCATTTCTAGTCTGCACGAAGGAAGGAAGGAGTCTCTGCCACATAAGGTCATTACAGCAGTGGCTGTCCAAGTGTGGTCCCTGAATCAGAGAGTCGGCGTCTAACACCTGCTTTCTGCCTTTTAAGAAGCACTTCCGATGATTGACACTAAATTTTGAGAATCACAGTCTTAAGGAGCTGTGAAGCACAGATGAAGGGAGCCCTGAAGGAGAGGGTCACTCCCAGTATGGGCTCCGTGAGTCAAAAAAAGTCATGGGCCCTACCCGCACTGGAAGAGCTTCAGTTTCTCTGGATAAATACCACCTTAGAAAAAACTCAGCAGGACAAAGCAAGTTTGGTGGTCTATAAGCTATGAAAATATGTAAACTATAAAAGTACATACATATTCCCTTTTCCTAGGTTTGCCGGATTTAGCAAATAAAAATCCAGGATGCCCAATAAATCTGAATTTCAGATAAGTAACAAATAATTTTTATTATTCACAGCACATGCTTATATTTAAAAAAATATTCATTTACCTGAAATTCAAATTTAACTGGGCATCCTGTTTTTGTTCTGTTTTTATCTGGTGCCCGACATCTGTCCCTAAGTGTTCAGTACATTAAAAAATTGATCAGAATCAAGTGTCTAAAAGATGGAAATTTAAGTGTTAATAACTTTTTATTTTGTTTTTGTTTTACTTTTTGTTGGGGAGGTATATGATTGACAAGGAAGAAAAAGAATGGCTGCTCTTTCTGGCTCATTGTATTATTTGTAAAATCTACATTTGGGTGAGGAGAGAGAGACAGAGAGAGACAGACAGAGACAGAGAAGGAGAGAGAGAGAGAGACAGAGTTAGGGACAGAGACAGAGACAGAGAGACAGAGAAACAAGATGGTAGTCGAATGTGGCCCATATGCCAGAAAGTTCATCCCCTCAGTTGAAATAACTGAGCACCTATTATGAACCAGGCCCTGTAACTGTATCCCCAATCTCCACAAGCTTTGTGGAGATTAAACTCCCTTCTTCAGGCCTTGGCTCCTGGGCAGGTTTTCCACAGCTACCCTTACACCTGTCTCAGGTGAAAGGATGCCACCTTAAAGGGTGGGACTGTGGTGCTGTGACTGGAGAATGAATGACAGGCTTCCTAACAAGATGCAGCTGAGGGAGCGGCTTGCTGACAGAACAATTTGCTGGTGCCCAGAATACCAGCCCAGCCTCTCTGCAAAGCAGCAGCCTGGGCGTCAGGAGAAATTTCAGGTTTTATAATTCGCCTTGGTGTCAGATTTTCTACAAGCCAGCATACTTCCCACTGCGCTTTTCCAGACCTGCCACCTTGACACGCTGTCCACTGAGGTTTCCAGAACCCCAGGAACAACTCGTAAAACTATTCCCGCTTTTCTCCCTCCTGATTCACTTGTGTTTATGTAAATGACTGGAAAAGCAGTTTTAGGCTTATTTTTGAAGCTTAAGGCTTGGTTAGAAGCCTATTATTGAAAAATCAGCAACTGAAAAGCAACTTCTTAGACAATGAATTAGCAGCTCAATGACTGTGTATAATGGGAGTATACTGTAACTGGCTGCATTACAAATAGGAACTCCCCTGGGATGCAGTAATCAAACCCATGGCAACAGGTTGTCTGTTTCAACCCAGAGTGAGTGATCAAAGGAGATTTGCAGTTAATCCAAATATAACAGAGAGGTATTCAAGAAAAGGCCAGAAAAGGAGAGACTAGAAGGGTTAGGGGTAACCAGAGCTTTCTGACCTGGAGTTCCAGGTCAGAGAGAACTTTGGGGACAGGGGACAAAATTGATCCATCTGAGCACTTGAGGCATCAACTTTGTAGAGGAGAAACAGACTTGGCTTTACAGTGAAGCAAACCAGAAGATTAATCTTAGCAATTGCTTCCACTGGACCCTTAATGTACAATTTAGGAATGAATTAACTATTTTTCAGTGATTTGTTTCGAAATTCTGAGTCCTATACTGTTTGGGGGTAGCAGGGTGAGTTCAGGGGTGGGGAATCGCTTGTTCCAGCTGGGAGGTTCTGGTTAGGTGGTGGTACTACCCCGTATTTCAGGAGGCAGTTAAGTTTGTATGCCTGTCTCTGTGATTCTCAAAGTGTGCTCCAAGCAGTATCAGCATAACCTGGCAACTTGTCAGAAATGCCGATTCTCAACCTCATCCCCACCCCTACACCCCAGACCTATAGACTCTCGGAAACCGTAAAGTGAAGCCAAGCAGTCTGCTTATGAAGAAGCTCTCCAGGTGATTCTCATCCTCGCCAAAGTTTGAGAACCACTGGTTAATCTGATCACCTGGATGCTGTAGGTACCAGGTAGTGAGTACTCAGGTCTCTTATGTGGGCTTGTGTGTGAGCGAACCCATAGCCATCTCCAGATCCTGGAACAATTCTGTGCTGACCCACTTATCTCCTCATGGAGCTACGAGGCTATAAGCAAAGGAATTTAATGTTTATTAAACATGAACTATTACTCAATGCCAGGCACTGGTAAATGTTTTTATGTGTGATATTATATCCAATCCTTTCTACAACCTTGTGAGTTAGGAATTATAGATATGATTTTATTGCTGAGAAAATTTTGGCTCAGAAAGGTCAACCTGCCCAGGTCTGAGTGTCTCCCCAGTCTATACTTTTATCATGATCCCACACCATGTCTCTGACACATATGTCCTCTGCCCCCAGAATGCCACACATGCCACCTACACAAAGCAACTGCCAGCCTGGCAGGGCCCCAATTCTATACTTCCATCCCTCCCCCACCCCACCCGACTCTTTGCCTCATGTTAATTTCCCACCTGAGTACTGAGTACTTTATAAATAGCAAATCTAAAATGAATTTTCTACCAGCGATCATTAGCTCCCTTGACATCCATTAAACATTCTCGCAAGCAGAGAGAAGTGACAAAAGGGATTGATTTTTACAGTATGCTTAATAGGGGAAAAGAAAGAAAGGTGTTGACAAGTCTTTTTTTTTTTCCTGTCCTGATATCATGAGGAATTTGAAATCAGTCAAATGACTTTTATCTGAAAAAAAGAAGGCTAGGACTGGGGGCGGGAGGAGAGAGGGTGGGAAGAGAGGAGCGGCTTCCCCAGCACCCTGCTCAGCCCATTTCTGTATCTGACAGGTAAACATGAAGTTAGTTAGCTTGTGCCAGCCACCAAGATGAATATGTCAGATTTAATGCTTCAAAATATATAGGGTCCAAGCCAGGGAGAGAGTGGGGGTGGAGGAGGAAAGCAAATGGTATTCAGAGAAAGGGAGAATAACCAATCTTCTGCTGAAACTACTAGAAGAATAAATGTGTTGATGAAATAGTTGAAGTCAGAGAAGGCTGGCATATGAGGCACTGTAGCTGAAAATTTAACTTTGATTTCAATTTTCATATTTGTCAGCAATAATTAGATTCACAAAATGTTTTGCCACTGTTCTAAAATACTAATAAGTAGAGGCCTTTGTAGTGTAGTTAATGGAGTCTTTTTCTCCTAGTGGTCTAGAAAAATTCCATTAAAGCAAAAAGTCATACTATATCGCTTCAATATACATGGGCTCTGCTGCTGAGGTAACGCCATCCCAGAGACTGGAGCCCTCTGTTTAAGCACAGAGCCCCTGGCTCGAAAGGGGTTTGGGATTCATATGCCTCAGCTGCCTATCATTTCTGACCTTCACAGACCTCTCTGGGTCTTGGGGAAAGCCAGCCAGCCAGAGACAAAAGAAAAAGCAAATTCAATAAAACACCATCGAAAGAATAAGCCTTTATAAGCATTACCTCCTGGAGCAGGTTGAAAAGAGGGCAGGAGGAGAGGATAGTCAGGTGAGGGCCTGGACTTGGTTGGGGAGTGTGATTTCTGCCTGAGGAGAGGAAATCCATTTCCTGTCAATCACCAAACTGGGTTCCCTCTGGTGCTAAATGCTGAAGCCCCACCCAGTGGCAGAACTGACATGTGCCTCTCCTCTCGGTCTCCATCCCACGCTAGAAAGGCTGAATTCTCTGGAGATAGAGTTTGATTAAAAGGTCCAAGTTCTATTATTTTTGAACGATTTTTTCCTAGGGTGTCTGAACCTCTCTCTGATATCTCAGGGAACTCCCTGCAGGCCAGTATGTGGGGAGGGGTACATAACTGTACTTACATGGTTACGTGTTTAACACCCACGCTCTCCAGAGAGCCCAGTGGATTAGGATGGGCCCGCAGCAGCCTTGCCTCCCTTCTACCCTGCTTTCAACACTACTCCCCTGCAGTCAGGGATTCTCAAGTGCTGTGCCTGCTCAGATGGGCTGGCACCTCTCTCTGGGACATGCTTTCCTAGGCGCACTGCTGCTGGAATCCAGAGAACTCAAGAACTCTGCCATGAAACTCTTAATTTCCCTTCTCTAAGTTCTGAAGAGAAACCCCAAACTGTCAGTTCTAAGTTATTCACACCAACCGGAAAAAAGAAAGACAAATGGACCTATGAGATTTTCTCATTCCGTCACACTGTCTTCATGTTAAATTATGCTGTGCTTGGCCTAGTTCGAGAATGACTTGGAACTGACTAACCCTAAGCCGTAAATGGAAAATGAGGGAGGGGTGTTTCCTGAGGGGTGTGGCCTGACCAGGATTAACAACTCAGCTTGGATAAAGGATAAATTGCTGAAGCCACTCATAGCAAAGGGAGGGTACATCCACCCCTCCTATTAATGCAGGGCAACTCCCTCCCCTCCTCCACCCTGAACTCCCACAGGAATCCTGCTTTCCTATTTATTCTGTTCCCTCTCATGCCTACCTCTCAGAGTGGACAGAGAAGAGGAGACTGTGCTCCTTCCCCAAATCACAAAGACCCAGGCCCAGGCCTCTCTCTCTGCCTCTCTTTCCTTTCCTCTCTCCCCACCAATCACTATTTCACTGGCGCCTTGCTTTTCTCTAGTGGCATGTGCCAGATCTTATCCCTATGCAGCACTTCAGGATGAAAGGAGGAGGGAATATTAAATCCACCAGTGATACGCGTGGCAATTGGAAGAAGCTTTTGTTGTGTCATTTCCTACCTCCTTCAGCCTATTAAGCAAACAAAAGTGCTTGTGGAATGAGAAATGTAAATGGCCAACACAAGCCGATTAATCCTAGATGTACAATTCCATTAATAAGGCCTCTTTTTAATAGGCGGCTCCGGCAGAAGCAGCGGGCAGGCCAGGAATTGATGTATTCTCTGTAATTGTATTGCGACTAATAGGATATGAAGAAAATTGTACCGGAGAAGCAGGTCTTTCAACACCATTTTCCAATCAGCTGAAATAATGACTTACAGAAGAAAGCCTTGAAAAGTAACGACACACAAAATATATGGCATCATCCAGGAGTATTCATTATTCCGAATCTAAGTTTGGGGATTCTTTCTCTCATTCCTTCTCCCTGACTTTTCTCTCTTTGCCTCCCTAGCCCACCCTCTTTCTTCATCTCTTCTCCACCACAGGTAATAACCCAAACCCAGAGGAGTTTTGTCATCCCTGGCCCCAGCCTTCATCCAACATGGCAACTCACAGGCTGTGATTTCTTCGCCAACCTATTTGGAAGTCACAGGGAGAGGGAGAGAGGAAGGGTGCCTAGAAGGGACCCAGTTTTGGCTTTTAAGCTCTTTAGTTGAGTGACTTCGAACCAGTCTCTTCACCTCTCTGGGTTCCCTTTCAAGGCCAAAATGCAGTGAATCTGAGAGTGTTTTCAAAGAGCAAGCTAGGAGAAAAGTGTGTCATCATAGCATTCTGGGGCCAAAGAAGGGAGCCTGCTTAGAGGGTGTGCTCATTAGTTGACCATCTACCTGCCCAGAGGTCCTGTGGAGCCCAGGTGTCTCTACACTGACTTCCGCTTCTCAAATGAGGCCTTCTGTGCATCCTTAGCCATGAACAAATGTGTTTTTTCACTTCTTTGTTTATTCCTTCATTCAACAGATATTGACGGAGTGCCTATGATGCACTAGATGCTGCTCTGAATTCTGGTGATGTAGCAGTAAATAAAGCAGACAACAAAAAATGTCCATCCTTGCCTTCGTGAGGTTTGTAGTCTATCAAGTCAGCAAAGTTTTTGCTGAGCCCTCACTCTATATTATCTCAGGTCTTGAAATGGTTGAGACCATGCCAAGACATAACTGAAAGTGCCTCTGCTGTTGTGGACTTGGCTGTGGGCAGCAGTGGGAGCCAGCGCCCCTGGCCAGTGCCTCTCACTCCCCCTGCCCTCCTCTCCTGGTCACCAGGTCTCTGTCCTGCCCATTTGTATGCGGACTTTGACCATCCCTTGGTAGAAGGCTGAAGAGTAAATATAAAAAGAAAAGGCAAAGCACATTTCACTTGAAATCCCCAAGGAAACGGATGTGATTGCTGTACAGAAATGGTTCCAATAAGGGCAGAAAGGAATATTGCTTTTATAGCTTTTGGGACATAAAACATTTAGAAAATGTGATTGACTGGCAGGGTCTAATTTATCATTTATCTCATTCCCTCTGCTCTCTCTCTCTCTCTCTTCCTCCCCACCACACACAGGCAGACACTCACAGGCCAACTATTTTTTTTTTTTCCTTTTTGCTTTCCTTTTTTCTTCTTCTCTCTCAGAGGTTGGGTTTATCCTCATTCTGTTAAGTAGGAGAACTCCTGTGGCTATTTATAATTAATGCTCAGAAACCTGCCAATCCATTTAATGACACTAGCAGGTCATGGCCCCCTTATAGCTCTCCATTAATCATCATTAGAGCAGCTCTGAGTTTTTACATTCTTTTTAAATGTTAATTCACCTCTGTAATGCTCCTTTTAGTTAAAACTGTAAAGAGGCAAGTGGCTGGTACCTCTGTGCTACCCACCAGGAGCAAGGCCTGGTGGACTTGATAAAGCCTGCTTGATTTCTTGTGTTCTTTTGTCCTCCACTCCCTATCCCCACTACCAGATGTCAACCCTGTTTGTTCTTTGGTCGTCTATACTTATTTATTTATTTTTTTTAAATGACACTGGTTTAAAGTTCTAGGCAAATAAACACACTCTTATGTCTTTGGACTCCCAGGACCAAGGCAGCACCCTGTGACTATTGACCCAGTGTTGTGACGTGTGACATGGTTTTGTAGTTCCTAAAGGTGATGGAGCATAGAGGCTCCAGAGGTATATCAAGTGGAGAACTGTCCCCGTGGTTTTGCCAACACTCAAGAATATGCTCCAAACAAAGCTGTCATGTAAAGAATTCTCTTTTTTCCTGTTAAGAGAGCTTGCACTTGACTCATTTTTGCTACAAATGGCTATGAGACTTTGGGCAAAACATTTAAGCTCCCTCCTCGTTTATAAAATGAGGTGCATACCTGTCTTATCTAACTAATAAGTTTAAATCTGTAAAGATTAAATTGATGTGGAATGATAGTAAGTTTTAAAAACTGATATATTGATGCAAGGTGTCAGTATTAGTATCACATCTTACCTTTATTTGCCATTTCACATACATATGTCAACCCCACTAAAGCAGCACCCTGTCATCATTCATACCCACACATGTGTAAGCTCTCAAACCTCAATTTGTGTTGCATTTATATCATACTTCTCAAGACAGAAAAGTACATTTTGAATCATCAAAGTATATGCAGTGGAAAAAATGTTAAATTTGAATATCAGCTCTGTTACTTATTAACTGTGCAACTCTGAGTAACTTATTTCACCTTTCTGAGCTTCATTTCTTTTATTTTTGGACTTCATATTTTTAAAGCTTCTTGACTTAATAAATCTTGTGACTTTACTGCTTTCTCTGTGAGTCAGCCCAAAGGACCATGGCAGTGACTCAGGCCTAACAGGAATAAACTGGTCCTTTTGTCCATATACGTTCTTAGATTCTCCTTATCTCGTCAAGCTCTATGCACTAGAGTTTGGAACTCTAACATAAGCAAACACAAATAGATGGGGAAATTGAAAATATATATTTAATTCATCTTTGACTCACTGTTTGATTTCTCTTGACACCAGCCATCTTTGTTCTAGGCACTTAAAACTTGTGCTTATTTCAAGGCAGCATCAAATCCACATATTAAGCTGAGATGACCCTTCAGGGTCTCTCAGGTACCAGACGCCTCATAGATTGCATCATGTTATCTTTTTTAATACTTCTTCAAATCAGGTTAACCTCATTTTATATGAATAAACAGGGTCAAAGAGGCAGCATGCCTAGTCCAAAGTTTAAGTAGTTTATACATTGCAGGGTCACAGGTCAAATCTAGATCTCTTGAATTCAAGTTCAGGTTTTGTTTTGTATTTTTTCATCTTGTTTTGCCCATTCCTTCAGCTTCTTTGGGTGAAGATGAGGTGATACTCCTTGGATGAAATAAAGATATTTTATATTAGCGGCTACTCCTGTTCTGGCATGAATTGTACAAGTGACCTATGATTTGAGCTAAAAGCCTACTTTCCTGCATTAATTCCTCGTTATGCTTACATTTACATTGGCATTACAATATAGGAAAGCCCACCAGCCACCCCCTTTCATTTTCAGTCTGCCTACCTGTGTGGTCCCAGTCCCGATTTCTTACAGGTGCAGTCATGCCGCTCTTCTCCCTGACCTGCAAAGCATTACTGATACCAAAGCAGACACCAGTCCCCAAGGTGGGCTTTAGCCATCTGTTCTGGCCATCACTTGAGAATGCAATAAAACCTGCTTGACAATTATGTCGGCACAAAGGGCAGAGAGGGCTGCATGGCAAAAAACTGTGTAAAATTCATTCTTCCAAAGGTTGCATCAAGAATATCCTGGCCAAAAAGAGCTCTAGCAGCAAGTGGAGTATTGTATCATCTGCCTCTCGTTTCACTACTTTGTTTTTTTTTAAATGGATTTGTGTTAGTTTTTTCTTGGTACAAGTTAATAATAATATGACCTTATAATCATGCAATACTGCACACATTTAAAAGGGCTTTCACAAATCTATTATATCTTTAAATCTTCCTGACTGCGGTTGGATTATAGAACTGAAAGGGCCTGAGAAAACACTTAACCCAACTCTCTCAGTTGATTATTATTGATATATTTTGTTTAGTTTAAGTAATATAGTCTTATTAAATATAATTTGGAAACCATACAAAAGTAGCTTTAAAAAGATTTAAAGTCATTCATGCACAGTCACATTTAATGTATTTCCTTCCAATTTTTTTCATTCTCTGCCATGGTTTTTATTATATGCTTATATTCATATCATTTATATCTCATTTTTTCTTTTAAGAATAGATTAGAAGCAATTTTCCATGTCATTACGTAGTATTAGCAAACATAATTTTAATTGGTTTATTACATTACATCAAGTAGATGTACAATACCATTACCCAATGTTTGGATATTTATGTTGTTCTAATTTTTGGCTGTTATAAATAATGTTTCAGTGAACATCTCCATGAATATAACCTTATTCCAGTCTTACAATTGTTTCCTTAGACCAGATCACTGGAAATTTTATTATCATTGATTCTTTTTCCCTCAGATGAAACTGAGGCATAGGACAATGAAGGGACTCCAGGCCCTATGATTGGTTAGAGGAGCAGCACTCAGACCAGAAGTCAGATCTTTTGTCTCTTGGTTTCACATTTCTTCCATTATATGGCAGTCTTCAGAATTTCTAAATAAAAGGACTTGAATAATGTCTTCAGTGTTCACATGAAAGTAATTTTACTTTTGGTATCCAATGACTGAGAAAAAACACAATAAAAACTTCTGTAGTACTTCTAAACAATGTGTATGAAATTAAGAACAGCAGTGTCCATATGTATTTAGGAGCAATACAAGTAGTATACATTGAAAAACATCTATTCCATCTTTTGACAATCTAGATGTGCACATGGATCCTAAACCCGTTTAAAAAACCTTCACCCTCAAAACTAGGGTTCAAAAAATCTTTACCCTCAAAACTAGGGTTCATCGTCTTTTAAAAAGAAGACATCTTTAGTTTTCTGCCAGGATTGTCATTCTAAGCTTGGATGGGAACTACAATTATCTGACTCTGGACATATTTTGTTCTCTTTAATTTATAGGGGTAGCTGAGTGGTAGACGAGAAATGGAGTGACTATTCTGAAGATTAGGAGTTGGAACAGGCCTGTAGCAAGTTTTATATAAAGACTGCAAGTCTTTATACCCTGAAAGAATAGTCTCCAATAATAAAAATAGTTTAAATTTACTGACTGCCTACTAGTTACTAAGTACAATCATAATTGCTATGTATATATTGTTTCTGTTGATTTTTACAATGTTCCTATGAAGTAGATGCTACATTTATTATGATATTATTCATTAGAAGACTGAGGACAGAAGTTTAGTTCACACAGATCTAGTGATTGGGTGGGGATTTGAGCCCTTGGAAACATGGCTGCCAATCCTATACCCTTATTTACCCTGGGGACACAGCCTCCTTTATCAGTGTCCTCTGGACATTTGAGAAGAAGCGTGATGAGGCAGGTCAGGATCTTATGTATTCAGACCTTATTCTTGTCCTTACTACTTATATAGAAGCAAATTATGGAGTGAAAGACCCTCCTCTTTACCAGCTGGCTCTCCAGAATCACTGAGAGAGCTTTTCTTCCTGCATAGAAATTAATGGGTGGTTATTCAGGCAGCAACCTCTTTTGACCATGGACTCTGCTCTGTCATATTTAAAAAGAAATGTATAGGTGATTATGGTTACAGTATTAGATTGAACCACGCCAAGTTGCCAATATGTAACCATCTTGATGTTCAATATCATCACTTCATAAGACTTGTCCTAGTATATGTATGGAGCTAGATTGCCTTCACATAGCTCATCAATTGGTAGCATATTGTACAAAAATGAGGAAGGTGGATATCTAATCACCCTGCCTACCCCTCCATTCAACATAGGGAAGCTGCAAAGGAAGCCAACAAACTTAGAACATCATAGAATAAGAAAGTTGTAGTGAATAGATAATTAGGACATCACCTGTCCCTTCTTTTCAATCGTTATGTCCCCTCAGGTTTACCAGCTACTCTGAAGCAATTGTAACTCCATTTCTGTTTCTACAAGCTTTCATGAGGACTCTTGATGGAGTTCTTATTTCCCTAAGCTGAAGACTACACTCCTTTTCTGAAATATAAAATTTAAGAGTTGCTCCCTCCAGAGACACAATCTTTACCCCTGGACAGTGTTCCTATTCTAAATTCATACAGTATTAATCAAAAGAATGAAACATAAAACTAGAGAGAGTTTGGTTTGATTCCTGATTCTACCAATTATTATGTGATCTTGAACAACTTGTTTATTCTGCCTCAGCTTTGGTTTTATCAACTATAAGTTTGGTGATTAAGTTCCAGAATATATGTAAAAGTGGCAGTGGACTATGGACATGGATCCATTTTTGCTCCCCTTCTTGTTCTGAATCTGGTGACCTGGGAAGGATGCCAGAGAAAGAATTCTGAAGGTTATTTTTTCACATAGAAACTCTATGTGCAGAACTGTATGTTGACTCAAAAGTTTCAACAAATGCAGGTATGCTTATGGGGACAATAGACCAGGACATATTAGATCAGGCATATTTTAGAAAAGCTAGGCCATATGCTCTTTATTATTTAATTTTTCTCCCTTGAACTTGGAGTAAAATCAGTTTTCTGTTTCCACTCTGGGCCTAACCTCAGGCCTTCTGAGTTTCTGGAGTTGGATATTGAGCCTCCCTATCAAATAGTTCCTCTCCTATACCAAGATACAAGAACAAAAAAAAATAGCTTCTTTTTCCACCTTCCATTGGACATTCTTAATGCTCACCAGTGTCCCTCTTCTCCTTGAAGACAGTGGACATTTGGACAAGATGTTCTAATTGAGACAATTATAAATGGTAAGCTAAAAACATTTCTTTCAGCTGTATTTTATTATCAAAATCTTCATCATCTCATAATTATAATTATTCTTATCATCATTTGACTCAGGCTACTGAATATTTAAACTAGTAGTTTCACCAAGAGAAGGACTAAACTGTGATAGATGGCTACTGCTTGTTCTTTTAGTTGAAGATGGAGGGGAGACTATTAGTTTTGCTTTGCTCAGCCATCAAAGACTTGGAAAAAGTCACCTTGTCGCTGTGGGATAGTGTGCCCTGTGAACTGAAAGTGATTCTCAGATGGTTTCTGGATATAGTGACAACTTTGGAAAGACAGTTGGCAAAAACAGAGTAAAAGATCATCATTGATTTATATGAGTGGGAGCATCTGGCATCACAGAGCCTTAAGCATAGATTGTATTTCAAAAATAATGTTATGGATAAAATACCATGAAAATTACATGTTATGTCATAACTACAATGATAAAACATTGGACCCATATTTAGCAATTATTGTGTTCACTGTGACATTACTCAGTTCCATACACAGCATCTCTAGTACTCAGAATCTTATACTGAGCTGTTCAGAAGAAAAGGGCCAATGGAGACCATTTCTTCTCTTCACAAAGAAAGGTAATTAGGTCACAGAAGAAACAGAACCCAATGTTGGAGGATCCTGCTTGCCCCGTGGCCAAATAAAGTTTGGCAGATGAGATCCTCTAGGAAAGGTTAGAGAAATGAGAAACTAGAGAAAAAAAGGAATTACATGAATACCAATATAAGATGGGCCCTGTTAATGGAGTCATAGAAAAAAAGCATAAGCCAATAATGAGTAGGGTCAATCCAGATACAAGTGCAGGCACACCCAGCATGGAAAGATACTCGGAAACAACCAAAAGTTGAACATAAGCCTTCAAGCAAATGCTAGTAGCCAAAAAGTAGTTATTAAACCAAAGCAGATAATTCAGGGTAAAAATATGGACAAAATGAAATATTCTCTGGTCATACTAGTTCTATCGAAACTTTACTGGAACTTTTATTAAATTTCTGTGGCATCTGTAATACCCCAGAGGAGCTCAATGGAAACCATCAAAGGGCCATATCATAGAGCCTATGAGGACTGTCACGGGAGGTAGGGTTGTTTAGCAGGAGAAAAAATTTAAGGAGTGACTAAATATAAGTTCACAATTAAAATAAAGAATTTCCATGTGAATGACTAGCAGCTGCTCTTCATTAGCCTTTGGGGACTACAGAAGGTGAAACCTAATTTAATTGCTATCGGAAAATCTTTGACTGCATAAAAGGAAATGCCAACCAAGCCATTTGCACTTATTCCAGAGTCTGAGATCTTCAGGTCTCCTGGACTCTCATCATTCTCTGAGAAGAGACACTGTTTGCTTACACTCCAATCTCGGATGGACTCACTTCCTCTTTCCAGAGGTGTTTCTGTCTCTGCCATATAAAATTGGACACTTCGTTTCTCACCAAAGACAGTCTACCCCTTTGTCACAAAGGTAACAGTCCATTACCTAAACCACGGATCTTCCCGTTTTTTCCTCATCTCCTATTTGCACTTCGCTTCTTACTTACTGTGGATGCTTTGGTCCTATAACCATTCCTTGGCAAATACCTTCAACTCCCTGGTTCTTTTTCCTTCTGTTGTGTTTTCCTGAAAAAAAAGAAAAAAAAAAAAAAAAAAACCTCAAGCCAGTTGAAATTATCTATCTAGTTTTTCTGATCCTGGACTTGTGAAACTAGAGATTGTTGCAAGAAAACAACATGACCTGCTATCATTTTCAGTCTCTGTGGGTGCTTACTACTACCCAGGAGTCCTACCGTGTGTTCCTAGGAATTTTGCTTTCTTTCCTCTGAGACATCTAATTTGTACTTTCTCCCCTCTACTCAAAATGTTTATAATCTTCTAAAAACCTCCTTGCTCCCATGGTGAATGACTCATACTTAATTGAGGAAATATAAGCAAACAGGAACTAATTTATCTTCCAGATACCAAATCTTCCAATATACCTGCCTCCCATTTGTAGACCCATACTTAACTCCTGTTATAACAGAAACAGTACACTTTTTCATTTCAGAGTTCAACATCTCAGTTTATGCCCTGAGGCCTCTCCCCTCCTTCCTTAAGAACTTCAATCCTGCAATTATCTTCCTCTTTCTTCTATATCATTACTTCTTTATTCTCCACTGGATCATTTCCATCTGTGCACACACCTGCTTGAGTATCTCTCATCTTTAAAACAGCAACTATCACATCAACAACTTCTGTTGACCTCATATTCTCCTTCAGCTACAGACATGTATTTCTGCTCCTCTGCCTCATAAAGCTTCTCAGAAGAGTGATCCTTCTTTATTGTGTTTATTTTTTCTCCACTCATTCACTCTTCAACTCTCCCATCTGGCATCGGTCCATACCACTCCTCTAACACTGTTCTCATCAAGGTCATTGACAACATTTATATTGCCAAATAGAGTGGTCAATTTCCAACCTTTAATCTACCTCTCAGCAGCACTTGATGTAATTGACTCTTTCTTCTTTCTTGAAAATTTTCCTCTTGGCTTTCCTGGCATCACACTCTCCTGGTTTTCTTCCTACCTCACTAAACACTCCTTTTCTGTCTCTGCTGACTGTCTCCTCTGCCGGATCTCTATATGGTGGGTTGCCTAGGGCTTGGTCCTCAGGCATTTTCTCTCTCTTCACTTTTCTAGGAGATCTCATCTGTGACCATGGTTTCCAGTATCTCTATGTACTGATGACTGCCCATGAGCTCCAGATTTATAAAGATATTTGAAACTTAATAGGTCATTTCATTCATTCAATTATCCATATTTTCTCACATTTTTATGTCTCTGAAATTGGGATGCATCTTACTAGCAATGGTATCTTATAATTTCCATCTGCCAGGTGAACAGGTTTAGTTGCTATTACCTGTACACGCACAAACTTGGTCATATTTTTACTTCCGTCAATGATATGCGTTGTTGGTATTATACATGTTGGTTTTACTTACCATATAAAATTTCTTTAAAAATGATTCTTCCAATCACACACTGATTTATCATCAAAATAAAAATTATCACATATACAGAAATACATGGAAACAGAACAACAGGGTATAAATTTGATAATAGCGAAGTATATATATATATGTCTGTGGAAGAATGACCACAACAATCAAGTGCTTAAAACAACCTAAGATAGAAAAGATGCTCACAGGTGACAATTTCATTGTTGAGATGCATAAAAAAAAAAAGTTGCCTATCACACTTCAACCTGAGGAAGAAGAAATTGCCAGGTCCTTTGTTAATAGAAAAGGACTTCAAATCTATAGAGGCTGGTATGACCACTAAAAGTATTTTCTGTCATTTTTATTGTCTTCCTTTCTTGGTAGTACTTAAGCTAAAAGTGTTTCTTAGAGTAGATTACATCTGCCATTTGACGTGTCCAAAAATGGAATGTGTTAGTCAACCATCTTGCAGCCTGCTGAGAGTCTGTTCTCTCAGTCTTCTCTAAGTCACTTAATGGCACCCTTCTATACACATTGCTTAAACACAACCCCCTCCCCCACAAAAAACCCTATTCTTCCTTCTTCTTCACCCCAACATCAAATCTATCAGTATTTATTTTTAGTTTCAGCTGCAAAATAAATCTCCAATCCATTTTCACTCCCCTTCACTCAAATACTTTCATCTGAGGAATTGTGTCATCTTGCCTGGACTATTACCGTAGACACTTTTGCTGCTTCCCCACTTTCCATCCCTTCTTTGCCTCATGCCTCCTACACTCCATTCTCCAGGCAGGAGCCTAAATAATACTTTCTAGCACAAACAAAACTTTGTCACTCCCCCTTTAGACTTAGAATAAAATCCACACTCCTCCCCACTTAAATCTACACTTAAACTCTTGCCTGCCTCTTAGACACCCTCACATATCACTATCTTCATCAATGATTTTGTTCTAGGAGCTCTGTCTGTTCTTCTATATCTCAGACTTGCCAAGTTCTTTGTCTTACGTCATGGACTTCCTGGAATTTTCTTCCTGGATTTTTTTTTTTCCCTCCAGAGAGGACTTCTCATTCAGCCTATTTAAATGTGCCATATCCTTCTCTATCATATCATTCTGCATAACTTCCTACAGAGCACCTACCACTTTCTGAAGCTACCTTGTTAACTCTGTCTGTTCTTCTTTCTATATCTCTTGCCAAGTTCTTTGTCTTACTTCATGGACTTCCTGGAATTTTCTTCCTGGATTTTTTTTTTCCCTCCAGAGAGGACTTCTCATTCAGCCTATTTAAATGTGCCATATCCTTCTCTATCATATCATTCTGCATAACTTCCTACAGAGCACCTACCACTTTCTGAAGCTACCTTGTTAATTTATTTTCTTGTATATTATTTATTTCCTCCAACTAAGATATTAGTGCAAGAGAAAAGGGAATTGTCTCATTCATTATTGCATCTTTAAGACTTAAGTTGTATTTTGGTAACTAGTAGATGATTGCTTGAAAATGTTGGAATTAATGAAGGAACAAATATTCACCTTTTTTCCTAGGAAATGGTGTCTCTGAATATAAAAATAGTACCATCTTTCCAAGCATGATGTATAACTCCCTCCTAGAAATTGGGACAATTTGTTAAATCTCATTTACCCTCTATTTACTTAATTGTCTGGTGACCATACAGAAATCCTTATCTCCCTGGAATGTTATAAGAATTAAATAAAATAATTTATGCAAACAAATATTTTGCTGAATGGGAAACCTTATCATATTACTCATTGAGATTCAGATTAAAGCATTGCTCAAATTGCATACTTGCAATTAGAAAAATATACACGTATGCATTGACCTCTGCATTGAACAAACACCACAGGTAAAGCCACCTCTCTCCCATGCAAACATTAATTGTCACCTTGTCCATATTGAGTCAGTTTTCAAGGCGATTACAATAATTTAAGTTAAGATGTTTACTTTTTACAGTTAACGAGGTGGGATAACATTTTATGTTGTACATATTGAAGACCCAGGCTGCCACTAGTTCAGGCACTGGCTCATTCCTGAGAGGCCTACTCCTGTTTGTATCATTGGTCTGAGGATTTCTAGAGAATAGTTACAACACTGGATTTAGGCAGAAACCAAAAAAGAAGCCTCTCAGGAGAGAACCTTTGTGACTCAATATACCTGTCATGGGATTCAGTGTGTTTTCATCCTAAATAGATCTGTTATGCAGCCAGAAAAAAAAAATGTCACAGAAGGGAGCCCTGTGTTCTTTGCTGTCCTTTGCTTGTCAGTTTCTACACAAGGGCTGCATGCAATACCCTGGTAAGCAATGCTATGGTGGAATTGTGAAATATTTTGTAGCTGTACCCACTCTGCATGCTCAAAAAACCCAATGACTGAGAACAGGAATGTGACATGCAAAAATGATGTGGGAAACATGCTCCAGGACCAGGGGAAGCCTACAGAGCAGCAGGAGAGGAGGAGACCTGGGGACAAGAAGAGTAGTCTGTGAAAGAGGAAAGCAGAAGAGAAAGCTTTGAGAATCTACTATGCTCTGGCTCAGGCTTTCTCACACTTTCTACCTTAACTGAGATACTACCAGATGGTCCGCTGTGGACTGGATTTTGAGAGAAGTGGGTCATATAGTCAGAAATAAATCCAGCGTCATCACTAGCAGGGAGTTCCTGGACTCACAGCCCAGATCCCCTTGGTTTCTAGGCAAGAAAAGAAGGGGACTCCTTATGAAGTTTAGACCCACCCCTTTCTCTGAGCAAATATGCCAGTAGCATTTGGGTTAATGAACTGTGCATTTTAATAAATGGTTTTTATCTCACCAGAGTGGTGCTAAATCGTCAGGATTTTAAATTAACTTAATAGTTTTGTGGGTGGTATTTATTCACTGGTTACTTGGAAAGTGAATGAGGCCCCCAGCCTGGGCTTCTCATTGAATTATGCAACAGTTAGTTATTTCATTTGGGTTTAAGGGGAAAAGTTTAGGATTAATGTGCAATGCCTCAATGCCCCCCTTAATGGGCATTTTCAGGCCTACCTTAAACTAAAAGTCAGTTATTCATCATTGGGTCACCCAGTATTCTTCAGGCTTTGAGAAGAGATTGCTCTTGCCCAGGGAAGGCCAACAAGCTCTTAGAAAGACCCTACTGTAGTGAACGAGGGAGACAAAATCCATTTTGTCTCCCTTTTGTTCATTTGTGCAAGATATTTACTGAGATGGGCAAACCCCCATTCTGCCTATAAGGAACATATTATAATCTATAAGTTAGAACGCTGTAAATGCTATGGAAAAAGTAAATCATGAAATTTGGGATTTCTGAAGAGAAAGGAAAAAATAATTTTGTCTAGGGAAGAGGAAGAATTGGGATAAACCTTCTGGGAGGTAACATTTGAGCAGGGCCTTGGGAAAAAGGCATCTTATTTATAAGCACGGATATGTGAAGAGATTTCTGGGTAAATTTTTAATCTTGTGCTTCTCCACCTAATAATGATCAGCTTGTGGGCAAAAATAATTGCCACTTTTTGTGCATTTGCTGTGAGACTAGTATAAATTTCTAGCTAGAACCTCATGAGATAAAAAGCCTCATTATTTCCATATTACAGATGAGAAAACTGAGGCTCAGAGATGATACATACTTTGCTGAAAGCCACACAGCTTTGGGCACACAAAGATTCCAACTCAAGCCCAAATTTATTAGTAACATTGTTTTTGAGGCAATTCCTTTTTACAGTAACTTACTCCAGTCGGGTCCTCATCACCACAAAGCAGATTCATCCATTATGGATCAGAAATTACATTTGGGGAAAAAAACAACTTAGCATGCAGCTAGTGAGAATTCTGTGCAAAGAGCAGTGCCTGGCAAGTACTGTGGCAGACACCACAGTAATTCAGCCACTATGTGTACCCTTCAAAGCTGTCAGAACAGGCACAAGAGGAGCACTGTCCCTCCCAACTGGAGACATGCAACCCATGACAGAATTACTGATGCCAGCAAGCAAACAATAAACAGGTGTGCCATCAAATATCAACCACAAAGCAAAATGTAGTAAGACTGCAAAGTGTTAGCATCAAACACTGTCTGAGAAGCAGGAGCACACAAGGAGAGTGCATAAGGAAGGCTGAGAATGGGCACTTTGAGTCATCATTCACGCTCCTGAGTGCCATGCCTATGGCCCCCAGGAGCAGCAGAGTGAACATGAAGCTGGTTAGCTGCAGCTGTGGGGCTTTCTTCCATAGAACAGGGCACCAGTCCCACAGTAGCCCACTGGGACCACCCTGCTGGGAACTTCAGGTGTCTCTGCCCCTGGGCAAGGACTCCACTGTAACTGAGGAGAGACAGAAAACAAAACCTGGCCCTTTCAGCTCCTCGGCAGGTTCCTGGGAGAGGCACAGGGGGGCCGGCTACGTGGAGTGACCTTGAGAAGGTCAAGCAGGCGTCTGAAGTGGTGCCGCAGCACAGGGCAGGAGGAGCAGCGCAACCATAAAGGAAATATTGTGTCTAAAAGATCCATTTTCCCTTTCTTCTGGAGCAGACACAAGGCACTGACTTCATTTTGCATTCATAAAGCCGTCCTTTGGAAGCCGAGGGAGGCGTGAAGAAGCATGTTGGAGGGTCAAACACACATCTCCTTGGGCTTTCTTTCATCTGCCTTAAAAAACAAAAATCTCTCCTTTTTTTAATCGCCTCCTTCTGCAAAAAGGGCTAATCTTTTGTTAACAGCAGACTCCCATGGCACAGAATCTCAACAATTAATAGAGGAGAGCAAGGGAGAGCAGGTGGAGGGGGAACATCCCTCCTCCCTCTCCCCGGTCCTCTTCTAGGCGGGGGGGGGCACCCCCCCCCCCCCCCCCCCCCCCGCCCAGAATGGGAAGAGGGACTCAGAAAAGAAAGCAAAGGACAAGGAGAAGGGGAGTTTGCCATGGTCACACGTGGGGTGAGGAAGGGAATGACTGCAAGGAGTTGAATGAAGCAGGCCGCCTCAGAGAAAGGTGTCTTTGGAGTACAAATCTGAAAATGTGACCAGTTAATCCAGACTAGCTCCTTCAAGGAGGGACCTGCAATGAGAAAGGATTTCGGTTAATGGCATTCTCTGGACCTCTTCTCCTTCTGTGATCTTTCCTGTAATTTTTTGCATCAACCTATTTTTTTTTTAATTATTTCACCTTTAATAGAGAGGTACATCCTCCAAGTCATAAACAGATTTATTATCTTCCTAATTTCTGATTATGGTCTTTGCTTTAGAATTACGTTTCTGTAACAAAATATGCTACTATCCTGCTTAAAAACTTTCCATGGCTCCCATTTCTCCTAATATAAAACTCTAAACAGCATGGTGTAAGGTTCTTGTGCCTTGAGTCTTTTAAACATTTCCCTCCTCATTTGCTACTGGGCCCCTCCCCTGATGCCCTGCACTTTATTCTTTTGGACAAGCCATGTGCTGATATGACCACCCAGAGAGTTACTCTGCCCACAGTACTTTCACTTCATTCCTAACCTGGAAAATCCCATCTTGTCCTTTGAAACTCAGCTTAATAATCACTTTCTCTGTGAGGCTTTCAGGAATTCTTCATGAAGGTATTAATCATTTTTCTCTGAGATGTTTGCATGGCAATTCATGTGCAGCACTAACAATGTGTTTATTATGTTATTTTTTTAATGATTTGTTTATGAGGAAATTTTTTACATCCATGAGATTTTCAAAAGCATGGAGTGTGCCTTATCTTTCTAGCACAGTGCCTGGGACATAGATAACACTGAACACATGTCTTAGCTAAAGATTGCCAAGGATGTAATACCAACAATAACCCACCTCTTCGGCATTCAAAGGTAGGAGGGAAAGAAGAGGAAAAGATTTCTAGATTCTAGTGATTTTATTTTACCAGCCAAGAGTAAGGGGATGGAGAAAAAGGCCAGCTGGAGGATGTGGGTGGGGCCTTCTGTGTGTGTGTGTGTGTGTGTGTGTGTGTGTGTTTGGGAGCTGATGAAACCAATTAACAGTGAGGAAACTGCAGTTGCTGATGGGGTTCCTGACATCAAGAAAAAATAATGCTCTGCTCTCACACTTAGAGGAAGGGTGCCCCAGCAGCCCCAAATCTCAGTTGCAGTCAGGGATACCTTTTGCCCACCATGCCAGATTTATAGAGCATAAAGAGAATTTTGAGTGAATCAGAGCACATGACTGTCACTTTTTTATTCTTCTTCCCCAATTATGTGTTTGGAAAAGAGCCCTGAGGACAATTTTATGCAGCAAAAGGAACAAAACTATAAGCAGCATTTGTCTTACTTATGTGAAAAGAGCTGTGCAAGATCCCTCGCATGGTTAGATCTGAAAACATAGTTGCCCCTTTCAGTTGTCAAGCCTGGTGAACCCTGGACCCATAGCCACTGTATACGCTGCCTCTGTTTCTGGGAAGTAAAAGCTTGGTTCCAGTCTGGTAAAGTGTCATTCAGTGTCACTACAATTCTAATAGAAATTTCCCTTCAGTATACTGAACCCTGAGAATTATTTTTACCTGCTCATTTCCTGTCCTGTGTTCGTCTGGAAACTCCCACTAAAAGGGATGTGAGAGCCAAGAAAGCAAAGGCAGCATTTGTTTTGGTCTCATAAACTTGCAGATTCTAATCATGGAACGATGATGAACTCAGCATTCTGGGACCTATGAAACTTGTCAGGAAAGACCAACCCTTTTATGTGTTTCACTTTCATGCAAATGATACTGTTTGAAAGGAGGGAAGGAAGGAAGGAAGGAAGGAAGGAAAGAGGGAAGATTGGAGGGAAGGAAGGGAGAAAGAAAGCAAAAAAGAAAGGAAGAGAAAGAGAAAACAAATTAGGTAGTGGTATGGGGAAGGAAAGCAAATAGTTTTGTTATCTGTGTATACATTTGGGACACTAATATTCATCTCTATAATCTCTATCACCTGACTATCAAATAATAATCTGGAAAATTAAGACAAAACTGTCCTTCCCTCCTTTACCCATCACAATAAGTTACACATCTTTATACTTAGCAGAAGTAAAAGAGTTTTGTTTATTCCCCCAAGTAATTGATAGTAATGAATTTGTTTGCTGAGTAAGGTGGTTTATTCCTGACACTTGTATCTGATCTTCTCTCTGTGCTTATAAGTACAGGATTTGTGCTTCGCTTGTTAAGTTAATAAAATCTACAATGTTCCAAAAAAAAATGCACTTGAACGTAATTCTTGGCAAAAGCATCTACCTCTTTATGGGGAGTGTGTATGTTTATGAATCATCACTAATTATGAAAAAGGGAAATGTCTGTTTTCTACTGATTTGTTGAAATGGAGAACATCTATGATTAGAGGACCATTGGTTCTGACATGGTTTTAGATTCTGAGTGGACCTTTGGCCTGGTCCATTTCCAGAGGTCTTAGGCCAAAAACCTTTTAAAATCTAACACCACCTTATGCTGGATTTGGGTAAAAATGACAGAATTTCTATGCCTGGTTTTGTGAGGTCAACATAAATCTTTGGTCTCCTCTGTACCCCAGCTCCTCCTATGTGTCTTAGCATATACAATGGCTATTTTTCCAAGGGAAAGACCAGGGGTGCTAAGGGAGGGAATCGGTGCCACTTTGCAACCTTCTTGGAGAAGCCACTGCTTGCAAAAATATTGTTATCAATGTTAGGGAGGTAATTAAAATGAACTAATCATTCTCCAAAATATTTATGTATTGAAAGTAATTTTGACTGATTGCCTTTAATAACATTTTATTCTGTTTCAGTCACAAGCAGTGTTAGTGTGCTTCCTTTTGCTTTCTGGAGCTCCAGCCCACCCACTGTGGTAATGACCCCAGAGCGGTGTGTGCTCTCTTTTTGAGTACAAGGTGAGAAGAGTGCCTAATCAATGGCAGGGCCAAACCTCTAACCCAGAAGTGTTCCCTTCACTGCATTCTCCTTCATCCAGAGCCGTTTTGTCAAGAGCTTAGAGAGAGCCCCGACCTGCAGTTACAGTCAGCATCGTCTCCTCATGTGCAGAGCTGTTGGCACTTCAGGGCTGCTTCCTTTATGCCACAGCCTGAAAGAAACAGTAGTCTGATTAAATCAAGGCAGACATACCAACAGCTGGGTTACTGAACCCAAGGATTTTATCAACAATAATAGTGTTTGTGACAATATTGTCTTTTGAAGTTATATGTAAAGACATTGTTCCTGCAGTATAGGCAGCAGGTTCCTGGCAGTCCAGACACTTAGGGACAGGCAGGAAAAAATCATGGAGATGAAGAGGTAGGAAAAATGAGCTGGCAGGATTATACGGTTTTCTGGCTGTGAGGAGGATGGGAGATGGCGAGGAGGCCTTCTGTGTTGGGAAGGTAGAGGAAAGTACCTGGGACAATCCCTGTCTGGGGACCTAGTTCTTAGACTTGGTCTCCAGATGGGGTTGTCCCAGGTACCTCCCTCCACCTAACTGGTTGTGTGACTCTGGGCAAGTCCCAAACACTCTGAATCTCAATTTCATTTGCCTTTTGTGAAAAATGAATGGATCTTTAAATTTTCTTTCTATTATGATATTCTTGATATTTGGAGAAAGGGAAGAGCAGGATGTTGTAGTCAAAGGTGGAATAACATGAAAAATAGATAAACTCTGGAGAAAAAAAAAATTAGTGTAGCTCTCTTCCCAAATTCTGGGAGACAAAGTAAGCTTATGTGTACTGGGGGTATGGCATTCCTTTCATTAGGGGCTGGAGAGCTGAGATCTCTTTCTTCCTATCCAGGACTGAGCAGATAGTTCAAGCCTGCCACTATGGAGCTTACCCTCTGCTGAGGCCCTATGTCACTGACCTTATAAAGGGGCTAGTGGTAAAGGCCAGAACAAACAAAGTCTGACCCATAACAAAAGAGAGAGATGCTATAGCAGATGAGAGCAGCAGGCCTAAGATGCCAATTCACCCAATATTTTCTTTCTGAAGTTCAAGAACAATCAGAAGTGAACAGAGTCTTTTGGAGGAGAACAAAGCATGGCCAACACTCTGTAAGGTTATTTGGATGCATGTATCACTGTCTCCTATGCACTACCCTGGCCTTTTGTCCAGAGTCAATGGTTTTTATTGGTATCTACACTTGCCTGTTGCCAGTGATAGAGGAGGTATATAGTGCGTTCCCCATTTCTTCTTTAACTTTGTCAACATCTGCATGTCCACTTCTCCAATTAGAATGCCTTGCCTCTCCCAGAAGTGTACAGTCTTCCCTTGGTATCTGTGGGAGAGTGGGCCAAGATCACCATGGATATCAAAATCCAAGGACGCTGAGGTCCCTTATAGAAAATGATATATAGTGTTTGCATATAACCTATACTTATCCATCACATACTTTAAATCATCTCTAGATCACTTATAATACCTTATGCAATGGAATGCTATGTAAATAGTTGCTATACTGCATTGTTTAAGGAACCATGACGAGGAAGTCTGTATGTGTTCAGGGCAGATATAGCCGTCATGGGCCTAAATACAGAGTACATGTCAGCATCAATGTGGCTTCTTTTTTCTTGAATGTTTCTGATCTATGGTTGGTTGCATCCACAGATGTGGAACCCGTAGATTAAGAGGGCTGGCTGTACTTGAATTTCTCTAATTTCTTGCAGGCTCTTTCTAACCCTTCCCAGGCTTGCATGTTATTTCCTTAATCTCCCAACAAGATTGTCTGTGCAATGCAGCTGCTTAGGCCTTCGGAAAGCAAATTATGCATTCCTGAAACCTACGAGATTCCAGTCTGCCAATCCTGCCACTTGGCACCTAGTGTGAATAATCCTCATGACTTTGGACAGCATCAGGTGTAAGCCAGGAACTGATCCCTCCCCTGAGACTTACAGGACACTATTGATAGAGAATCTGAGGGCAGGCCATCTGGGAAGGTAATAGCAGGTGGAACTGGAATGGAGTTGAGCTGTAATCATAGACTCTTAGAAAGGGTCCTAGGCAATTTTCTAAGTCAATGGGTTATAGACAGTTTTTTAACTAGTGACATCATCATACAAAGGGAATCTCCTAGCAGCCCCCAGTATACAAAACAAAGAAAGAGGCCTGCTTGGTAGAAGCAGGTTCACCAGGAGCCTGGTGTGCTCAGCTCCTCAGGGAAGTCTTGCAAACTTCCTTTGTACCCTGGCCACTTTCTGAATGTTATCAATCTAAGCTAACAGACTATTCTACATATGAGGTCATTAAGGACAGAGCTTCAGTAACTCATTTATTCCCATATTACTTGAATTTGTAATTCCGAAGATGCAATTATGTACTATGTTATTAAACACAAGCAAAATTGTTTATCTAGAGTTGCACATCTGACGAGGAACAGCATGAAAACAGAATTATGGGCACCCGCCTTTTAAGCCAGTACTACTTCATCTAAACCAGAGTCCAGGAGGCCAGCAGAATCATGACATGCAAATGTGTTAGGAAGGCAAATTCTCCAGAAATATTGAATCTAAAGCTGTGGAGATGAGGCCCAGAAATCTGTATTTTAATGAGGGTTCCAGGTGACTCGGAGGCATAATGAAGTTTAAGAACCACTGCTGTGGCTAACCCATGATGATTCTTAATTTTTCCCAGTCATTTAGAATGTTTTTCATGTTATATGGGCTAAGGCTTGAGTGTTTCCCCCTTGTTTTTTTCGTGTATTTATTTCGGTAGTGAGTGCGGGAAGTGGCAAAAAAGATTTAAAATATACAGAATACCCCACATTAGTTACTTTGGGATTAAGGTTGGCAGATTTAGCAAATAAAAAATAGATACCCAGTTGAATTTTTTTGTTCAGATAAACAATAAGAAATATTTTAGTGTAAGTATGCAATATTTGAGACATACTTCTAGTAAAAATTTGTTTGTTTTTTATCTAAAGTTCAAATTTAATTGGGTATCTTGCATTTTATCTGACAACTATATTTGGGACGGATTGTGGATTAGGAAAATTCCCCTTTTCAGTCTTTTTCTCATCCCTTCTGTACACCCAAAGTCAGGCACATATTTCAGTACTGTACTCTTATTTCCCAAATCCTTCTCTATGTTGGGGGAGAAGCTGAGAGCGAGAGGAACTAAAGTGTACAGAATGGTAAAGGAACTAACAACCTTCAAGCTCATCATTATTTTACTTGCACATTCACCACATTGTAAAAACTGCTGAATAAGAGAAAACTTCTACAAAATCACATGGCTAACACTCCCTGCCTTCCCTCCTGCCCCAGCAAACTCCATAGCCTTGTCTGCCACCCCTCGTGTTTGCTGATGGACTCACTGTGCTGGCGAATGAACTGCTCCTGGCCCCAAGTAGGCTTTACAAGCAAAACCAAGCCCGTATTTGTAAGACACACGGTCAGCCACAGAGAACAGCTTCAGCTTCTAACTTGTGTGTAGGGACAGGAGTAGAAGCATTTAACAGGAGGCAAACAAAATACTATTGTTCTTACCATAAGATCTTTCAAATGAACTCGGCATCTCAAATAGGACTTGACTGGACAATCAAAAGAAACAGATCTAGAGTATTGCTTTTGATGTACTTTTTTATTTAACAGAGCTTCATTTAGGGAGTGGATTGGGAGATTGGGAAGAATGTTGGTAGAGAAGTGCAAATAGAATGGAAGACAAAAAAAAGTGTTTTCTCATTATATCCCTTGTCTGATTTCCTTTGATGGTAGAAAGAGTTAGGTGGGAGTCAATGGACCCACTTTTCTAGTCTCAATTCTATTTCAATATTAACATGTAACCTTGATTTAATCACAAAATCTTTCTTATTCTCGATCTTCTCATTTGTAAATTAAGGGTATTTATGAAATTAGACAACCTCTAGTTCAATGACTAACAAATTATGTCATTTTTCTTAGAACCTGATAAACTATTTTCCAGAGTTCTGCTTATCTGAATGAGAGCTTAAACCCATTGCTGCCCTGGCAAACTGATGAGAGGAGAGATGTCAATTGATGAAATACCACTTGTTTCATACATAGATTGTGCATTAAACACAAGGAAGGGGAAAAGGTATCTGAAATATTCCCCCCTTACCTTCTTCAGTGATAATAGCAAGGCCCATTCAAACTGTGGGTTTAAGGCAGACTTTAATAAAATATGATTTTGGACTAGGGATCCCTTTGATTTGATCAGTGTAGCCTACCATTGGTGGGGAAGGCTTTCCTGGATCCACAAAGAGCCGAATTTTGTTAGATATTAAGGGACTTATTACTTGATGTTAGTGGGAACTGGAGAGAGAGGTTTATTGGTCTAGAGGAAATTTGAAAGTAGTGTGTAGCTCTCTGTGCATAGGTCAAAAACTTAATCACTGAGGGGAAAAGCATTTTGATATAGAGGGCTCTGCAGGGGACTGACTGGAGCAGGGAAGGTGTATTTATGCTCTCTGGTATGGCTGCAGCTGATGTGTTGAGTCCCCACAGCTGCCACAGGCTGTGCCCATTGTCATGTGCATCTCCTCTGGAGCAGAGCTGCACTGCAGTAACAGGCACCACACCTAGCTATATGATTGCTTAGCTAGATCCCTGCAGAGGGCAACGTATGGCCAAGGCATTTTGAAACCACAATAACCCACAGGTCCCCAAGTTCCAGTTCATGAATGATCAGATCAACAGCTCATTTCTCTAATCATCCCAGGTCCCTTTTTCTGTAAAAGAAATGTCCAGCAATTAGTTCTGACCTGGATATTGGGTTGTTCTGAATACAGTTTAACTCTCCAGAGAATTTATGTTAAGGAACATTAGAGCTAATGTTCCAGGCTGAAATTTTTTATTTAGAAGGAAAATGACATACTGATTATCTTATTTGAGGTATTCAGTCTGGCAACTGAAATCAGCATTGTGAAAGTTAACATGAAAAAGACAGAATGGAGAAAGCTCAGGCAATCACAGCCCATCAAAATTCATTCTGGACCAACCGATAGGAAGATGAGGGCTAATCCTCCCTACAACGCATGGATCGAAATCCTTCCCTTGATCTATAATGTATACAGTTAGGAAGTTGTATTTTATGTCTCACCTAAAACTCCTCTTTGGCAGTGCAAGTATTTTGGAAAACAAACAGTCCATGATGGAAAATGTCCTAAGCTTTTGGCAGTCTCCCAATAGGGTTGGTTACAGGTTTCATTTGCTCTTTTAATGGGATTTTATGTGAGTTATTGGCAGTCAGAGGGGTTCAGACAACTGGCTGAACAGGAGGCATCATAGGATCATATAATTTTAGAGCTGGAAGGAACGCTTGGGTTTGCCTTCCAGACAGCAATCATTTTGTCTTGGGTTCAGCTAGGAGGTAGTGAGGCAGAGCTGATTTTATCCAGTCTTTTTTGCCACACAACTAGACTGATGGAGACCTTTAAATGTCAACAAAGCAATTTTGAATGGAATTCAGAGCTCACTAGGAAACTAGTATCAGAGCTGTGATGTTAGAGGAATCATGGGAACTGAATGCCTTGTTGTATTCCAGTGGAAGCCTTCTGCATGGGCTGCATGCAGCCTGCCACAGCTTTATCAGCACCGTGGAAAGCAGCCTATTTGAAGGAATACGGGCTAGAAGCTATTGGCTCAGATCACTATCACAGTATCAGCACAGGTCAGACACCACCTAAAGATATCCAAATCGCCTTTGTTTCCCATCTCCCATTCACCAGGGAATTGGTAACAGTCCTTTCAAAGACTGGGCTTTGCGGGCATGAGAGCAGGTAGAGAAGGAACAAACACCTCTGTCAGTGCTCGCCCACAGCCTGTGAATTCAGAGTGAGCGAGGGGGAGGAGGCTGGCACAGGGACAAGGCTGACAGTGATTGAGTTAGCCTCTGAAGCCTGCCCGTCCACTCACAGAGCAGACGTGATTATGTTTCTGTTGGTCTCCTGTGCAAAGCCAACTGCTTGTACCCTGGCAGGAGTCACAGTGGAGGTTAGGAGCAATGAAATCGACATGGAGATTTTCCTAGGTAATTTATTGATTTTCTATTAAATTGCAAGAAAACAAAATAAATCACCAAGGGTTTGTCTGCTCATCTGTTGATACTTGTGCATCACGTGTGTACAGACATGGACAAAGTCTCAAATCGAGGAGGGTCTGTGCCCCACACTGAATCACCCTTGCATTAAAATCATCCTTGCTTTAGAAACTCCTCAAGTTTGAGTTTTATACTTTCATTGCCAAATGTACAGAGGCAATCACCCAGGCATGCACTTATTGGACCAGTACACAGAGAGGCCACAGGTCAGGGTGAGTTGATCATCTCCTTTGAGTTAGCTTTCATAGATCTATCTGTCTTTTCATTCACCCACCATATATCCATCAACCATTTATTCATCCATTCAACAGATGGCCCCACCTACCATGTGGTCATTGTACACTGTTGAAAAAGTCCGATCTGACCTGGGCTTAGTCCTTGCCATTAGCTCGTCTAGTGGGAAAGTCATCAATACTAAAGAGAACAGCTAAATTGCTGGGAAAGGTAAATTATTTGTCTGAATTCATTATATACATGTTAAAAACCTGTTATTATATGCAAGTAAATAAACAAATAAGTGAAATTTGTGGTAAGTACTATGACAGTATACAGAGTAAAATGAGGGAGGATAAGGTGTGTGTGTGTGTGTGTGTGAGTGTGTGTGTGTGTGTGTGTGTGTGTGTGTGTGTGTGTGTAGGGGGATTATTTCCACAGATAGAATCACTCAGAGAAGGGCTCTTGGGGGAGTGACATTTAAGCTGAAACCTGAAGGATGAGAAGAGACTGGTGGTAAAAAGAGAAGGTGGAAGAACATTTCAGGCACGAGAGCATGACAGAAGCCTGTTAGGTGGGAATAGCTCAGCATGTTTCAAGAGACTAAAAGAGGCGATTGTGGCTGGACTAGGTAGGTAGGGGAGAGAGTGGAGCCAAATGAAAGGGAAGGAGGCAGAAGCCAGAACATGCAGGGGTTTGAAGGACATAAAATAAAATGAGTTTTTATTTTAAGTGCCATGGCAAGACACTGGAGGGAGGGATAGGGGTATAGAAGGATTATTTTAGCTGCTGTGTATAGATAAAATTGGAGGAGGGCAATAGCAGACACTGAGAGACTATCATAGTAGCCTAGGTAAGAGATGCCAGTGGTTTTAACAAGAAATGATGTGGGTCAGTACTGGTTGCACAGTACTGGAGAAGTAAGGCTGTGCCACTGTGCTCAGGGATCTTACTGGAAGAATTCTGTCATGGAGACTTCATCAAACTTCTCCTTCCTTTGGTTGTTTTGGGTAGGTGATCAGCACCCAGGTACAGTGTTCTGCTCTCACTTAACAGTTGCTCAATGGAATTTTATAAATGACAGTTCAGTAGGCTGAATAATGGCCTCCAAAGATATCTATACCCTAATCCTGGAACCCGCAGCTTTGTAACTTTACATAACACAAGAGGCCCTGTTGATATGAATAGGGTAAAGACTATGAGATGGAGAAATTATTTTGAATTATCCAGGTGGGCTCAAAGTAATGATAAATTTCTGATAAGAGGGAGGCAAGAAGGTCAAAGGCAGTAGCAGGAGATATATGACAATGGAAACAAGGTCGGAGAGATGCAACAAGGAGCCACAAGCCAAGACAGATAGGCAGTCTCTAGAAACCGAGAAAAGCAAGAAAATGAACTTTCTTCTGGAACTCTCAGAAAGAATCGGCCATGCTGACACCTTGAATTTAGCTCAGTGAGATCTGTGTAGAATTTTTGACCTATAGAACTATAAGATATAATGATATTGTTTTAAATAATGAAACTAGTGGTGATTTGTTACAATAGCAATGAGGAATTAATACAGAAAGTAACAATGATGAAATTGTGTAGGTTCAAGTCCCCCTTAATGTGTTAGGAGTGTTTTCTGCACCTCTTTGCAGTCCCTTATCTTATACCCACTAGATTGGGACTGGCCTCCCATAAAAATGTACTTAAAATGTGTTTTCCTTAGCAGAGCAGTCAACCGAGGACATTCAAGCCTTGGGCTTCTGGAATTGTATAGGCTCAGGAGACATAACCAAGAAAACCAAACAAAGAATGTATTTTTTTTTAATTTTTCTTTTTCTGTTTTGTAAAAGTTAATTTTAGTAAATATAAGGAACAATGGCAAGAGCAATAACAATAGCTAGTGAATAGAACTAGTGAGTGTTTGTTGGCAAACACCTGGTCTGGTTTTCTTAAACGATTTAAAGCTTTCTCTGTTCAACTGTCAACCATGCTCTTGATCATGCCACCCCGTTCCTGGCAGTGGTCTTTCCCTCTTGTGCCCTTACCCCTACTTTGACGCTCTCTCCATTCCAAGACAATCGGAGTGTATCTACCGTTCAGACTCTGGAGGAGTGCACACTGATCCCTGTGGAGTGTGAGATGGGCTTGAAGTTTGAAGAGGACTCCACTGGAAGAGGGATATACCAACATGTTCACTGACAAATAAAGCATTTGCCTTGAAATAAACATATATATCTATCTAGCAGCAGCTATGCCTCCTCCACTGGCACCTTGCAGGTATGCAACTGCCCCTCAAGTCTAGTGGCATGGCTGGCCCATGAACTTCCTGCAGTAGTTGAACAAAAGCCCTTGGCTAATATATGTATTTTTTTTCTGTGAAAGTGACCAGGCTTACCAGTAGAGGAAATGACAAAGACATCTAAAAGAGACTTAGAATCCTGTCCTGCTTGATGGCCTTTCCCTCACAGAGGCTGCTGGCGTACAGTCATACCTGGAGGAAAGAAAGGGGTTGAGGAAGTGCTGAAGGTTGTCCCAGATCCTTTGACCTTTTCCCCATATAGACTCTATTTGAAACCAGGACTAATGATCTGGTAACCCTTCAGACAGGCCTCCCAGAACAGGGGTTTAATTAGGGCTCATTTACAGGGAGTTAGTGCATATGCGTTTCCAGGTGTTTTCCCCAAGGCCTCAAGGCAAAGATGACAAGGGGGTGACAAAGTCAATATTTAGGCTCTCTTTTTCAGAATTGTCAACTCTATCCTGCCTGGTTCCGGCTTCTCACTTTCTACCTCAAATTTAAACAAAGCAATTGCTAGCTAACCTACATATCTTTATCAAGAATGCTCAACCTTAGCCTCACAGAGATGCCTATTTAGAATGGTGATTATTTGGGGTTAGTTATTTTCTTCTTATAAATACACATGAGGAGTCTCCTTTTCTTCCTATCTTTGTGATGGTGACTGCCTTTCTAATTAGGGTTGTGCCTATAAATGGATTTTACTTCCACATTTACTGAAAGGTTTAAATGCTCTCTGGAGATATTAATTGTTCCTATGTCTTGTGAGCAGGAAGTGGTCAAGTGCATAAGCTGTAGAAGAATCAATGGATCTAATAACCCAGAGAGTTCTCATGTTCAGATCAAAGCCCCACATTTTGAATGCATGTAGTGAATTTTGTATAGGTATCATGCTTTATCCTGATGGAGGAAGGAGAAAACTGTGGTTTATCTTGGCAGGGCAAAAGAGAGCTTAGGATTCTAATAGGCTGTTTAGAGGAATAGCAGTGACATCTGATAGAAGTCACAGCCAAATATTTTTTACAAAATATTTCAGAAATTGATATATGCCTGGCTCAAATCAGCCACCTTCCATCAGATTCTCCATGTAGACATCTGTCACCTGCATCTGGATGTGCGTCTCTTCTCCACAGATTTTTCACCTTTGGCCCCTTGCCATGTACAATCTGGCTGAAGAAGGTGCCAAATTGCCCATTCTGCTGGCCTTTTTCAGTGCCTCCTTCTCTTATATTGAGCTCTTCTGTGGCACTTTCTGTTCCTCTGAACTCAATACAGGCTACTGACCATGAACTTGTAATGGTGGTTACCCTCTAGAATTGACATTCCAGTTTAGGAACTCTAGCTTTCCATACCCATGGCCTATTGGCCAGCAGGATGCTAAAAGAGAGATTTTAAGGAATGTAGCCCATCTGTATTGGTATGTTCAGACAGCCATAACAAAGTAACACAGGCTGGGGGGATTAAACAACAGAAAGTAATTTTCTCACAGTTCTGGAAGTCAGCAATCTAAGATCAAGATGTCAGTAGAATGGTTTCTTCTGAGACCTCTCTCCTCTCTCTTTGCATTCTTCCTCAAATGGTCTTTCTTCTGTGTGTGTGTGTGTGTGTGTGTCCCCCTGATGTCTTCATGTTTGTCCAAATTTTCTCTTCTTATAAGGACACTAGTCAGATTGCATTAAAACCCACCCATCTGGCTTCACTTTACCTTAATTGCCCCTGTAAAGACCCTACCTTCAAATATTCTGAGGTCATGTTCTGAGGTATTAGGAGCTAGGACTTCAACACAGGAATTTTGAGGAGACACAACTCAACCTGCTACCTATAGACGTGAGAATGGCAACAATAATAACAACTCCTAAAACACAGTGAGTGCTTACTGGATGCTGTGCACTATTCCCAGCCCTTAAAAATATCTCATTCAATCTTCACAACAACCCTTCGAAGTAGGTATTATAAATATTCTCATTATTATCTGAGGCATAAAGAGCTTAAGTAACTTGCAATAGACACTCAGGTGGTAAGTAGTAGATATAAAACTTGAACCTAGGAAGTTTAGCTCTGAATCTGTATTCTTAACCGGGAAGACACAGTTTGTTTTGGCTTTAAAGTTACAGGACATTACCACTGGAACTGGGTGCTTGGAAATCAGTGCTAGATAAGAAATGGCTGTCAAATACCTGAGTGTTAAAAACAAAATAGTGTTTGATCAGGCATAATTTAATTGCAAAACCAGAAACTGTGAGGTCTTTCTCATTCCTACTTTTGGTGACACATTTCCTGAGTAAATCTCAGAATCTCCAATGTTACAAGTATCCTTTAAAGTAAATGGCTGATCCTCTCTCTTGCAGATCATATAACACCTGATCCCTTTTAGACACTAGTCTGGGTAGAAAATCTAATCAGAACCCCCTTTCCCCTCCCCTGCCCTTCAAAGGAACGTATTTATTCCAGTATAAATTAAGAAGGCAGCATACAAGAAGTCATCACAGATGGCTAATTTTACTCCTTCCTCCCACACTTTAAATCAACTTGCTTATTTGATACATTTTACATGTGAATTTTACTTCTAAATTTTAAATAGTAGTCGAATATTGAATAAATTGTCAGCCTAAGATCAGGGACCATATCTCTTACTGTTCTTGTTTTCACTTTGTAGCAGTAAAGAAGTAGTCTGCAAGCAGTGATCAATAACAAGATCTACATGTGCTGAGCAGCCAGACGCTGTCCTAGGTGCACTACATCTTTGCTACATAAAGTGTGGTGCCAGGACAAGCCATGTTTTCTGTGCTTGGGAAGTTTTTTGAAGCTCAGTCACTCAGGCCCCATCACAGACCTCCTGAATCAGAATCTGCATTTGAACAGGACCTTCAAGTAACCCACAGGAACATTCTAGCTTGTGAAGGACTGCTTGACATCATTTAATTTCTTTCTTACAGTCACTCTAGGACGAAGAAATTGTGACTTAATTTTACAAATGAGAAAACTTAGGCTCAGAGAAGTTAAACAAGTTGTCCAAGGTCACATTTACTAAATAGGAGTCATATCGGGGATTTAAACTCAGTTATCTCTATCTCCTCTCTCATTCTATGTTTTTACCCCTGTTCTGCTACAACGATTTAAAAGAAAATCCATTTATAGTAAAGATTCAGCTCCAAAGATACTTGGCTTCAAGACTTTTTGAAATTTGCTGGGATAAAACTGATATGGTTAAATATGTCTAAGGGTGCTGATCAGTACGATCTCTTTAAATGCTGTTCATTCATTCATTCATTCATTCATTCATACATGCATACATGCATGCATGCAAAGACTACATTGTTGTTGAGCTTCCTTTGGTACCTGGCAGCATGGTAAGTTCTTCCAAGGCACAAAGACTGAGTGCGGCTTAGTGCCTGCTGTGAAGGAGAAACTAATTTTCTTTCTACCCTTCTAAATTCTTCTGTCTGGTTTAATAATCAGATTAACAAGAGACAGATTAACAGGAAACAATAACCAATTTTATTACATATGTACATATAGGAGTTCCCTAAGAATATGGGACCCAAGGACAAATCAAGCAGTTGAGGTTTACATGCCCTTCAGAACTTAGGAGAGGGAGGCAGGGGTCTGACACTTCAAAGGAAAAATAGGCAATTAACAAGTAGATGAGAGAGAGCAAATATGGTAAAAAAAAAAAAAAATGGAAGAGGGGCACCCAGAAACAATGGGACACAGAGGGAGTCTAATAAACAGAGTTTGCTTGATTTCTCCCTGTCTGCCACACTTAGGTCATATTATGATGCTTTAAACTGATTTGTCCTTTAAACTGGTTTTTCTGTCTAAATTTTTTAGGCAGGTGGAGGAGAGATAACAGGCTCTTTTTCAGTCTTTGGTTTCTTAATAACAGCTAGCTTAAAATAACATCCCAAAAGGCATAATCTGGGGTGGCAAATTCTGCTCCCCTTCACTGCCTAGGAGGGATGTTTGTTGCTGAAGAGTCTTGAAAGTGCTGGCTGCTGGACACCAGGAGTGCTTTCTGATATCAACTCAGAATTCTCAAAAATGGAAGGCTGCGTAGAGGTCAACAAGTATAACTTACCTCCAAGTAACAAAGTTATCTGATTGCTCCCACATTGCTGGTCAGGATGCAGCACCTTTCCACCTCTAGGAAGAGGAATTGTAGAGAGCAGTTGGGAGTTCCTCCAGCCGGATCAGCAGTCAGGCTCTGCATTCCCAGCTCAGGTTTTCCTCAGGTGAGGCATTTCCATTCTTCTGAGACTCTTCCAGGAAGAGGCTCAATTGAGTGTCTACCTGGCCAATGGGTTAGGGAGGTAGCCCTGCGGATTGACGCCTACTTTGCACTCAGAGTGGAGAATGAACTTAAAGCTGCCGTGCAAATAAACCCTAATGGCTTTCCTCCTGCATTTACATTATTAAGAGTTCCTTCGACTGGTATTATGATGATAAATGAAAAATGCTTTGCACCATTACATAAAGCACTAATGCAGAGTGGAATGAATTTCTGCTTTTTTTTTCTTTCTTCTTTTTTTCCCTTTTTGTTGTTATTGTTGAAAGAAAG